>NC_071542.1:12445109-12755991 GCF_026979565.1 Vidua chalybeata
GGTCTCAAGAGCTTTACAAAGGAGGAGCATTATTATCTCATCTAACAAGTGCTGTTTTAAGGACATAACTTGAAGCATTCTAGCTGGATAATCTTAACCAAAAGATCCCTTTCAAATCGAGTTTTGCATTTGAGAAGGACACATTTAAAGCACATTCCCTTGGCCTCAAAAGCTTTTTTCCAATCATTTCCTTAGTGGCACAGAGTATTGCAAAGGACAGCAAAGATACAGCTGGACAGCTTCCACTTTGCATGATCTTTTTTCCTCTGTAGCTTTTAACAGTGATTTCCTTTTTAGGAACCTGGTCCATGCTTGCTACTGCTCAAATAGAATCAAAGTAACATAAACAACCTCCAAAATTAAACCCAGCTAAGAAACATTATTTCTGATGTCACTCTGTTGACAAAGGGAGGCTGTTGTTCTAATTTTCATCTTTTTTTTTTTCCTTTTTTTCCCAAGATGGATTACATTTGGTCTGTATAGCAAACTGGAAAATGCCTTAGTTGGGTTATGCCACAAGACACTCTATGAGTAAAAACCAATCTGCCTGGAATTAATCAATACATCACCCAGTGGATTGTTAACCCCTTCCCAAAGTGCCTAGAGAAAAATAATATGACAAGAATATTTTCTGCTTCTCTGCAATGTAGGTGCTATTATTGGCAGCATTCCACAGAGAGAAATTATTTTCTTTATTCTTCAGCTGATATTTCCAAGGATTCCACTCTGGGTGTCTTTATATGAGACGGTGCCATTTGTAGATGAGATTTACTTTTGCTTTAGCACACTTCCTATTGAACACACTCCAGTATGGACAGGTAAATAAAGATGTGCACTGCACTTTCTACCAGTTTGTCCAGCTCTTAACAAAATGCAATATTGCTCCTTAACACCACCAAGTCCCATCATTACCTCTAAAAAAAGTTGTAAGAGCTTGGAGGAAAGCAGCCACCAAACTGACCTTTAAGGGGCATCAACAAAATAAACATACTTCAGTTATTCACATTCTTTATGTGTAACCCTGGGAGAGGGTTTATTTCTCAACACCAAATATACAGCCCTCTTGAATAATAAATACAGTGCTGTGCTTGCCTGAGTTCACATCAACAACTGGCACAGCTAAGCTGCAACTGAGCATCACAAATAGAATGCTGTGCCATCAGAGGTTATATTTAATTTCCAAGTGTCCTCTATACCAGCAAACAGTTTCCCACAGGGCAACAGCATGTGTTGGTGTGGATATAAGGACTTTTTAGTTTTCCCAATGAGCTTCCAGTTGGCTCTAACAACAGAAAAGCTTCATTTTCTGCTTTCTTTCCCTTCTGCCCCACATCTTCTGCAAGACACAGAACAGCACTGATGGATTTATGGTTTTATTTCACTACACTAAAAAAGAAATTATTTATAATTCTTTAAAAAGATGCAATTTAAGTGGTCACTAGCAACTCCCTGATAATGCCTGTCTTCATTAGATGCACTTCTGATAGTTACTTGCCAGGGAAGGAACTACACTGTGTGACTTTATCTCTCATACAAAACAATGGAAATAGGCTTTCACAAAAAAGGCTGTGGATAGCAGACTAAGGATAAAAATCTCATGAAAAATCCCAATAAAAACTAAATTAACCATTCTTTAAAAAATAAATAAAGCCTTAAAAATTACAGCAGTGCAAGGAATATCCAGCAACTATTTTGTTTTGTATTGGAAGAGGGAGTACTTTGCACAAATGTCCAGATTCTGGCCAAAACTTTAAAATAACCTAACAGCTTTGGCATGCTGTGGTTAAGATGTTACCGTAAGTCTGACTTGGAAGACTAAAATGTTTCTTTTTTAACTAAAGAGAAAAAAAAGATTTCAACATTATCTGAATTTAACATTATTCTGTGACTCTATTTGAAGTTTCAAAACATGTATCTATCTTTTTGCTTCACTATGTGCTTTTGTGCAGATCCTGGCTTTGATTTACAGAAAACTACCAACATCCTGACAGACTTTATCTTCTCTCTCCACCAAATCTTATGCCACAAAAAGAAAGCAAAACAAACCTATTAGGAAAATATCATATGGACCACAGAAGACTCATTTCCTTCCAGGAATAAGGTATTCAGAGGGGAAAAAAATGGAAGAAAATCAAATCTTGCTTAAGTTGAAAACAGGAAAAAAAACCCCAGGAGAAGGTCAGCACTTCTCAGTTTTATGACTGGCTATGAACTTGGAGCACTGTCCAGGCTGAGGATCACAAGCTCCATCTGTGCTGCTTTGCTGGGAACAGAGGGACAAAGGGTGGGATTGCTGCTCAGCCAGCTTCAAACAAGGGGTCCTTTTACCTCATTCAAAATAACCCAACACCACACTCTCATTATTTAACCAAACATACAACATGACTGGCTGGAGCATCCATCTGAAATATCTGACTCCTTTTTCCTTTGACTTCCACACCAAGTTTACACCTGATTACTTGAGGCCAGCATATAACCTGTGGGGACAGAAGTGTGTAGGCATTGCATGCCTGCTTTTGCACTTGATCTTAATTTTACCTGTCTTTTTAGGCACAATGGAGAAAAATTAACAGACCAACAACACACAGCCTGAACAGAGGGTGAGGCAGGATGCTTCCTCTGTTTTCTCTCCCCTTTCTCAGTGAAGAAGGGGCTGAAGACAGGTTGCCAGTACATGAGCCTTGCTGCTCTACACAAGTGAGAAAAGCCACAAAGGCAGGCTGGATGTGCCAGTGTTTTCATGCTGAACACAGACCTGAGCCATAACACAAATCCAGTCCTTAAAATATGCCACCAGCTGTCTGCAGCTCATTCATTTTCACCTGCTTGAAGTACTCAGATGACTTCAGATTTGCACAGACTCATCCCTGCAGCAGCACTGCCAAATTGTCTATCACACCAATAATGATCACAAAGCAATTCTCTTCTTGCTTCTGTATCAACACTGATTTATTCAGCGTTGGACTAAAAATCTGAACACTGGCTACAAACAATGCAATTCAACCCAGAAAGAGAAAATACCAAGTGCTAAACAAATGAGACTAAGTACAGATTAAAGACATTTGATAATAATGGTTCTTTTGCTTGTGAAAGTACACTTCATATTGTATATTAGCTATGTAATGCACATGCCACACTGCATGCTTTGAAAGAAAAGGATCTGGAGTTTATACTGGTGTCCACTTGGCAACTGAAAAATAAATGAAAATTATCTTTTTGATCACTGAATTTTTAAATAGCTGTGATTTAGCACAAGCCCATTTATCCCCAAGAATCCCGAGACCATGCAGGGCTTGCTGATTTGAACAAAGTAATTTTATTACAGGGTAGAGAAACCTTGGCAAATTCCATTACTGCTGTAGTTATCTCATTTGCTTTGCAGATTATAGTTGGATTACCACTGGAAAAGACAACAAATCCAGTGATGTTGTCACTTATTTACTCAAACATATAGGGGAACAATTCAGCCTATAGATATTCCCATTCAACTTTGAAAGCCAATGGATACGTGACAATCACCAACACAAAGTGGGGAAGACTGGGAAGGCAAATAAACCCTCATGGAAAAGGCCCTGATTCAATTCTGTGTGCCCTGAAAAAGACACCCAGACGTGACTAATAGAAGTAACAATTTGGATGGTAACATAAAAGACCAATGAAATTCCACATAAGGCTGTCAAAATCAAAAACATCCCTTAGGATTAGTTTGGAGGCATTAACACTGTGGAGGAGCAATGGGATATCATAAGGAGCACCATGTGATTTTGAGGAGTGGAGTAATAGAAATGGGATGAAATCCAACATTACTAAAGGCATAAGCATGCACTTGGGGAACAGTAACAGTCATAAGCTAAAGCAACAGAAATAGGATGGAACTTGATATTACTAATTGAAACATCACAGAATTCAAAGCAAGATTTGCAGTTGACAAGTGTGAAAAAGGCAACCTA
The DNA here is from genome assembly GCF_026979565.1 of Vidua chalybeata. Classification (NCBI taxonomy): domain Eukaryota; kingdom Metazoa; phylum Chordata; class Aves; order Passeriformes; family Viduidae; genus Vidua; species Vidua chalybeata. The sequence continues at coordinate 12,449,060 of NC_071542.1, forward strand.
GAAGACATATACATTTATATCAGATGTCTTAGGATGGCTGCAGGATGCACCACACTAAAGAGAAGGATGCTACACTGCCAGGCAAGACAGGAACTATTGTTTGTGTTATCCATCACTACAATCTCATCTGAAATAAGAATGTGTAGTGCCAGTGACCTCCATTTTGAGAAGTGAAGTGAAAACACAAACAATTGCAGAGAAAAGCCACAAAGGTAAAGAGAATGCATCCTGAGAAATGGCCTGGATTGTCTTTGCAAAGTCCAGGCTGACAGGTTATAACCTCTTTCTGGAAACACACCAGAACACTGGAGAGACACAGAGGCACTAGGCAGGAAAACTCCCATTAGACCTTCAGTGAAATAAAAACTTCCCATAAAGTAATAAGCAGCAAGGTTTTGGAAGAGTTGGGATGGGGAAAAGACTTCACTAATGCCAAATGGGATTTGGTACCTGGCCACTGGGCACTCAAAGAGCCAGAAGATCATTTTAATCCCAAGCTGCTGTCCTGCAGAACTGGGGGCTGAAGAGCACACACTGCCAACATCAGGACCTAGTGCTGACATGAGTTCGTGCACCTGTAGCTCTGTATCAACAACATACACCCCTGAAGAGTCAGATCTCTGTAAACGTCCCATAATGTCTGGAAAGATTCTCATTCAAGCTAAACAAAATCTTAATTGACCTACACCTTCTTGAGGAGACATGCTGTATATCAAGGTCGAATTCAATTACATATAGAATTACCAACAGAAAAGTACATCTTTTTGTAGAAGAACACAAAACAGAAAAAAACATCCATTTCCAGAGCACTTTACAGACACTGTGCTCTCACACTTTTGAGAAAGAAGCAAAATTGCAACATCTTGACTCCTATTAAATCCTATTAGCAACAAGAGGGGCAGTTTTCCTCACCTTCCAAAACCACATTTCAGCAAAAAAAAAATGGTAAGAAGTTCACATCTGCACGCTGCTGTCTGCACACCCCTGCACACATTTGGTACAAACCACCTCTTAGAACTCACAATCCCTGGATCAATGTGATTTATGGCCATGGTGTACAACCACAAAAGGGCAGGACAGCTCCTGGTTTGATTCATGCCAGCAGGCGCTGTCGCATTGCAAACAACCTCTTCAACTCCTGCTAACGCCAAGGTCAAGTAACCCCGCTCATAATGAGGTCTGGATGAGCTCCACTGTCTCCTCTTGGAATTCTTCAAAGGTAAATATTCCCATAGGTAACACTGAGTTCCAGCAGGTAAATGTTTTTCTCCGTAGATCAAAGCAGTATGCCAAGACTTGATTCCCAGAAAAACAGCCTCAAAACAGAATTTATCACAAATACTGAACATTCTCAAGTAACACCATTACTGAGAACTTCCATGTGTCTAAAGTGAAATTACACATTTTCATACATAAGTGCTTGCAATTCAGTACTTAAGTATAAAAGCATTAAGAGGTACACAAACCTTTGCATCCACTTTCTCAAAATGAGGCCATTTTTATATTGGTTTACCAACATAAGTTGAAAACTTTTGGCCCCAGTTTGTGGAATCCTGCATTACTGGCAATTCCTACAGGTCCTCTGTGGCAATGAAATGGAGAAGGGTGTCACACGGAAAACAGGGATGCCCTGAGTGAGTACAACAGCTGATTTCTTCTTATCAAGAGCTTCTCAAGGTGAGCTTTAATCAGCTACCCCACTAAAACTCTCCCTGTTTTTCTAGCAGCAAGGCAACCTGAGCCAGGTTTTCAGCTGTCCTCAGGACAGTTTGGTGCAAGCAGTCTTCCATAAGGGATACAAACCTGCTGGTGGCCAAGCCTTGATATAGCCAGTGCAGTGGACAACAGCATATTGTGCTTCTCCTTCTTTCACCGGGCCCAGGCCATTCCTGAATGAACAAGAAACACAAAAACATCACACTGACATGCAGAATAGCTTCATACCTTCAAACTATGGCTACTAATGATTTACCAGTATTTGTAAGTTATGCTGGAAACACCCGAGAATCCGCCTAGGGTTCTGTACACTGCCAGCTCTGTTATGCTGCTAGTCAAGCTGTACCTGTTTTCTGTAATATTTCTCTGAGAAAGATATCTAAGATTGATTCAGAGCTGGAGCTGGTGTAAGACAAAGAATCTGAGCGACACATTTAGTGCAAGAGATTAGGTGCAACAATTAGTGCAAGAGATTAGGTTTGCAAAAGGATCCAGTGTGTGCAGGAGCAGGTAACACTCCTGGAGTGGGCATTAGCCCAGTGGCAAATGAGAGGGCTTAGGGCAACTACAGCTGCTTTGTGGTGAATTAAGTAATAGTACCTGTATCTTTTTCTCATGGTGGTTATTCTGTTCAGAGGTAAATGATCCAGAGGAGCATTTCCACACCTAAAAGTAAATTAGTATTTTAAAGGCTCAAAAATGAATGTAAATACACATGATAAAAAGGCATTTTGAGATCCTTACTACTTGTATAAGAAGACAATAATAGATACTTATTCCTGGCAAAAGGTTGCATATTCGTGTTTACATAGAACATGCTGCTTCCACAGGCTGAGCTTTTTAGATGTGCTATAAAAATCTTCTTTATTTTAGAAAAATGAAAGAGACTAGAAAAAGATTCCCTTCCACATTCCCCCAGTATAAAGACTATTTGAAATTGATATCCCAAGGGTGGCTAAAGAATAGACACACTTCAAAATACCATAAAACAGGGGTGAAAACTAGAGAAAAATATGTCAGGCCCCCAGACGTCCACATAAACCAATCTCAGTGTTCCTGTAGCTTCCCTGGACAGAAAAATTCCACTGCCATACACCAGCTACAATGTCTGTAGACATTAAGATAATGTTTGCAAGATCAAACTATTTACACTGTCAAGTAACTTTGTTTAACACTTGCTCATGTGTATTTTGTGATATTTATAAGTATGCCTAACTATAAAATCTCAACAATCCATCTGAAGCTGAGTAAATAGTTTGAAGGGTAAAAGCAGTTCATTTTTAATGGAAAAATAATAACAACAATGAAAGAAGAAACCACAAGGAAAGTTCAAATTATCTGAGGCCCATTCTTCTCAGAAGAATTTTCTTTTATTCCTTTAATTTTTTTTTCTTATCAGTCACTGCCAAAGAGAAGAAGTGAACAACTAAAATAAGATTTAGAAATACAAAAACAGTAGGGTTATGGGCATGTGTAGAATCACACTCATGCATTGGAATTTACAGAATCAGGGTGCTAGGAAATGACTGCAATCTGAACTGTTTTGAAAGCTGGGGAACAACTGCAAACAGGACACTAGGCCTGCTTTTCTATGAACAAACACAGAAAACATGATGTGCATCTTGGGAGGAAGAAAAAAGCAGTGTTCTCAGTGCTGCTCTTCTAGGCTGTATTTCTTCCCTCCCAGTTAAGGAGGAAAAAGGTTCTATAGCTCTGAAGTCTGATCTTGCAGGTATAAATTCTATAAACACCTTACAAAGGCACCCAAAATCCACACATTCAACACCCTCACAGGACTGGAAGAAATCCACCACATTACCAAAGTACAGGTATCTGTATTTTAATGTGTCAAATACTGTGCTTTGTGTGCTTCATTCTGTGATGAATTTTGCAGTGCTGTTATCAGCATTTATACTGGACATAGCCTACAGATACAATGATGTCCTTTCCCCTCCTAACCACAGACAAAAATTTATTGCAATAGCAACAGGCATTTTAGCCTGTTAGCACTAAAACAAGAGAAGTGCTCACAAGCCCCTCCAAAAAAACACTGGGCAGACAAATTTCTTTAAAGAAGCTGAAACAATCCAGAAGTTGGAAAATTGCAAATCAAAAACCCTCTAACAATTACTCATTTATCTAACATCGGCCAGCTGACATCTGGTTAATTCATACCAGGCTTGGCTAATTCCTACATAGCTGGCAGCTTTGCAGCTGAATTCTTGTTTATCTTTAAGATGCTTTTAATATCCTTGGTTTGCTGAAAAAATACACAGAGCTGGGTGCTCATAACACTTGCGAAAGCTTTGTTCCCAAAGTATCAATTAGAGTAACTTTACTAGAAAAGACAATGGCTAAAATTCCAGGGGTGAAGCTGTCATGAAGTTCTCTGGAAAAAGGAACCTACACCCCACACTCATAAGAATAACTACAACAGAAATGAGGTGCTGTTTTAACTGTTAAGGAAGACTAGTTTCAGTTTCACTCCAGTTCCTAAAGCAAGTATTCTAGAAATATTTCATGGCAGTGTGTCATTACAGCTTTAGTTTGTAATCAAGGCCAAATTAGTGCAACAAAATGTCTGAAGTCTAAGCTGAGACAGGACTGGAACCACGATGGGAGCCCAGGGTAAATGCATACCTCATCCTGCAAATGAAGGAGCGCCTGGATCCCATGCACATTCTCATGGAGGACTGCTGACCTTCCTTCTTTACTGTCCCTGTCTTCAAATCCAGGATTCGTCCTAGAAAAGCCAGGGAGAGCAACTGGTGTTCAGTACATAAATTTAATTCCATTGACTAGAAACTAAGATAACAAGAAATTAATGAGCTGAAAAAAATACCAACAAAAAAATCTTGATCCTGGTCCCACAGGGGAGGACCAGTTATGTGCTGGTTTCACTAAAGATTTCAGCAAAGCTGACTCTGAGCCACAGGACTGACGGCTCTTTTCTCAGCTGTCCCAAGACCAACTTCCAGGGCAGAGTCAAATGCCTGGAGGCAAACAAGGCAATGACAGCAAGACCAGCTTTTGACTTATCTGCTTGCTCCTCTCTCTTTACCAGAACTGTGGATAAAGCAACATTTATCAGTCTCCTGACAGCTGCTCATCTTTCCCTGTGCTTGTGCCCATCCAGAACACTCTCACCACAGCACCACCTCAGTAAGAGCTGTCAGGATGGTGAGATGCACAAAAGACCACATTTTTCTCCTTGATGATGAGATACAGGTTGTGTCACAGCAGCCCTTGTGCTGGGGCCCTTTTAAAGTTGCTAAAAAACTCACATGTCAAGAGCATTTCTAAATGCTAAAGTTCATTTTCAGACCGATCAGTGAGATGATCTGATTCACTACAAAGCAACACAACCTTGTTCAAGGTCCAGGGCCGGACCCTGCTCCCTCCAACCCTCAGAATCACACACCACAGGCACAGCTTGGCAAAGGGATGACAATCACCAAGTCAGCTCAAGAGAGGACAGGAGGGAGGGAATGCATGCAAAGGTGTGAAGGGGTAACAGATTAATTTTTTCATTTAAAACAGAAGATTGATTACTACTACAGGTTCAGATCAGGGATTTGAGTATCACACAGAATCCTTCTGCTTATCACCAACAGAATGAATTTTCACGTCTAGAGCTCAAGTGCAAAGAGAAGACTACAAAATGCATCACAGACAAGAAATGAATCACTGGACCAGATCCACAATGCTCAAGGGCTGGATGCAGCCACAAAAGTGACAGTGGACCAGAGCAATGCAGTGGAACAGCTGCCAGGCAATTAGATGACAGCCACCAGCGCTGACAACACATGGCCACGAACAAACCCACATGTTTTAGGTGGGTATCTTTCAGTAGCTGAAACTATACCAGCCTAAGTCTTCACTGTGGTGTAAGTAGCCAGGTTTACCCAATATAAGGCACCTATTCTGTCTGTACTGAACTGAAGAAAACATGCAGAATACATTCAAAGTCTCCCTCACCAGACTGACCTAAAAATGTCTATCCAAAAATGAAGTTCTGAAATAAACTTACTACCAAACACTAAGTTCAGTATTACTCTACCTCTAAATGTTGACTTCCATCCATGAATGGGAATGAAATCATTATGCAATAGTTTTCAGATAAGGAGCTAGGCAGCAGTATTTTATTTTTAAGCTATACTCCAGATAACTCCTTCTGGAGGAAAGCCGCCCCTGACAACAGAAGGTCAGACCTCACTTGGTGTTATCTCCAAGGTATAGCTCAGATGGTTGAGAAGTCAGCAAGCCTGGGGAACAACTCCTAAAGGTTCTTCAATTTAAAGCACTGGGCTATATATTAATCCTGGTCTATGATTCAGGTGTGAGCTGGGAAGAAATCATACCACATTTTCCAGCTCAGCTGTGCTGACCCCACGATGCAGGATGGATCTGAAATTCTAACACACTTCTCTCCCCTGCACTGGACACTCTGTCACATTTTCTATAGCCAAAGTCACAGTCTGTCTCCCCATCCCCCCAACTAATCAGACAATTTAGAGAAATAGAATACCATCAGGCAGGAGGCAAACTCATTCAGAAATGAAGGCATTATACAATAAAGCACAGAAAGACAAGATATATGTGCAGGATCCAATGGCTGTCCATGTCAACAGGCCAGTTGAATCAAACCACTAAAAGCAATATTCTCTTAGGGCAAAATAACATACACACAAACAAAAGAAAAGTTTTTTTTTCTGTGCACTTTCTTTTTTCATTCCAATACAAATTCTTGAACAGACACCAATATTAAACAAAAAGGACTGACAGTGAATGTAACTCAAACAGCTAATAGAAATTTCTCTGGTTTTGTCATCTAAGAGCATCTATAACAAAAAAGAAAAAGGCTATTTCACAATTACGTGGCCACTAAGTCTAAAATTGCTGACACGTGTTCCTTTGGCATGTCTGGAACCCCCAACAACAAAAGCCAGAGTTTTTAAATTTAGCTTTTTGTTTGGCAATGTCTTTGAAATATGTCCCAGATAACAAATAGAGTTCTAAATTTTCTCCTGATTTACAAAATCACTGCAGGAGGTATGTGAGTCAGAGAAATGTTTGCTGTACTGATACTATGACAAAGCTCTCTCAGCAGCTTGTTTCAATAGTCCAGCATGCACATGTCAACCTTGTAGAACTCTAACAATATACTACAGATTCTGAAATAGAACAAGCAGTTTGTGTCTCATCTGTTATTAGAATCTTATGATCAAATTATATTAAAAAGTGGAAGGATTATAGATTAATCATAGCTAAATATCAATATATAGAATTATAATTAATAGACTAAATCAAGCAAACTGACACAAACTGCACCTTAGTCACACTGGCAGCTCAGCTGGCATGTCATGATGATAGCTCTGTCACAGAATCATAAAGTATTCCCATCTCTGTTTGTTCCAGCATCCTCGGTGATAAAAGCTCATTTAGGTTTCTCCATGGGACAAACACAAAGCACATCTGATGTTGAACTTGGAAATTATACTCTTATTAATAAGAAATATTCCAGGATGCTCTGACAACTTCTGTTAACTGAACAGTGCATGTGTGTATTTTTTTAAATTTTTCATTCTAGTTTCTTCAGAAAAGCCATTTAACAGCCCAGTGCCACCACCAGCTGGATCCTTTACGAGCTTCCCCATAAACTGTTAATTGCATGCAGCTCATTTCTGTGTTAAACTTCTCCCCTCTCCAGCTCCAGACACAACCCTGGGATGCAGCAAGTGCAGGAGCACTGCTGTGACTGACACTGCTGTCTTATTGCCCTTTACAGCAGCTGCACAACTCAGAGGAAACCAGAGTTTGCTCTGCTGAGAAGGAGAAAGCAAACAAATGAGCACAATGCTGATTAAAATGGGCACATAAATCTCTCTGGCTGGTCTGGGTATAGTTGATAATTTGTTGGATCTCCCCACTACAGTCCCCATCCAGAAGGCAGTATTGCTTCAACTTGTAATAAACCAGTTGTTCTCCAAGCAGGAAACCACAGTGTGATCCAGAAACCTGATGTCAGCTGCTGTGACAGGAAAGGGCTGGCACACAGGCACACGGAGGTGAGGACAACAGGCAACTTCATTATTTGGGTAGAATTAGAGAAGCCACATAGAGCTCTCACCAGTAAAGAGATAACAGACTGAAGTACTGAGGACACATGCCAGAAACATTTCCTGCAGGATGTTTTCAAAGATGCTCTAAAAACATTCTCATGATGATCAAGGGGGCAAATGTTCACGTTGGCACTGATGTGTCCCTTGTGTGTGCAAACAGTGACTGGATTATGCACAAACCTTCCCCTTTTGGATCTCCAGTTCCTACTGAGAACGTTCAAACTTGTGTTCTGCGCTTGCAATGTTTTGAGATGAACCTAAGCCAAGGATTGGCCCGGGCCTACTGAAGTTCATGGGGTTTCAAATCTGGGAATTTGGCTCAAATCCACTTTCACACAATAGCACCAGCCTGTCAGAAATTTTTCCTCCATGTTTATGCACTGCATGCTAAGGTTTATAGCCTGGTAATCAAACACAGTCTGTTCTTTTTACTTTTTTCAGGTTTAGTGGGGTTTTTCTGTTTTATTTTTTTTTTTTTAATTCAAAACTCCATAAACTTCAACACCTAATTCCACCACAAATGCTTTTTTCTCTGCTGGATCCCCAGTTCCTAAGAATGCTGCAGCCTGTAACTAGAAAGAAAGGTTGTTACATGAGCACATTCTTCTGCAAAGATTTTAGTGCAAGTTGAAATGATTTGGTCTAAAACAACCATACAGTGCCCACATCCAGTCTGCAGCATGGAAAAACCCAGCTCAAAAATCTCAGGAGAAATTTGGTTTGGCCTCACGTGCACAGAAATACTGCTGGCAAAGCACATGATACAATTTTCCATTTCCATCTAATTCAGCAGTAGATGGACTCCTGTCTTGCACAGAATCATGGACCTGATAGGGAAACAGTCTGAACTAATAGATCTCACCTTGACCTCAATACCTTCAGCAACACAGCAAGTTTCACCTTTTAGATGATAATGTCTTGTCTTACAAAGAAGAAGTTTGATATTTCATAATTATTCTCAGCCACTGACTGTCCACACATTTCTTTCCAGGCAAAATAAAATAAAGGATAAAGTTTGGTTTGGACAAGATAACAAAAGATGACTTTGTGTTCATCAAAAATACTCCACAGGCTGCTCAAGGAAGACAAACAGAACACAGGAATACTGAACTCAAAAATCCTTATAAAAACTAAAACCATCTTTGTCTTACTATAAAACCGGAAAAAGCAAGACCAGGATGGAGGAAAACAAGAGGAAATAATTAAAAATAAAAACAAAGTGATGGTCAAGGTACTGTTGCTGCTGAACACAGCTCCAAATGTAGGCTCACCCTCAAACTGAAGGGTCAGAGAACAAAGGATTTTCGTGGTGATGTTCTGTATTAGTACATTAAGTCCTTAGAAATTAACAGAAAAGATCAGCTTAAAAATCTCTGACTGCTCTCCACTTTGTAGAGAATCAAGACTCAGGTGACTGTTTGAGATAAACAGTCAAGTTCAAGAAGACAAGGTGAAACTCTTCTTGAAACTGCCATTTATCGGTTTACACACATGCAATGACTACAGCTGAGCATTCAGCTTTACACAACTGACAGAGCTCTTCTTCAAAACAGATGCATTACAAATGCATAAACAAAATGTCTCCAATAAGAATAAACAGCCTAAATTTGATCAATTTATATTAAATTACTCTTGATATGCTTACTCCAGAGCAATTATTCTGCATTAATTCAACAATTAAAACAAAATAAAAAAAACTTTACAATGTATGCCCCACAACTGTAAGGGATACAATTTTATCTAGTGTTTACTGCAGCTCAGCAAGTGCTTTAAGCTCTATTAAGTGTAATAAATATACATCCACCCTGTGGATTCCAATATTAAAAAAATTACAGAACACATTAAGAATCACAACTGCCTTGCAAACACAGCATTTGAAGACTCTCCTTCCAGGAACTTATATTTACATAAACCAGAAGAAGTTTGCAATTTATAAATAGAACAAATTAAATAAACCCCAAAACATGAACAGCCTTTTTTTAGCATTCTGGGGTTTATTATTTACATAAAGGCAAGGCTTATAAAAGCAAAGACTTACCTACCACGCACATACCCATATCAGAGTACACACCAAACAATACAATTTTAATAAAACTGTACTGACAAAAAGTGCATCCCTCTGCCCCCTCATCAAGAGGAAAGCAAACACTCAAAACACAGGTGAAATTAAGACCATCCCCTTAAAATTACAAACTAAGGGCAGAAGCACCAGACTGGCATCAGCTACCCAGTGCACCCAGAACCAGTGCTGATTTTACAGCCTCACATCTCGCTCACATCAGGGACACAGTGCAGCTCTCAAGGCAATACCCACTAAGCTGCTGTTTACTGTAACATTCCTGCTTCACATCAGTCAGAGAGCGAGTGCTCTGTTCTCCCCCGTGGTGCAGGAGCCCCTGGTTCTGCCTGGAAGGTGTTGGGTAGCACAGGTCATCCCCTGCTGGTACCACAGCCTTTATGGACCAGAATCACCACCCCATCCCTGGCTTACAGGAAAGTGAGGACATGGCAGGGGTGAGGTGGGGGGGGACAATGACAAAAATGGACACGTTCCTGTCATGTGGAGATGGCTGATGTAATCTTCCATGATATTAAAATTATGATCCTTTCAGAAGTTTCAAGGACCAAGAAGCACTGCAGGTGGAAATAAGGTCTCTCCACATATACTTCCCACTCTTGCTTCCCAGCTGGCCTGGCTCTACAGAGGATGGGACCTGCCCACATGGGATTGCACCCTACCAGCCTGCTGTACAGCAGCACAACACTCGTGCCTCTCCTCTGCCATACAGGATTTTGTGCTTGCTAAATTCTCCACAAGAACGAAGCCGAGGGGACATTGCTATGCAAACATCCCTTGAGAATACAGTAGAACTGTAAAATCAGCCAGCTCACACAGCCTGGAACTACATCAGGGACCACACAGGACTTCCCAGCTGTGATCATACTGCACACATACCAGCCAAGAAACTTGTGGGATGGCAGGGATAAAATGCAGTTGCTCTTGCTCTTTGGCTCTTGCTCCAAAGCTGGCACTGCCTTCCACCCCAATGTTATGAGACTGCTTTAGATCTCCCAGGCTGGGGCTTCCTTGGCCTCATGTGTTTGCTTTATCCTGCAGCAGGAAGCAGCCCCATAGCCCTACCCCACTGCACACACCACTACCTTGCAATACACTGATAAATAAATGTATTCACATACAAAACAAATAACTGGCTTGGAGCACAAATTTGCTGTTAGCAGACAACACAGCAACTTCCAGAAGACTTCTACATCTTTACTATTATTTTAAAGGTGAGGACACTGAACCCAAAGGAATGATTTCTTCTGCTTGCAGTCAGTCAGCAGCAGAGGTGCAGCTAGGAACAGGGTCCAAACTCACATGACTGACAAGATTCTCAAAATGTTGTAGCTGCAGATAAAAATACTCAATAATATAATGCACAGTGATTCTCAGTAAGTCCATATAAATCTCATGACACCTATATTCTTAACAGGGCACAGTCAGCTTAAATTTATGCTTACAGGCTGAGTGTCCTATTTATATGCAGTGGTAGCCTCTGGATATATCAGTATAAAACCTGAAACAAATTAGCCCAGAGGCCACAAAGATGCTCAGATGGCAGGAGAACCTTTGCTATAAGGGGAGGCTGGGAGAGTTGGATTGTTAAGCCTGCAGAAGAGAAGGCTCTGGGGTAATTTTAGAGCCCCTTCCAGTACCTAAAGGGAGCCTCCAAGAGAGATGGAGAGAGATTTTTTACAAGGGTATGGAGTGAAAGGACAATGACAAATGGCCTTAAGCTGAAGAAGGGCAGGTTTAGATTAGACATGAGGAAGAAATTCTTCACTCAGAGGGTGGCAAGGCCCTGGCACAGGTTGCCCAGAGAAGCTGTGGATGCCCCTTCTGTGGAAGTGTTGGATGGAGCTCTGAGAAACTTGGTCTAGTGGAAGGTGTCCCTGCCCACGGCAGGGGGGGAGTGGGGAACAAGATGATCTTTAAGGTCCTTTCCAAGCAAAACTATTCCATGATTATAAATATAAACCATCAAAGCTCACTCTCCTCACTGGCCTAGCTTCTCAGGGGGATTACTTGAACCTCTCTAAATATGTTAAGGTTTACATCATCTAATTGCAAAAGGCGTTGTATAAGCATTAGAGTCAAGTTATGACATTCCTACAATAGAATGAAGAGTTGATCCAATCAACAGCAAAGTTAAAAAAATAAAAAATAAGTAATGCAATTGAAATGCACCTATTTTTAAATATCTGTCTGTTCCCTACTTACCAACTGGAGACACTGACCCACAAGGGGGAAATTGAAAAGTTTTCTCACCCCTTCTTGTTTTTCAATAAGAAACCCCTCATGTTACACAGTTGTTTGCTTAATACAACTTGTTATTACAAAAGCTCAGGAGGCCGAAAGGTCCCTGCTGTGCCTGCCTTCATGTTTGACTAACCAGTCTGCATCATGTCATTCTCCACAGTGTTGGGCAAATATGCATCATTTTAATTAAATTAAAAAGGAAACTATGTGGGCTTTTGGGCCTTGCTATTCAGTTAATTTTCAGGGACTATCTGAAGGGATAGTGTTACCGATCACATGCAAGTCTCTTTGCTGATGGACCTGGAAAAACTGGACTTGAAACTGGAGCAAATAATTCAAAGCATATGTTGAAAGTTAAATCATAACACAAAAAAAACCTTCAAAAAACCAACCCATAAAACACTTTAACCAAATATATTTTGAACTCTCAAGAATGGTTACTGAAAGTATGGGGCACGTTCAGAATATTAAGTAAAATAGCTTATTAAAGCCCATACAGATCTGTAGATCTATCTGTGATCTCTGCAGGTGTTTTCATTCCCAAAACAAGTACTCATGACAAGGTTAATGGTTCCATGATTTGGGCAGTTGGGGTAGCCCTTCTGTCACAAATATCAGGTGTACCTGAAGGAAAGTCTGAGCTGGAGAAAACTATCACAGTAACACCTGTACAAACAGCTCCTCAAAAGACAGTTGGACTTTCTAGAAAAAGGCATGGAAACCCCAGAAACTCCAAAGCACCATCAGCAGATACTCCCAGGACAGAACAGCTATCCAAAATAACACTGGAATACGTAATTTATTCTTTTACCATCCACAGCTGCATAATAAATCAATACACAAACGCTGTAAGTAGCTTCTAAACTAACCTACTTGCTTCACTTGGATGCTCAACAAAAAGCTTTACTGAAAAGCCCTTCTGCCAAAAAAGCTTCACCTCCTGGCATTCTATATTATTTGAACTTCATTATCAAACTCAAGTAACTGGGATTTATGCTTTGTTAGTAAATACTAGTATTGTCTGGTTCTGAAATCTGGCTGTGGTGACACACCATGGAATAGTTCATTAGAGGAAATAACGACCACAAGATGACCTTGTAAGATACATTGCTGTGGACAGAATTAAATTTAAACACATGAGAAGGGAAAGAGAGGGAGAAGAAAAAGGCTCAAGGATGCTGTCTGGTTGTTTTTACAGGTTACTTCTTTAGTTCAATTTAAATAAGGTGTGTGGGGCAAAACATCCATTATAAGTTTTAATTCTCTTTTTGAAGACTCCAGACACTTAAAAAATCACATGCAAAAGTCTCCACACTACAAAAACAGAAAGAAGACTGTTTGAAGACATAAGCTCACATGCCAGGGACTGCAATAAAAGACCAAAACCAAAGAACACTGCCTGTGGGCCATGCTCCCACTCTGGTTGTGAGCTGCCCCACGGGAGGCTTTTCCCTCCAGCAGCTCTGTGCAGGGCATCAGAGAGGAGCCAGTGGGAGCTGTGGCCTCAATAAGCTGGTGGGAGGCCAGGGAAGGACCAAAGACCCAGAAGTGCTGTCTTTGCTGCCACAGAGCTGAGCCTCAGCTAAGGATGGAGAGGTGACAGCAGCACAGGATAAACCAATTATGGGTGAATATTCCTACACACGAGGCACCCCTCCTCACCACGCCTCCCTAGGCTGCTGCTACAGCTCATCACCAATAATAAAATATTTCAGTGCCTTGTATTGACTTCACTGAGACAACACAACAGTCAAAGCTCCTGCTCCACAAGGCAGATGTTAAAGCTGCATTCTCCCAGCATCTGCTGCCATCAAAGCACTGAAGAACCTGAGAGGGTTGCAAGTTTGCCAGTGCCAAAACCCTCCAGGCACACTTGGACTGTTTTATTGCCAATGTGTTAACCAAGGAAGTTGTTCAGGTATTTGTAAAACTCCAGTATTTTTGAAAGGGGGGAAAAACCCACTAACTCCATACAGCCCATCGTGTTTAACAAAACAGAGGAGGCTGAACAAATATTGAACATGAAAGAAGTACCCACCACTCTTGAAACCCAGCAAGTGAAAGTGATCCAGTCCAACATCTGTGATAACAGACCCAAGAATGCAGCAGTTTCCAAGTGGGAAATTCAAGGTGAAGACTGAATAGAAACAGCAACCACAAAATCCACTTGCATGTGCATGTCCAAACACCTGAAAATTCACCCTAAAAGCATTCCCTAATGTTAATCAGGTGTAGTGAGTTTGTCTCAGGAGTACTAGGCTAAAGTTGTTTCCTTGTCTTGGTAAAAGCATGTACTGACCTCTTTAAATCACCATTATAATTACCAAAGTAATTTTTAAAAAATGCAATTTGTTATCACTGGTTTTTCTTCCAGTACTATCCACCCAAATGGAATGTGTCAGCAGTGGAGAGACCACTGGGTCACTGTGTTTTTGTAAGAGTTGCTTTTGAACTGCTTTATACATAGTTGGCTTCTCCCAATATTTGGGATTTTTGGGATTTCCCACCCCCCCCCCCCCCAGAAACAGTCCTAGAGACCAAAGGAAAACAAAATTCTCTTGGAATGTTTGAGAGATTAAATGTACCATACATTTAAAACAGGATCATTTGAAAGTACCAATTTCTTGGGAGCAAATTGTTTTTTCTTATTTCTGTGTTACTGTCTAGTGTGTCAAAGGGCAGGAATGGCACTCTAGGATGCCCTACAGTCACAGGTTCCTTGTTTCCTGCACTAATTCATTTATTTGCAAGCAGAATGGGGATGGAAGAAGCAGGACATTCATTTCCTCCATCCTGCATGTAAAAATCCTGCGGGCTGAACAGACTAAAGCTGAAAATCCACAAATTCCTATGCTTGGCACTGCCCAAGTTCTAAGGCCATCTCTGGCTGGCACCGTGACCTTCCTGCTATGAGAACAAGCAGTCCACAAAAAATATGAGCAGGTCTTTTTCTCTGGAACAACAGCACAGCAATGGGCTGGTGTGGATGGAAAGTCTCACATCCGAAACATCCTCCTCACTCTCAGCAATGCCAGTGGGACCACATAACTCTACTGAAAAACAGGTATCACATGATGATTTGGTAGTTGTCAACAACAAGGCAAATCTCTTTCCAGATTTCACACTTAAAAGACAAAAAGATGCCTTGCCAAAATGGGCTTTTTCTACAGCAAAAACAGACTGGAACCTGAAATATGCTGTTCACATCAGTCACTCATATACATTCTATACATAGCAGTATATTTCAAGAATTGCTCCTTCTTTTTCAGAGCAACCACAGTGTTGAAGTATCTATTTTCAGAAATCTCTGTTACCTTCCACTGCAGGTACCATAATCCTGACACAGCTGTCTCCAGCCTCCAACCCTCCAAGGAATAAAGTGGGGGCTGTGTGGGTATGTGTGGGTGGGTGGAAAATCCCATAAAAAACTGAGTCAAGTCTTGGACAGTTCTGCAGAGACATAAAAGAATTCAGGACATATCATGTCTATGGAAACTTTCTCTCCTCCCCATCCCACCAGCTTTGCTGTGTGCTGTTTACTGGGTGCCTGCTTGTCTTCACTCTACAGGTTGTGATTCTTCATGGACATTCAGTGAAAAGTTCTGTTCTATCCTGGGATAAAAAGCACAAGTAGCTATTAACTCTCTATAAACAAAATATTATACAATTCATTCCCCACCTGCCCAGAGGCAACTGTCTTACTAGGTCAGTCACCCTGTACTAAGATGTTAAAATCAAAAATGCTGGGATCTGGTTTTAATTCTCTGTTCTCTGACTTCCTAATCTGCTGGGCTGGGCACGTTTCAGAGACAGATGGTTCTTTAGGGTTCATGTACTTAAAAGAGCTCACAGACAGAAGTAAAGAAAATAAAAAATAAAGAAATCAAGTGCTGTCAGTTGAAACAGCCCTTCACATGCAGAGTACCTTTCTGATGCATAAACCTCTGACAAAATGTGCTCTTCAGAACCAAAGGCTACAGAACAAAGTCCCAAAGGAGCTCTACGACAGCTTCTTGTTTAGTCCAACTGTCTCAGCAAAAATACGCTGCCCTGAAAAAAGGGATTTTTTTTTTTTTTTTATTTCTTTTTCCCAGGGAGTGTTAAGAGCTCTGAGTAGAAAAGTATCAATCTTTGACAAGTATCTGAATGTCTACAAAAGACAGAAAAAAGACAGACCTTTTGACAATATATTTTTAGTATAGAACTTTTGGCACAAATACCTGCAATAGACATTTTTACCCCCTTTTTTTAATAAATAGGCTGATCCAATTTTAAAGTGGATGTGGAGAAACTCATACAGCAGTTTGCCAATAGAGTGCAGAACTCAACCCATACATTGTTTTGATAATATATTACTTTTCCATTAAACATGAGTTTTACTATTACTGATGATGACGTTTAAAGCAGAACAGGATTGTATTTGCCAGGACTGTGTTTCTTGTCATAGCTCAACTCAGTCTTTGAATTTCTTTGGAGAATTTTATATGTGAAGCCAAAGAGGAGTCTCATCTAGCTCTTCTCTGTATCAGCTGGAGTTCTAAATAATTCATGGAAAGTCAGAGTTCAAAACACATTTGCATTCACTTGGCTGACTGTCAATATGAGAACCATCCTCTTCCTTCTAGGAAAGATCATGCAGAAATCAGAGCTGGAAAACAGACATGGCAGTATAAGGCAGCTCACAGCACAAAAAAATCCTGTGCTGATTTTCAGGAAGATTATGTGTTGAGGAGAAAAGTTATCCCTAATTTTCTCTTTCACATGGTTATTTATCATCTGTTCAGTGCTGTGGAATGCCTTACTCTGCTTCTCCACTGGCGAGCCCCTGGTCTCTGGCACTTCCCTCTTTCAAGCTGAACACTAGTTTTCTCGTTTTTGCAATTTGACTCTATCTACAGCATCTGGATTTTGTGGCTGTGTCTACAAACTACTTGGTAATGGGTTTGCAGCTGGACAGAAAACTGCCTAAGCTGAAATCATCACTGCAAGACAACATCTTATTAGAAGGTTCTGTGAGACAGGTTCCCAATCCAAATCTATGCTTGTATAGCATGGAGTGATACTTCCATAATATACATGAACCACAGAAAATTGCCACACAATGCTTTTTTCTTCTCAAGAGATGCCTATCAGCTCAACTTTTGCTGTGGTCAGTCATAATTTCCATCATAAAGTTCTACTCTGTCGCACTTAAAAAATATGGCAATAAAAGATCTTGCCAAGACTAAACTTGGCATACAAGTTCTGTCCAGAAGTAACCTCAACTAATCTTTGTCAGCTAGCAAGTGAAGTGACTTAGTCATTTTTAAATCACTTGAAAATGAAAGCTGTAGAGGTTCTGGTTCTCATCATTTTCTTGCAGTCACTGCTCTGCACTTTCAGCATCCCTAAACTGCTCAGCTGGAACAGTTTGCAAGGACTCCCGAGAAACCTGACTGTCCTGAGGAGCCTTTGTGTCATGGGTGGGATGGCACATGCTGCTCCATGGCATATTTCAGGTTCCAGAGGCTGAGGCTGAAGGGAGATGTTATAGCTGATTTCTATGTGCCGTGCTGCCTGCATGAAGGTAACAAACCTGGGTGTTTCCATTTGCACCACTGCAGATACTGGAGCAGGAACAGGGATCTTACAGCCCTGACAAGCACATCTCAGACACATCATGGAATCACTGGGAATATTTCCAGGCAACCACACAGAGGTGTCTGTATTGATCACTGTTATTTCATGAACTACTTATGGAGAATTAGATTTGTAGAAATGAGTCCTGCGAAGTGCTCTGGAACACTGCATTTTAACAGAAGGACAGTCTACTACAATACTTACTCAGCCTTTTTTTTTTTTTTGAAAGCTAATGTAGCAGAGGAATTCTTCAAAAGTGGATTTTCTCTATGCTTAAATCTAAGTTCTGTCTGTTCCCTGTACCATTAGAAATATGTTGTCTGCAACTGAGAGGCTCTCACTTGCACTGGGGCTGAGCCTGCACCTGAACCAAACATCCTCCAAGTTCCACCAGTGCACCCTGAGCTCAAAGAGGTCTTTGCTAATGGATCCTCCTGTGGGATCTGATCTTCATCCATATTTGAAGTGATTTATTTTGACATCTGCAGATTCTCAAGAACAAAGAGGGAAAATGAATTATCACTCTGAATATCTGCCCCATTCTGATTATTCATGCACATGACGCACATAAGGACTTCTTGGGAGCTCAGTTTTTTGCCATCATCACAGCTCAGCTGCTCTTTTCTAGATCATTTCTAACCATTCATACACTTCACAGTTCAGCTTTCATGTTGCTACAATGTGTTAGCAATTAATGCACAATAAACAAGTAGACAATTGTTCCATTTCCAGGGAATAAAATCTCCAAGGACACAAAATTAAATATAAACTATCCATCCATCCACATATCCTAAGATTTCAAGGAAGAGCAAGCAACTAACTCCCCAAACACATCACGTGGTTGAGGCCATGGTTAACAGACACTTCAATATGACATACATTTTACAGCTCCTGAAGTCCAGTCTCCTCCTAACTACTCACTTCCTGCTTCTCTTTGGTGTTAGTACTCAGAAGAGTTTGAGAAACCCCATCATCAGGTGGGCCAAAGAGTTGTCTCTACCAAAACCAAGTGGTTTTAGCTTAGTTTAGTTTTCAGCAGGTCAACCCCTTGCTGTGACTCATATGTAAGTACCACAGAAATGCCAAAGGAGGAGAGGGTGAAATGAGGTGAGGATTGCATAAGCTGTGTGACTGCCAAAGAAATGCTCATGTGAGCACAGCCCCAGTCCCAGACTTATTCCTGGGGGCAGAAATGTGAGTGGGAGCCTGCTTCCTCCACTGGCTTGTTCTCTGTCCCTCCCCATTGGCAGTGGCAGCCTCCCAAGTTCTCAGGGTCTGCAGCAACATCTCTGAGTTAGCAGGACTGCTAAGAGGTGCTGGGAAAATCCCAGAAATACCACACTAATGATCAGCACTTGTAACAAGACAATTACAACCAAAGGACACCGATTGGATCTGCTGCAGGGCAAGTGAAGTCAGTCCTCAGTCAAAGCCCTCAGTCAAAATGCTGTTACTGCTTTCCCAGCTCAAGGGCTGAAGGGAGAGGTTATAAGCACTGAGAAAATGGATCCTGAGAAAATGAGGAAGAGAGCAAAATTAAAAATCATAACAGACAATTTCACTTGAAAATCTTTTCCCTAAGCAGATCCTGTGCTCAACAGCCAGACGTCATTACAAGATGAGGATGTTCCTACTGCCTGAAGCAAACTTGAGCAAACTCTGAGCAAAAAAACATTCCAGATGCAGCTGACTGGCTTGTGGTTCCCATCACTTTCAAGCTCTACACTGCCTTTTGTTCTGCATGAAACATGCCTTTGGAAAGCCAAGGAAAACTTGGTTTAATAAACACCAAATTAGAGGAAATGCATTTGCTTCCTTGGCATCTTTTAAAATGTCACTAAGACACATTATTTCAGGTCACTGCAAGATTTCTTTCACTAATTGTTACAAAGCTGCTGCTCTCAATATGGCCCGTGTTACAGCAAGGGAAGTGCAACTGCTGAATGGACTCTAGAATCACCTTTCTCCTAGAAAGGTATCTCAAAGGAGCAAGAGTGAGGTGCTAAAGTCCTGCTGCCTGCTGCTTATAAACAAATTGAGGCTGGACTGACAGTCCTTATAGAAGACTACTTCTCTTATTTAACAATACCTTGTGGAGTGGAGGAAATACAACTTTAAAATAATAAATCTAAAACTTTCTGGTTATCTGTATGCTCCAAAACCTGAAGAACTACTTGTATACAAAATTACTGTACTTTACCAACCACACCTTTAAAACAAAAGTACTCAAAAAGCTGAGCAGGTGACTCTGCTTTCCTCATGCTGGGAAAATGTTCAGCTGTCCATGTACACCAGATTTACAGGCTTTCTGTGTCAATCTGACAACTCCAAAAGACTCAGGCAGGGAAAGGATTTATCTCTATAAATACTATTGAACTTCTCTTTCCACTGGCTACAGATCAATTCAGTGAAGAAGAAAAGCCCATAGCTAAGGCTGGAAAAAATATAGAGTTGGGTTTTCAGAAGTGCTCTGCATATGTCTAGTCCAGCTCTAGTTTGAGCAGGTTAAGTCCCATAACTGAGCACTTTTGGAAGTCAAAACATGACTGTTCACTAAGGCTCTGGAGTAACTGCTTCTTGGACAAGATGGTGTGTATGTTAAAATGTATTAGAGGCTGCATAATAAAAACAGACTTTGTGCTCTTTTGCAAGTCTCGTGGTATGAAACTCAGCTGGTTTTGCCCTGTACAGGTTCCCCTAACTGTTCACTTGGTTTCTATCCATCTGGAGTTTCACCACAGAATTTTGCTTTGAGTTTCCCATTTGAATACATGAAAGCTCTGCCAAAACCACATCACATTCAAACCACAGGAAATCATGAATTTGGCACTGTTTTGACATGGAAGCTGTAAACAGTGTGCAGGTTCACTCAAAACTGGATCGCTGTCCTTTGAGTTATGAAACACAACAAAACTTCCAGCAAACCAGGTCAGAAATCTTAACTACTAAAGCAAAGAGAAATAATGTGACTTCTGCTAGGATCAGGGGATTTTTTAATATTATCCCCTACATTCAGCTAGAAACATAATATGTGAAGAATAAAAAGTTTCCTCCTTTCCAAGTTTGAGTTACAACAGGATTTAACTAATTCTCACAGCTCTAACATATACATATCCTATTAAAGACATTATCCTATTAAAGTTTCCTATTGGCAGCTTTGAGCACGAATAACTAAAAGTCAGAGTTGTAGATATGAATATGGTTTAGTTTTATGTGCAATATGATAGGTAATCAACTTGCAGGTAACTTACACTACTGCACAGGAGCTTCATGATTAAAATCCAGTATATTTTCAGTTGCCAAACACTGGAATTTTTCCCCTCAAGATTCCAATTAGCAAACCACAAGGAACTTGTATGAAAACAGAAAAGTCTAAAGTATGATTTTTGACTTCAAATTAAACGCTGCCCTAAAGAAACACATACTTGTAAAGAAGTCACAAGTTCACTGAGGATGAAATGAAAACAATCTAGATTCCAGACCAAGCCTGAGAACAATCCAGATTCCAAACCAGAGTTTAAATGCAGAGCTACAAGAAAGTGGTTTGACTGAAGTCAGTGAATAGGAAGCAAAATGCAGTCACTCAAAAGAAGATTTATATTACTGTACTGCCTGCAAGAAAACACGGTTTAATCTAGCCAAGTTTCACTTTAACCACATTTTTACACCTGGCACTCTGAATGTCAGGAAAAGCTCTCCAGGGATCCTGAACACACAGAAGCATACATCAGCCATATCTGACCTGTCATGGAGTTTTCAGATGTGCACAGTTGCTCTCGCAGCTTTTCCACATCGTCTGGATGAACCTGCTCGTACAAAGTGCTGCCAAACCATTCCGACTGAGGCTGGTTCAGCACAGGAGTCACAGAGTCTGACACGTAGATCACTCTGCCCGTCTCAGCTGCAACTACAAACAGGAACCCATCTGCAGCCTCCAGGATAAGGTGTTTCAGTTCCTTCCAAAGAAAGGATTTGATTAGAATGCCAGTGAGCAAAGGCAATTAAATATAACATCTGTCACTGTCAGAGAATATTGTTTTCTTGTGATCTTAGTAGCTGATCAAAACTGAGACAGAAATTTTCATTGATGTAACAATACAACCAAACTTGCAGCAAAGCATAAATTGCCCATCTCAATAGCAAACAATGTTTCATTTTCTGTTATTGCCTTTCATCTGGTGATCTCCATGCACTTAAGGAAAATAAACAACTAATACTCACTGTATAATCTGTGCTAGGCATCTAACATTAAAAAATAAAAAGATATTTCAGAGTACAAACAGAAGAAATGAACAGCTCTAACTCATGGCAAACTCATCCCATAATTAAAAGCTCTGAATAATTTAATTGGAAAGAAAGCAATAAGACTTTCTTGTTTGGTTCTCCCCGGCCCTGCTCAGGATGAGCTCTGTTTGTAAATTAAACAGTCAGTGGACAAAAGGCAATAGTGTAATGGGAATGAGGGAAGAATCCCCAGCCTCTTCTTCCATTAGGGGCCCTAAGCCACTACACAAGAAGGTTCTATTGCTTTTTGACTTCTTTTTCCAGCCTGTGAGTATGAAGCCTCAGCATCACCCAGAAATACTCCCTTTCCTTAACAGAGCTTGAAAACCTCTCATGGCAAAGGATGACAACCACCACTCCAATTCCTGGCAAAGAAGCTTGAACAGCCTTTGGTGGCTCCAGTGACCACCAGAGCTTGATAAGTTACTGCACCTGGAACTCAAACACAGAGCTCTGGACAAGCTGAGTCCCATTCCAGGTGGGACAGCTCAGCAGGGTTAGTGTCTGAGTGGTAGATACTAGCTGATAAGGTGAGGATAAAAATCTGGTGAACTACTAAGCAATGGATAACTCATCTCAAGAAACTCAACAGACTGTCTACTTCTGCTGCTTTGTTTTAGAGAAAGCACACTGATCCTGAACTACTGACTAAACAAAAAACCTCATAGCACAGCTGGTCACACGATACTGAAGATAGTATAATCAGTTTTGCACATTATTAAAAAAGATGAAAGCAAACTCTGTAATTCTGCAAGGTTTAAAAAAAGAAAAAATTGCAATGAGAAGTGACTAGGGTGTGCCACCAGCAGAATGGCACAGTCCCTCCAGAAACACACTCCAGGAGAGCTGGAATAAGCAGTCGTGAGCACTGAGGGGTCAGCAGCAGCTGCTGTTTATCTAAGAGAAAGAACTATTGCCTCCAGCCATAACTTCCATGTGTAAGTGCTTAAATCACTTCAGACCACAAAAATGAACACTACACCCATAGGACTTCAAAAACAATGCAGGTGGTAGGAATTTTCAATGTGCTCAGTAAATAGAGTTTTCCTTCAAGCACTGGGTGCATCTTCCTTCTTCCATCAAAAATGTAACCAAGAAGTACCTCAGCCAGTACAGATGGGATTCATCTCTGCCCAGTTCAGCTGCTGGGAACTCCAGCATTAAGACTAAATGATGTTTTTAACCTTTCTCTAATCCCCAGAGAGAGAGGCAGGTCTTTCCAGACTCATTTTTACTTATTTTAGAGAATCTCTGCTAGGATGGGAAGAACCCAGATCTGGAGGTGAAAATTCCTTTCTTTGAGGCAGTGAGTGACTTGTTTTTCAGATGGACAGATCTCAATGGTAAGAATGCCAATTTGCTTCTCCAAGAAGAAATATCTGTCACAGTGTTAAGATCACATCCAAACAGTCACAAAAAACTGCCTGTATTCACACCTTGGATATGTAACTGGCACCAGCTGCTACACTACAGTGAAGGATCAAGCTGAGGCTCTACTCTTCTCAGCATTTTTTCACACCTTTTAAGTCCAAAAACCCAGGGATAACCAACATTTTTGTAAATTCTACCTGTTCTGTAAGAAAGGAAGGCTTGTAAGCTCCATCAGTAGATTTGTTTCCAGTGCCCCTCATGGATTTCATGTGGGAAACAGCCATGCGAAGAATGGTCAGCTTGTCGGGCTTGCGAGCCAGGGCGCTGCACGTGGGCACCATGTCCGACAGCTCGGTGATGTACTGGGTCATCTTATTTCTCCTGCGCCTCTCGATCTCACTGTGATTCTCCCTGAGCATTTAAAGAAACACCAAAGCAACAGGAAAGAGACGTGAGCGGGGTAAGAATCTGAACTGGAGGTAATGAATCATAATGCTTCACACTTGTTTTGCTGTTTGCACCCCAGGAGAGCAAAGTGCTTTACAAAGCCAACCACTGTTATCCCTCCTTTTACAGACAGAAAATCCAGGCCACAGACAGATAAATATAATTCACCCATAGCTGTGAAAAGAACTTGTATTTCTATTTATTGGCTTGTGGCCTTAATCTCTTAACCAGTTTAATCTCCTTTGGTTTAAGGACCAAAATGAAGCAGAAATATGTGAGGCGCTAACATCTGCCATCTCCAGTCAAACTCCCAGATTTGCTGTGATTCATCTCTCAGCTTCTCATAAAAGGTGTCCTTTAGAGGAAACCTCTCACTAACAACTGGATCAGCAGGAAACATCAGCACTGACTTATGAAAAAAAACCACTCAGTGACAACACAGATCCCAAACAATGCTGTTTGGAACACCCCACATTGCTGGAGGGAGTCACTACATGCCTGCAGGATCAGACTGCAGCACTGGGATCATATATGGGATAACAGTACATACCAAAAAGAAAATCCCAATAAATAAATAAATATGAAAGACAGCAAGTAAACATCCAGCTTGTCAGACACAGACTGGAATTTATGTTCAGGGACAATTTAGCACAGCAGGGAAATAACAATGACAGTACTTGATGCTGCCCCAAGTTGGGCTAGGCTGCAATGTTCTCATCCTTTAGAGGAATCATATGGCTGAAGTGGTGAGTCAAATTTGAGAAATCCCAAAATGGACACCCACCAGAATCTTTCAGAAATAAACATCTCAGAGTTCAGTTTTCCCATTCTGGAAATCACCATTGCTTGATCAGCATTAAGGAATCACATCAATATATACATCTGAAATGGTCCAAATGGACCTAGAATGCTTCAGTGCCCAGCACTTATTCTTCTCATACTGTACCTGTCAGGTGGCAGCTAAATACAAGTACACGACAGGTAGATGATGCTTCAGTTGTCAAAGCAGCATCTTCCACTGATTTCAATGAGCTGTGCATGGCATTGTCTTGTGGGATCGCTGGCTGATCCAACAAGATGTGAGAGGTGATCACTTGGAGAGTCCACCAGCATTGACTGATGTGATAACACAACATTAAAAGAAACTGCAACATTCTTTGGAGCTGACTGCTATGAAGACCAACCATGAAAGCAGAAGCTAGGCTTGGCACACTTTTTGGACACTTTTAGGAATTAAGCCTTTTCTTAAAATGCAGGAAATAATTGTACACTGCTTCCTGAAATAGAGGAATGCAAGGGCTTGCCCTGCTTTGGGTATCCTGCCCCTGCACATACAGGTGTTACATGCACGAGGCACAGTCTGCAGAAACACTTGTTAGGGCTACATGCAGAGTTATTATTCCTGTGCTTACTGGGTGATATGCAGAAAATCCAGCTGTGACAGCCCATGGCTGCTCAGTGAATTACAGCCAAGCCTTGCCTGAGGTCACTGTCCAGGACACTGTAATAGTGAACCTTTCGTTTCACCTGGCTGAGGAACAGCCCTCGTGTGGGCCTGCACAGATGTAGGAGGGAACAGGGGGAGTTGGATCATACACACGGCTGGTGTGACAGTGCACATGTACACAGAGCACACATGTGTACATGCCAGCTGGGACATGCAGATAAATATGGACACAGGGAAGATAAAAGCATTTTTACATGATGAAAGCTTGCTCTAAGTTCAGCATTTTCACAGAAGCAGTGGTTAAGAAAAAAAGAGAGAGAGACAAAGAACAGACAGATTCAACATACATTTCACACTTATAAGTACATAATACATTGTCTACCACTCAAGTATTTTAGTACTTCTGGACATTGAAAACAACCCTTATAGTAACAAAGAGACTGTAAAACTTCCTGAGAGAAAAGGGGTATCCGAATAGTCCATTTCATTTATGATCTTAAAAGCTCGAAAGTAATAGCATGTCAATCTACTGGAAATGTTCAAGCAGACAACATCCCAAAAGTTTCCCGAAACTAGCTCAAATTTAAATCCTTAAAAGAAAAAGAGGGGCTGTGTTCCTCTTTCAAAGTATGTGTCCTAGGAACCCTGGCATTCACAAACTTGTACAGAATGATGTCCTAATTCTGTCATTTTTAACTTTGTTTTTATATGGAAATTACAAAGGGACATTAAATTTTGGGATACAGGGGAGCTGATCCAAAACCATTAAGGTTTTGTATTTCTGAATTCAAGTAGTTTTGGAACAGCCAAAAAATCAATATGAACAGCATTATATTAAAGAAAAATGGGGGCAAACCATATTTGACTTCCCTTTTTCCTGCCTTTCCCTTCTATGTCAGCAGTACTTTAATCATCATCCCACCTAAAACAAAATAACCATCTCTCTAAACTAAGGCACACGTACTGAGATTTTTTGGACACGAACATCCCCCTCTTTTCTCTCAGCAGAAGAGCTCTACAGGACACGCCTACCTTGCAAACTTTTCCTTATCACCAGTGATTTGATCACCATCATACCTAGAAACAAAAGATAGTACATCAATCAACAAGGGTTATGCATTGCATGATAGCCAACACACAGCAGAAAGCAAAAAAATTCACAACTGCAAACCATTACAAATAACAGCAAGAAAAACAAGGGAATGAGAATGATACAGCAAAGAAAACACAGAGCCTGATCCAAGCCATGCCAATCCAGAAACTTCATTTGTATATTTACAAAAAGAGAAGACACATTTCAGTGGATTTAAGCAAACACTTTGACATACACTGATTTCTTGGGAAACTTTACAAGCAGCACCAGTACAGAAAACACCAGTGAGCTTTTATCCACAGCAGAGCATGAAATATTCATTGCTGTGCTGGAAGTGAATGGGTGTATCTGTTCCAGCTTGCAACCACAGCTCCCTCCATTCAGCAGAGGGCACTGATGGTCTACAGATAACACGGGAGGGCAGAGACACGGCTGAAGGGCGATGCCTTATGGAAGGGAGCCTTCAGGAAAAAGCTCTGTAGGTACAGACACTGCACTGACTGTCGTGGAGGCTGGCAAAAGGCAGGCAGGCAGGTGAAACTGCTCTGTAAACAGAAGTGAAATTTAAACTGGCTCAATTCCCTAGAAGTAAACAGGTACCTCATTCCTACTCAAATCAACAGAAGCTGGATGCCCAGCCAGGGATGTGTGGTGTTTGAGCAACATCTCTGTGGAGGAAATCCAGACCAATGGGACTTTCATCCTGTGGGACTAAAGCTTCACTGTTTCTGAAGCATTGTCCCAAAGACAGGCAGCAACGTGACATTTCAGTAAAAAATGACATGCTGCTTCTCCTTCTCTTTCCTAAAAAACTCACGAATCATTTAAATTCGATTTTGCTAGCATAGTTATGGAAAGACTCATTTGTGTGAAATGAAACTGCTAGTTCCAAAACACAAAATGTATGTTTTGGAAAACACAAAAATAAGGTAATAGCTTTTCTAGAAGTGAAGACTGCAACTGCTCAAGAACAGTTAAATGAGATTTTCTACTAAAATTACACCTTTCTAGAATGATGTAATTTATATACAACAGACAGTCTATGAAGGTCCCATGTATTAGCTAAAAACGTAATACAGCCTAAATAAGCATGTTTTTCCTCTTCTAACAAATCAATAATGAACTTTTTCTTTTTTTCTATCTGAAATGAATTAAAACAATTTTTAAGGAATTCACCTATGCAAATTCCTCATTCAAACAGTGAAGACAAAGCTTAAGCAAGCCTTGAGCTGTACTTCTTTATGTTGTGTTCAACACCAGCACCCTCAGAACATTCAAGTGACAATGCCACTTTATTCCCCTTGACTCTGCCCGGAGAACAGACTGAGACCCAAGTAATTTTCAGCAAAAAGACCAATTCAGGAGGAGTGGGCATGTTACAGGGGAAGCACATGCACAGGCTCTGTGTGAGATGAGGGGTCATGCAGGGATACCTGAGCTGAGCTGGAAGCCCTGAGGACCAGAGTGTGTCACCTGCCATGGAGCACTGTGCTAGCACCACTACTCCTGTGCTCCCACCAGCCTGGGGCTTGGCTACTCATCCTTCTCTGCTTGACAGGGCTGAGGATGTTATTGCCTCCAACTACTGGCTTTTCCCTTCCAGTCTCCCAGCTGACCTCTGCACACAGGCTCCTTCAGGCACTGGTCAAAGCCAGCTGGGTTAGCTTCAACATTTAAACAGCAGCTCTTTGATAACTAAATAATTTTGATCGAAACAATCTAGGAATAAGTCATGTGAGCAATCTGGAGAAGGGAACAACTAGAAGAGGATGTCTGAACGTAGCCCTGGGTGTCTGCATGTTTTTTCTGTACTCTCTAAAAACAGAACAATCTGGGGTCTATACAAATAAGACTTAAATATCAGATTTTGATCTGACACCTAAAATCAACTGAATCTAATCACAGCACACCTCTCCATTAAGAGCGATGGAATTATTGGCTCAACTCAAATTTTGAAAGGCCAAAACCAGAATGGGGAAGGACCAACACATATGTATCAGCGTGCCCAGAAACCCTGATGCTTGTGCAGGCACAAATCAGCTCCCATTCCTCACAAATCTTGTTCCCTTAACATGTGTCTTCTAGCTAATATTAGGACTAAGCCCTCAAATCACCAGTTTTAACACCAGGGCCTGGTTCTGTAGATGAAATCAACCAAACAGGAGTGCTGCTGGTCTTGTCCAGTAAATTATGATATGGTGCCACAGTGTATGTTCAGCACACTTCTCTTTCTGACTGGAAAAACTCTGTTAAACCCTACAGTGACAGCTGTGCTTCAACACTGCTGCTGCTACAGAGCTGCAATTACAATGTGGATAATCAGCAGTTACCCAGAGCCCTCAAAGTATCGACACCCCTCAGTGCAGCTGCTTGGTTTCTAATGAAAAAATGCAAACTGTGACCAGGAAAAATAAAGGGAAAAAGAAAAAATGGCAATGAGGCTTTACTGTTTATTTCTAACTTTGAATATTCCATGTTAATTAACATTTTTTTGTCAATTTTTACTATTCAGTTACACCTAATGGTACATAATGTAAAGCTCATTAACTTTAAAAAAACAATCCACCTCTAGGATCTGCCAAATTGGCTTAACAAGCAATTAACATCTGAAATAAATTAGAAATGAAATTTCATTTTCAGTGGCTGAAAGACAACTTCAGCAATGTCAAATAACTTAGGTCCATCTACAGCAGTTGAAATACTAAGCTGAAAATCACAAGTTTTCTCATTTGATATAGCTGCAGAGTGAAATTGTGACACACGCACACTGTCAGCTTTATAAGCCAATAACTACATTAGGCAGGTTTCTGCCAGAATGCCTAATTTTCAGAGGGAGCTGATAAAAAGAGTAACTGATATTTGGACTTAGTTGTTGTCAAGTTCTTCACCTGTATTTATATTGATTTTCAAACATCAGTAATGAGACAGCCATCTTTCCCCACTGAAAGAAGTCAGTGATTTGGCCAACTCCTGTAAATGCTCACCTTGAAAATTTGCTGGGCCCCTCCCCATCTTCATCATCAAAGTCCATTCTGTAAAAGCAAGATTTCCAAATCAGCAATGAAGGCATTGGCAAGGGTGGCATGAACATTCAAGCCAGCTGCTCTCAGTGTTGTTAGATTTTGCCTAGAGGTGTTAACGACTGAGGATTCCAGTCTTGCTCATCCCCTCCAGACCTAGGAGCAGCTCATCAGCTGATTTATGTCCCAGACCTTCTCAAGGCTGTGGAAGAGCTGAGTTCTTCTTTGGGCCAAATCCCAGCCCGCCAGTTTGGCTCCTCCAGGGAGCCACAAACAGCAGGAACCTCTTTCTTCACTTCTTACACAGACAGACTAGGAAGATTATCTTCCTTATTTAGACATCTAAATTAGATTCTGATTAGGCAGTGTGATTGTATCATAGACGTTATCACTACAAAGTTATACAACAGTGTAATTTACAAAGCATTTTAGACATTTTATACCTCTAAAAAGAGGTGGATAAATATTTATATCCCCAAATATAAGGCTGTAACTCTGCCATTAAAGTGAAAAGTCAAGCTGATATAAAACTATCATATACAATTATTGTATTAGTGTATTTATTTTAATAAAAAATACATTAGTATGATATACAGACCTTGATCAATCACTTTTAATTTGTGTAGATAGGAAATTATAGTTCTGTTTTGCAAACATTTTCTCAGATTTCTTCAACACTCTAAACTTTCCAACCTTTCAGTGCAGTAAAACTTCATACAACTACACATTCCATGTCTCTAACACTGTACACATTAAGGGGTATAAGTCCTATTAAGGGAAAAAACCCTTCAAAGTGACAATGATATTTATTTCAGTATTAATTTGTCATTCCTACCAATGACAAATTGTGATTTGTATGTCCAGAGTGTGAGAACAAAGATGCAAAACCAGTCTCTAAAACTACATCAGCATAGAGAAGTAGAAGTGCCAGTCAGGCACTGCCTTCCTAAATTCTTCTGAATTCTTCCTTCTTGAATTCTGAACCAAGACAGCCTGGCCCATAAAAGATGTGTCTGAGTCACAGCAACCTCCATACAATTGGAATGAGGGCAGCAAGTCAGCACAGGAATTGGACATGGCTCTAGAAAAGTTACAATAATATTTTCCAGATGGTAACAGTGATTATTCATTTCTGGAGGAAGCAAAGAGAAAACCATTTTCCCCAAAGAGCTTTAAGAAAAGCTGCGTATTTAACTTGCTCAGCTTTGATGCAATGGTCGCTTTCACTATAAATTACATCTTTGCTCACCCAATTACCACCAAATCCGGTTCCAAGGTCCGCGGTCCCTCAGCTGCCTCGTGCAGAACACCACCGACCCCCAGTGGCCACTGGCCTCACCTCTGCCAGGGCTGCAGCTAAGGCAGGACCCAGCTGCTGCTGCCACCTCAGATGTGGCCCTCAGGGCTGCCACCAGCAGCCTGAATCCCCCTTGATTCACTTGCAGCACTCCCAGAAATTCAACATTTACACATGTGGTACAGCCCAGGGTCTCCTCTCACCTACCTGCTTCCTCCCCACATGCAATAATGTGACATTCCAGAAAAATCTTCCCATTTATATGAACTGGAATGTTTCTACCTGCACTGAAAATGCAGAAGTCAATGTTAAGGAGAGCTGTTTGTTTGCAAGTGGAGGGCAGCACTGGGATGGCTCCACCTGAAGCTACTCACAAAAGCATCACATCAGGCACGCCCTCACTTGGTTTCACTGGCAGCTGAAACACACCCGAGAGAAACAGTTTCAAACTGGGTGGAAAGGGCTGCAGAAAAAGTTATACACCTGTGGGGGAAAGCCTTTTCTTCAGGGACTTTATGAGACACTGGTTTAATCTGGGACAGATTAATTTTGTTACTCTTTTCCTTCCTCTCCAGTACACTGAGATCACATACCTTGTGGATATGATTCTATGATTTATTTAGCTTCCAGCCAAATACTCCAGCTGAGTGCTAAGGAATGGGCTTTCCCCAAAATCAAATATTAGCTGTACTGCATTTAATCTGGTTTATTATTACTGGAATACAATGAATTGATGATGATAACAGTTTAAGGCTTGATCCTGCTGCCTGCACTGTATCACCACCTCTGAGGGAGTGAGGGTGACTAACACACCTATTTATTTCGATGGTTGGATATTAGCTTCTTCCTTAAGGAGATTCTTGATGGGTTAATATCCTCAGGTAACACCTCCCACATTTACAGTGGGCTCATCACAGCAGAATCTGAATGCATAGGGTATAACATCAGTCTGCACCAGACTAAGTCTTTAAATAATGCCTTTGCTTTGTTAAACTACCCAAACTCCTTTATTTCATACAGAAATTGAACATAAATTTAATTTAAAATAGCAATACTTTAAAAAAATGCAAGAGCAAATGTATCACTGTTCCATCTTTGTTAATAACACATTTCCTAATTTCACTGTGCAAAATGAAAAACCCTTTGAAACATTAAAAAGAAACTCCCCCAGATATAAAGTCATTGATTCCACTGTCCTGCCTGATCCATTGTGTCTGCTTTACAGCAAGGCAGAAGGAAAGGCAGTGAATCAGTTGTAACCTTTAGTAGAACACAGCAGAACACGTAAAAATAATATTCCATCAACCTCCTCATACCCTGACAGATAAGATCTTCTGTTTAGATAGAATATACTGCACATTAGCAAAACAGTAGAAGCAGCCTCCCAGAAGACAAATGACATCATTTCGGAAGATTCAGAAAGACTATCTTTTATCTTCATTTAAAATTCCCATTTAAAAAAGGCTTTAAAAAAGAGCTGCACTATGCTCTTTTGTTTTGAAGAGACAGCATAAATCTTGTTTTCCTCTTTCATACTGTTCACATCAATCGTGAAAAGGCCTGATGCATAAGGTACTTATTAAAATGTATTTTCCTTAGAAGATGTGTGGCTACCATAAATACAGTAATAAAAATACTTTTAAAAATTAATTATTCTTAATTAGAAATATTTTCATAAAAAAACCAAGAAACCAAAATGCCTCCAACAAGGTGGACCTGCACATATTAAAACATTGACATGTGAGAGGATTTCAACACTGCAACAAAATTATTATGTAAAATTCCCAAGAAATGTCAAAAGATGCTTGCCATGATTACACAGTGCAGGAGGAGGGCAGGCAGGAATGGTCAGGAGCAAATGCAGCTGAGAAGCAGATGGGGATCTGTATTACAGCCTTTTATTGAGCACAATTTTGAGGGGTAGAATGGTGGAGTGAGGTCTCTTTTCCCCAGATTTTGGTAGTTCTGGTTCAGAGAAAAGGCAAGACACTGTGAACCAAAACAAAACCAATGCAACTGAAAACAGCTCATCCAAAAAAAACCAACCCTCCCTGCCCAAGTACAGACAGCCCAGGAAGGTGAAAAAAGCCCCTTATCCTCTAATACAGCAAAGCCTGCATTAAAACCACATTAAATAAAGAACTGAGGGTGCATTAATCCAAGGCAGTCATTGACCACTGCAGTGCATTATGCTGTCACTTTTTTCTATGAAGTAGTGGGTATAATTTATAGAAAGGAAAAATATTTTTCCAAGCTGTCAATGAAGCCAAATGCCGACACGGCAGAAACACCTTCTGGACAGCCAGTGAGTTTAAACTGATCTATATTCAAGTCCACACAGCAATTATTCTGCCAGCTTGCCTCAGCAATTATGAAAAAAGAAACAATTTTCAGAGATAACCAAAACTGGGAAAGCTGGCTGTGTGTGCTAGCTCCACTCCTTTATGTTTGACACAGAACACTCCTAAAATGCCCAAGGATGGAGGTGTACAAAGATGTATCACCAGAACAGCAGTGAAAGGACCAAGTGTTAGTCGCAACTTTGTTCAAAGAGAAGCTCAGAGGAATTAGACACAGCAGGCATTCTTTCCCTCAAGGTCTGAATACACAGAGCGAACATTAAAAAAAAATTATAAAAATAATAAAAAAAAGCAGTCTCAGCTCAGGCTTGGAGAAAGGCAATTAGTTCAAAGCTATAGTGCACAGATGAAATACCACGATCCAGGTATAAAAGTGAATCTATACTAATTTACTCACTGAATTAACACATTATAGACATTTAAAATAATTTGATTTAATGTTCCTCCCACCCTCCCCTCACTTCACCTTCTTACAAATAAATGACAATACTTGAAATGCAACAGTTAAAGCATTTCAATTAATATCAAGTCCGTATTTAATATCACAATATTTCACAGTCAGCAGCATCAAACCTTGGCAACAGGGAATTGCAAACTGATATTCAGAGCTGACATGGTTTATGATCAAAAAAGAGATCAAATATCCTGCAACTCAAGTACAAAACCTTATCTATGTTAGATAGCAATGAAAAGATGTTAATGCTTTGTCTTTTCTTTTGAGTGCAAGTTTAAAAAGGTTTTCTCATTGAGCAGCTTGAAAATAATATGTGACGCCTGTCAAAGACAGATTTTAGGAGTTTCTCAAACCAATTTCATACAGTTAGCTGAGCATAAGAAGGGCACTCAGTGGGGGAAGATATTCAAACTGTTCTGTCCAAAGGAACACCCCTCAGAACAACCATCCAGAGTGTTCACAGCACACCAACCTCGCTCCGCATTCGAGGCAAGCTCAACCTTTCCCCTTGTTAATTCACTCCAAGACTGAGACTCCAGCACTGTTACTGGAGCAGACACACAAAGCTGGCAACATACCTTGGTGAACAATCCCTAGAGCAGCTCTTGCCAGGAATAATGTCCTCCTTAGGTGTTCGCCAGTGAAGATTTCACTCACTGTCGATCCTGTTAAGCCCCACCACTTTCTGATTTAGGACTAAATATAAGACCAATTAATCTCTTTTCAAGAGACTCTCAGATCAGTTACCTCTGAGAAAACATCATCCGAAGACCATTACTATTTGTGATCAACCTTTGATAAAAACAAGAGGGAGTTGGTAACACTAGAGAGTAGTTTTCTGCTCTTCCCAAGCTCTCGCTACACTTTTCTTCTAATACAGAGACTTACTATGAGTTGCCACAGAGCAATCTGATGTGGGCAACTACCCCGACACCACATCAGCCTCTGACACTACACAAAACAAATTTTCTTCTTTAGCAGAGCCCTCAAGCTTGTGTAAGGGCTGAATTTGATTCAGGCCCTCCTCCCAGAAGACTGTGCTGCTTCCAGTGAGACCTAGAATATCATGATCCACAATCTCTGAAGAGTGAGCTCTCATGGTATTTCTGTACCTGGAACTATAAAGAAAACATCTTTAATAGGCCTCTCTTTAAGAGATTCCAAGTGTAACCTTCAGATGAAATTGCGTAAGTCTGCATTTGCAATCTTGCTACCTTTTTTCACTTGATAAATCTCTGTGAGATTAAATAGATATAGGCAATACCCATTCACTATATCTACAACAGCCACAGGATGCAAACTCCTTTCTGGATGCTTTGCCAAACCTGGAAATCTTTTGAAACAAGCAAAACAACAAGCCATATGCTTATCAGCAAGTTTGATCTCGCAGGAAGAACAGATGCATTGAAGAGAAAAACAAAACATCAGTGACTAATGTCATAATGCAGTTTACATAAATACAACATTACATAATAAACACACACATATATACAGGTGCATTTTGACTTTTCCAAGGCAAGTAATTTCCAGCTTCAGACCTGAAAAAAAAAGGAGATGGCTTACCCAGAGCGACGCTTTCCTCCTCTGGAAGGCATGGATCCTGCCATCCTCACTTGTCCACTCGCCATCGGAGCCACTGGCAAGGCCACCGAGCCAGGAATGTCTGATGCCATTTCTGTAAGGCAGAGGTAGGGGAAGAGGTGGGGGAAATCCCTTAATCCATTACCTTCAAGGAGAAACTTCTGCTGATAACATTAGAGACAGGCCCTTCCCAAAACAGAGAAATCTTTCCTTTTTATTTCTGAGGAAAAGTAAAGCTCTCCCACTAAAACCCAGCAGTTTCACAGATCCTTTAGAAAAAGCCCAGCTAGATCAACAGACATTATAGTGTGCCTGGGAGACAGAGAGAATTGCAGGCAGATATCTCTGTAATTCCACTGACCTAATGGGTCTCATTTTAAGTCTCAAAGAAGCTGTCAGATCAAGGCCAACAACCTTCTACAACAGTTAAAGTGCTTGTACAGAAATGCAGAGCTGAATCACCAAGGCAAATGAAGCTGTGGATCATGGTACCAGGGTACCAAGGAAAATAAAAGTTCAAAAACTCAGTTTGGCAGAGAGGCCAAGAGTTGAGAGCAGAGATGAATTATCAGGTGATACTGGTTTTTATTATTTATATTCTGGAGGCATTCCGAGGCCCAGAGTGAACTTGGAAGAGCTCAAAGGCTTCCTGCATTTCTGTCTGGTGTCTTGCAGAGCAGAACTGCGCCCAAAATCCAGGCTGATATTTATCCCTCTGCCAGGGCTCGAGGTATAGCCACAGGTTTAATCAAACCTCAAAACTCTGATGTGAGAAACTGCAAAAGCTCACCTTATGCAATGGCTTTCAGACCACTAATGGCAAGTACTTCTGAAGTCTATTAATAACAGTCCATTATAATTCAAAAAAGAAAAGTGGAATATAACATATTTATACCCTTTTCTTCAATCCCATTATTAAGCATGGGATTAAGAATGTTTTTCCTCCATATAACTCTTATAAACTATATGAGCAATTAAAACTTTTCTCTAATGCACATATACTTTATTCACTCTGGAGGAAAAATCTACAGTCAAAACATTTAATTATCTTGAAAGAAAATGCATCTTCCTTCCAACTTTAAAAAAAAAAGACTTGGCAAGGTATCTGGAGCTACAGCTAAATATAATTACTAATGGAAAGTAAATCTGTTTAAAAAATCCTGCTATTTTTTCCCCAACAGATAAGTATGAAATAACTTCAATTATGGAAACAGGAATCCATGTTCTTTCATTATGTCTGGAGAGCACTTCCATCTCTGCCACACTTTATACACATCCATTATGCAACATTATGCATTTCAAATAATAACATTTTATCTGTTCACTGATTTCATGGATTTCTTCTAGTACATTTAGTTTTATTAACTCCTTTCCAACTAAAAAGCAACAGAGCAATCCAATATTTTTTAACAAAGTCTGCAAGGCCAAACAATGAGACTACTGCCTATGCCCCCACACCACAGAAAGTGGCTAAAGCTGCAGCTATGTGGAAATACAACATTAAAGCACATTAGCATATCTCCAGACAAATAAAAGCATCAGCATGCAAACAACTGGCAAATCACTACTTCCAGAATAAGTACCCTTAGCTGTCTAATGCACATAATTCACTCAGAACATTCAAACTCGTCTCTCATGGATAGAACCGAAGGTCATTCTGAAATGCTCTGCTCACTCATTTATTAAAGCAGATGGTAAAAACCATAATAAATCTACCTGCAAAGTGTCCCCGTCACTCAGAAACACATTTTCATACAGATCATCAAGGAGATACTAAGACAATTTCAGATCATCTCTGAGCAATATTTTAAGAGTAAAACAATACTATACTGTGTTGAGAAACTCTTGTAACCTCATTTTCCTCAATCTAAACCAAAGATGATGAAAAAACACACCAAGGGTTGCATCCAAAAGCCAAAACTAATTGTTTCAGGTAACTTTACAGCTTCCCCAAACAATGAAACAAAGCCCCCTTTCTCTCCTTTATGCATTCCATGCTTAGAGGTGCATCCAAAACAGGATGAGCAAACCTTTCTGTAGAGCCCTTGCTCTCACTCCTGACAAGTCAGGAAGATCTAGACATAGTTTTGATCGTTGTCCAGTTTAGGTGGTTGTGGATAGGCAGAATGAGTTGTTTTTCTGCACGTATTTTCAGCCTTACACATATGAAAATGTAAGAGGCAAGGGCAGCTATCAAGATTCAAGTAGGAAGGACAAACAGAACTGTGTATTTTTTATAAAGAGGGAAAAAAAATTAAAAGGAATGGCCAAAGCAGAGGTTCAGTTATGTCAGTGTCCAAAAACACATGAAAGAATATATTTTACTACAAACAGATCATGTGTCTATCACGGTATAAGCTAAAGAATTACCGTGTAGATATCTTGATGTTACAGAATTGCACATCAAAGACAGTGCAATAACTTAATTTCTTAGACAAATCAGCCTTCAGATAAGTCTTCACAGTCTTGGGAGAATGAAACCAAGTTCATTGTACTTACTGCTCTAGAAGGAGGTCTTCAAAAACTTCCACTTCCAAGATAAGAGCACAAGAAGAAAAAAAAATCAGGGGACGCACTGACACTCATCCACATGAAAGCTCAGCTAAGAGGGAGGAAAGGCTCAGGCCTTCAAATCACAAGACTTTCCATTCTGCAGCAGTGTGGTGCAGTTGTGACAGATCTGCACACCTATCAGTGTGTAAGACACCCAATTTACCTTTCCATTTCAGAGCTTCCCATGTCAGAGACATCACCCACAGTGTGAGCTATTGCAGCTCTCGTGAGCTGCTCGAGGTACACTGCTGAGAAAAGCAGTCAGCCTTCCAGGCTCTCTCCCCTGAAACAACAGAATTAAAAGTTCTGCTGATGGAGAAACCAAGAGGCTTTGGTCTCTTTCAAGCCACACAGCAAAGAAAGCAACTCTGAGGGAACAGCACCATGGAGCATGGAACACCCTGAACCTGACCCAGGCAGGGCAGCAGTGGAGCTCCTCACACACTACCCTGGTGTTCCAACGGTGACACCGGAGCACTGCAGGGGGACTCCAGGGACAGAGATGACAAAAGGATCTCAGTGCTCAGCTGCAGCCAGCTGGGTGTCAGGAGCTCTATCCCAGTTGGACGGCTATACAGAAATGTAAACAATAGATCGTGGCTGTAAGAACTTAACTCAGAAGAGCTGAAGGCCACAAGAACATCTGGATAGAAGAAGGAATGGATATGAACTGCTTCCCAAATTACTTTCATCTCTACTCATTCATAAGAATATAAAAAAAGAAGCAGATCTTGATGATATTTTTATGTTTATAAATTATGCCTGCTGAAGAAAGTAAAAACATTGACATGTTATCTCAAAAACAAGGGCCAACCTGGGAAGGCAGAGCCAAAAGCAAAATCTGATGGAACAATCGGGTGCTTCTCTGACTAAACATGTGAAGATATCTGCCTATGTATGCTCTGGAAAGAAAACAAGAGAGAGAAGAAAAAAATGGCATTCATAAACTGGAGTCTCAGATAGAAATACTGTGGTAGAGAAGCATCCCAAGGAGCCTATTAGCATAAACAAAACAAAAAAACCCCAGAGAATGCATCAGACACAGACCAAAAGAATAAAGTAACATAAGGAAGTCTTAAGAGTACCTCACAATTCTGAAGAGTTACATAAATTTAGGGCAGTCCCAGCCACTCTGTTGGAGCATAAATTAGTATGGAAGCCCAGACCTGCAGCATCAAGTTGGTTGCAGATATATTTAAGAAACAAACAAACAAAAACAACAACAAAAAAGACATGCTGAGTCAACAATCATAAAGATCATGTTTTCAGGCTTATCTAAACCCATGTCCAGATACACATTATCACGGATGCTCACAGAAGTGTTTCATCAGCAATAAGTGTTGGGAAACATGGTGCTCTTTCTGAGATTGAATGTTCAAAGAATGGACTTCCTTCTGCCAATGGAAATAAACAAGCATTGCTTACTCTACCCAAAAATAAAGCACAAATGTAAGGGGACAATTCTCAGGAAGTGAAGCAAGGTCAAGCTGAACATTCTTGAAAATCATCTGTAACCATCAAGGCGGAGTTCTGAAAAATTTCTTTATGATCTTTAAAAGTGTTATTGTTTCTTAGTGTCAAATAGAAATAATTTTTTTGCTGAACAAATGCGTGCGGTATTTCATTTGGAGGTTAGAGAGTTCCTAGAGATCTGCCAAAGAACACAGAAATGTTATTAGAACAAAACCCAGCACAACGCTCGCAATCTTTAGTGAACATTCCTCCAGCTGGACAACACTTAACAGCTCTTGTCTTATCACTGTCATGTCTGGGAGCAGGCCAGATCCTGCCACTAATATTTATGTTCATCTTGGGGATCCCTGAGGAGCCACATTAATTCAGAAACAATGTAAAAGCAGAATTAGTCCCTCCATTTCTGTCCAGACTTAATTTCACTGCTGAACATTCAAAGTTTGGATATTACACACTTTACTTCAGTGTCATATTTAGGTTGACCCCAAAATATTCATGGATGTTTCTGAAATAAAAGATAATCTGCAAACACACATTAAAATACTGGGATAAAATACAGGGATTTATTTATTCCCCAAAACCGACGTTCATCTCAAGCTGTTACATAGATCTGCAAAAGAAATAGCTGCTGTGCACTTCAAAAAGCAAAGCACAAAGAGCAAGCTAAATGCTGCACAAGGATACCATGAAAGTGCACGAGAACCCCAATCAGAGCAAGAATTACTGAAAAGTGCAGCATGCCAGGATGAACCTGGACTTCTCTTTTTTGCTAGGGAATTATTAAACCACAGCTCTCAAGCCAAAACTTTAAATCTTGAGCCCCACCCCAGATCCAGTGCCTGAAATGCAGCTCTGTCTTTTCTCTGACACAGATTTGTGACTCGCTGAGGTATCCCCCAGAGAAGGGCAGCTCTTTGGCCAGGTGTCCTCACAGGGAGCATCACACAGCTCCAGGGATGGTGGCCTCTGCTCTGCCCCCCTCTGCATCTCCTCTCAGCCATGCATCCTGCTGAGCTTTAAAATGCTGTTCATGACAAGACTTTCTAAGTCTGTCTTACAAAAGGTCCTGTTAATTACACTATTTTCAGCCACTCGAGCTATACTCCCCTTGCCTAAATACAGCAGACGTGGACAGGGCCAGGTTTAAACCCAAAGTCTACTGGAGAAATGTTTTTTCTGACTCCCAGAGACTTTGAATCCCTGACAAGAGCTGTGAGGACCAGTTCCAGGTTTGCTATTCCGTGCCAGGTACCACTGAGCATGCTCTCCACAGGGATCCTTTATCCTTCAGTGTCTACTGTAATAAACACGGCTAAAGTCAGATACCAACACCTGACTAAACGAGAGGAAATTCTACTTTTATCAATACAAATGTGACAGATTTCCAGCCACTAATCCACAGAATGGCTGAGATGTCAATCACTCCCAGTAAATGTGGATCTAAGGCTAAACACAGAATTACGAACGCGGCCAATCCCATCAACAGCATCGTACACAGTGATTTCAAAATGTTCTTTTAAATATTCTAAGAAAGCAGATTTTAAAAACTTCTTTAGAAACTGTATTTTTCATTACCCTGAAGTCATACGGGAGTTAGATGCATCTCAGCTAAATGGTTTTGATTGCAGTCAATTGCAAGGGGGATTTTCTGCCTAGCACAGAGACATTTAAGAATAAACTATATCATAGCTCTTACTTTAGAATATGCCAACAAAAACATGAAGCCATCATGTAGTCAAAAATACTTCACAGAAACACTAATGCTAAAAATCTAGCTGTATATTTAGTCATTGCTTTTACATATTAACTACAGAGATTATAAAACAGAGCTCACTCTCAAAGAATATAAAAAATCCCCCTCGTTTTCATTGTTCCTGATAACTCTGTTAGTACTGTTTTACTTGCATTCCATTGCCAGACACTTTAAATAGACTGCACATCAAAAACATCTACTGTACAGAGAGGATATGCAGAAAAGCAAAAACATTCCTTGCCATGCTCTCGACAGAATTACGATTACAAATAAATCACAAAATATAAGAAATCCCACCTTTAAGGAAGACTCTTACAAAGATGCTATTTCCTTCCTGTGAACAAAACCTTCTTGGAGAGAAATTTTATCCGCATATAAGAAGAGTCAGAAACCTCTGGGAAGAAATGTAGCAGCATTGGTATTCTGCTCAGAAAATGTCATCACAGATCTGTTTACCTTAACTGTGGACCATGATTCAGCCGGTGACAACCGTCTTGCATACTGATCAATTTATTTGCAGCAAAATTACTAACATTTTCTACTTTAACCATTTAGGTTCTGGAAAGAGCAACTAAGACAGGAATAATATAAAAATCCTAATTAATTAAAAACTTTCCCCTCCACCACAATGCCCTGTGCTTTGGGGTGTGAGGGGGGCCCACCCCTAATCTTGAAGATAAATTAGGGCATATGGTGAGCAGTTACTAGAGAAACGTTCTCTTTTTCAAAACGAAGATCAGAGCTTTATCCTCTGCCTGCATCCCAGGTGAATGTTAAGCATACTCAATGCGGGGGGGAGATGATGAGATTGAGCTGCTCAGGTGAAGGGGCACTGTCTGTTCAGCAGAGACTGGGACCCAGCATTTAGGAGAGTGGCCTAACTGGTGCTCCAGAGGCCAAATCCAGTTACCTCGCTCCCTGCCTTCTCTGCTGTGACTCTGCAGGAGATGCAGGCTCAGTGACACACTTAGGAGGTATCTGCCATATGCCCCACCAATAGACTGGAAGAGCAAGTTTTGAAGTCAAAGAGGTGAAACCCTCTATGGTACCTCCACACTGGACTGCTGTGTTCACACAAGTCATCCATGTGGGATGTCCTGGGATCTCACTGCAATCCACGCCCTTTTGTGTGCCCCACAGCTCAACAACACCACCTGGATGTACAAAAGAAGGTGGGATGCAGACAAAGAATTGGAAGTAAACTGTGATAAAAGAGACTTTTGGTCTACTTTATGGGAATTCGTGCAGCTTGATGGACAATGTGAGACCAATCACTGCAGGATGAGCAGCCAACACTCAAAACCAGGATCCTCTGAAGCATCCAAAATTAGATATGCCATGCAGAAACCACAGTACCCAAAAACCTGTGGAAACATCGATCTTATGATCTGTAAAACCAAAACATTATTTCATACATTACTAGCTGATTTTGAATGTTATTTTGACAGCAATTCTTATTTTAATTTCCAATTTTCATGTTAATCACCTTATTCATTCCAGTCATGTTGGTAATTCCATTCATCCATACCTACCTTGTGGTCAAGGCACAAAAATTTCCAGAGATAAGATGAAGTAAGGAAAGGATGTGGACCACATTCATATTCACTGCCTAAATGACCAACACGACCCATATAATTGAATAAACTCAGAATCAATTAGCACAATCCAGAAGACGACAGAAGTCACACCTCTGCACCCACTGCAGAGAATGTTATAGACTAAAAATTGAACTTGAAGCAACAGACAGAAGATGCACTTGGCTACTTGAAGTTAGCCTGGGAAGAAGGGAAAAGGCTTCTTCATTCCTCCTATCTTCCTGACAAATGACATTGCACCTTATGCCCCTGTATTTTTCCCTGGCTATTTTTCCACTTCTTATTCATAATTCCATGTTATCTCTTGACCTATTCAGCCTCTGACTGAGGTGAACTATTTCTTGTACTCTCTTTAATAAGTGCATCCAACTGCTGACAAGTCTTGCCAACCTACAGCCATTTCCCTCAAAAGATGTTGCTGAAATTCAGAACAGGGAGCAAAGGTTAAAAAAGAAGCTCCTGTTCTGAAAGCATGTCTCTAGTCTTGGAAAAACAATAAACCCTCTCAGAATTAAAACAAGGCTTGTGTCTGCACTGCAGAATGAATGTGAAAACTGACCTGAACCCAAGCACCTGGCCTGCCTCTAAAATTTGATAATCCTTCCCCTTGCAGAAGTGGGGGCTTTAACTCAAGCAGAAGAGCACCCAGGTCTCCACCATGATTATCATGGACTGACACATTAGAAGAAAAGTACTTCTTACACTTCCAAAGTCTGGAAGTGCATGAAGGAGTGAGCCAGAAGCAAATCCAAGGACCTGGGGTAGACTCACATTGATAACACAACCTGAGCCTCCAACACTTGGCAAACGTCTCAGATATAAATAGGTACAAGTGGGAAAGTGCACATGCAAATCAGGCAGGGAAGTAGGGCAGCTACTGTAAGAGACCAGTTTACAGGGAGGATGAAAATCTGACTTGGAAAGGCTGCTCCAGGATTGATGTAAACATCATTAAAAGAAGAGAGGCAGGTGCTTAGCTTACATGAAGGGTCACAGTAAAACAGCAGACAACAGCAGCAGGACCATTTAAGGTGTTTGAATGTGACCCTACCTGGTTTTCAGCAACTACAGACGTGATAATGCAATCATACAACATAATTCCACACTTAATCACCTCTGCATTAACATGCCCTGGTTTTATTGACGTTATTTTGGCTGACATTACTGACTTGTAGCAAAAGTGCCAAGCAAATCACCAAAAACCAAGGCTCCCCAAACTATGCATCATTTCCATTTGAAATGAATGGTGATTCTTCCTCCTTCTCTGACATTTTGTATTTGCCAAAAGTAACTGCATAATTATAAGTTATGTGCAAGAAACAGAAGGTAACATTCAATGTTATTTTCCATACTTTTTACTGAGCATCAGATTAGCAA
Organism: Vidua chalybeata; assembly: GCF_026979565.1. NCBI lineage: Eukaryota > Metazoa > Chordata > Aves > Passeriformes > Viduidae > Vidua > Vidua chalybeata. The sequence continues at coordinate 12,492,943 of NC_071542.1, forward strand.
ATGGCATATATGGCTGTTCTGTTATGTACAACTGCCCACAGCTGACCCATTAATGAACTCACAAAAACCGTGCAAGCACACACCCAGCCTGGGCAAACAAACATGAGGAAAAAATAACAAACTCTAAGGACTTTCTTTCAAATTTCTCAGAGACAGATCATGCTCCATCCATTAATTCTTCATTTAACAAGTCTGCTTCATTTATCTTGTTTTGGTTGGCACTCAATTAGAAAGTCATGTACAGGACAATTTTTTTTTTCCCTTTTTAAAACAGAACAGTTGCTGTATTTCATGCAGTAAAACATCAGGAGGGCAAGTGGAAGCTGCAAGACCAGCTAAAGCTACACTAAAGCCAGGCACAATAATCCTGAATTAGGCAAAACATCTCCATACAGCCCTGTCTACAGGATTATCACTAATTGTTAAAAGGGCCTAGTAAAATCTGTTGCTTAGTAAATAATCAAAGAGAATAAATTGAGAGTTACTCAGCTGGCAAGTGCAAGTTAAAAAAAAAAAAAATAACCCACACAGCCATGCTCTCAGCTCTACTGTAACTTCAGTTATGGATGTGTTTTGTCATATCTGCCTCTATATCTGTGAGATTTATTGAGCTTGGACTTCTGTCTACACAGAAAGAAAAGCCCTCTCATCCAACCACTCCTCATCTCCTGCCTTGCACAGCTTCCCATTTTTGCTGGCCATTTTCATGACTCTGTATACATACATACATATCTATAGATATAGATATAGATATAGGTGTATGTACACACATATATACGTATTTTTGTATACACACACATATATAAATATAAATATATATATAAAGACCAGAAGAGTTAAGCCTGGATTCCTTCTCCCACTGCATTGCTTCTCCCCTCTTGGGTGTCACCCCAAGCCAGTGCACTCCTCAAAGGCAATGTCAAAGTGTTTCAGCCACTGTCACACTATCCCACAACTTCCCCCTTCTCATCTTTCTTACCTTCCCTTACCCTTAGCATTTTTGCCAAGCTTTCCTGAGCAATCACAACTATCTCTGGATGCCCCAAACTCCCTACAATGGGCATCTGCGGATGCCAAAAAACGACATAGGATTTATATAGAGCCTATCCAAAACTGTGGAAAAGAAATTCACTGAGCTCTATGAATCAAACATCACTGGCTGGCTGGAGGGTGGGACGGTAGCCAGGGGAAGCACCACACAAGCTTAATCTGATTTTGTACTCCTTCAAACACCTGCTTTTGTCAGTGCTAGGAAAGATATGAAAAATTTTACTTTCAGGACAAGACAGCATATTTTTACATCAGGAGCAGCAGAAGTAGCATTTCTTAAGTGTGTTTCTTCTACAAAGAAGAAAGATAGGAAATTAGCCAATTACTGCTATTAATTTATTTCATTAACAATAAAATCAAGCATTTTTCATTGTATGCCCTTGCTCTGGATCACTGATTATTAATTTTATACCATCACTGCTAATTTTCTTTCCTAAACTCATTTTGTTTCTTTTCCCTGTTCTATAATCATCAAAAAATATTTGCAAGCAAATTTCCTTTTATAAATTCCTATGTAACCGTTTTATGATAAAGAAATAATAACAGTAGTAATTGCTCAATAGTTTATCTGAACTATGTCATCATTTGAGGCTTCATTTTTGTTCATTCATCTTCAAACTATTTATTTTAAAATAATATTTCCACAATCTTCTATCAAGTAGTCTGGCTTATTACTATCTATCTAGCAATTATTTTCCAGCAATAGAAGCCGGCTTAGATTTCAAGAATTTTCAGTGCTTGATCACAAATCTATTTTTTAATGTACAAGTTCAACTGCCAATTTGTGGAAATTATTTTGAAGCTTCTATTAAAATACTTGCAATGGTATACATAAGAAGAAAACAGATCAATACCGTGGCTCTCCAGAGTTTACATCATAACAGGATGACAGCACTCTAAACTCCTATCAAGTACATAAAACATAGTCAATAGCTGTATAAATGCAAAGAAATAAAGCTAATTGGTAATAAATCTGTTCAGAACATTCACCAAAATGGATTTTAACTAAATGCAGATCAGGGGCAGCCTAGCTTTCCCAGAAATCCAATGTCTTCTCTCAACTATTTCATTTTTTCCTCTAACCAGAAATGCACAGAATTCACATGAAAGTCATTGCCAACATCACTTGTCCATATTTTCTGTTAATTACAGAAGAAATCAGCTATCAGATTTCATGACCATGAGAGGCTGTATTTATGACTATAACTTTTGGTTCATGTTCAAAGAAATTTGACAACATATTTCTTAAATAATGAGCAGAAACATTCAAGTGAATTAATAAATTCTTGCTCTCCTCTTACAATTGTTTCATAATCTTTTAACTCATTTTCACTGAGCACTGTTCTAAGTTCACAGGTGCAAGTGGTTATATAATTTACCCTAGATGTAGAAATTTGAAAATGCATGGAGCCAGACCAAAGCAGAAGTGTTATCCTGCCCCTGACGTGGCTACAACAGAGCAGGGGGCAATCACAGGAGGAATCTCTACAGTCACTGAGGAAGGCTTTGTACATCCTCTTTCTGAGGAAGTGGCGACTGTCAAACTCCATCCCAGCAAACCCAGCACCACTGCTCTGCTGCTGGCCCAAGAGCTGTCCTGCAAGCCACACTGTGGTCACAGACTGAGGTCTTTGTGGTGCTCCCAGCACACCAGACCAAGACATTCACTCCCCAGAAAGCTTGGGAGCAACACAGCCCAGCGGCAAAGGTGTAAAATGTGCCCCACTCCCATTCAAATGATTCACTGAAAATTACTGACTCGTGTCCTTCAAATGCCTTTATGTTTTCTTACAAAGATTTATAAGTGTGCCTCAGAAGGGCCTGTTAATTTTAAATTTCATTCAGAACAGCAACTAGCGTTACCAAATACTTAATTATCAGTAAATTTACAGTGTCCTTGGGCACTGTTGGGTAATCAGAATGCTATTGTTTTCATTAAACAGCATTCTATTGATAGCATTAATGACTTCAGTTCTGCCTGATCAACAAGCAAATGATGCTTATTTGATGTTATGATAATTAATTAGCCTTTTCAGGTGCTTTCACACCCCAATTCATTACTAAGAGTAAGAATTTTTATGTGAAACACCTTAAAAAGAATATCAGTATTCGTCAAAAACACATTCTAAAAATAGGGTGTGGTTCAGTACTTACTTCTTTTCTCACGATTTCTAATACAATGTTCTCTGCCTAAAAATTGCAGAAGAAAAACCCCACATTTAACTCCTTTCAAAAACCTAGCCTGAGCATTGTAAATACCCAGTTCATTTTATGCCTGTCTGAAATCCCTTTAAGTCAAAGGAGATTTTCTGATTAAAATTTCTTTTCTTTTTTTTTTTCTCTAGAGACAAGAAAACAGCCAACTTCACTTTCCCACAGCAGCAAGAAGGATCAAAAAATATGACTCAGACGGGGTGTACATGTGAACAGCCATTATTTCTCAAACTCCTTGCTCAGTTTACAAAATACTGTAGTCCAGCCTTCAGACCATGGAAGAGGGCTATGGATAAGAAAATTCCAGATTCGAAGTGAACTGAATCTCAAAAAGCCACCTGAAAAGAGTGCACCAGTGTTCCCACAATACTCATCTGGCACCTGTCACCAACCTGGATGTGTTCAGTTTAATCTCCCAACAAGGACAGCCTTCAGAACATCTTCTGATGTCTTAACTAATCTGATACACCAACCCACATTAGCAGTTACCCTCCTCTTTGCAGATGAGTCTCCCAAACCCTGAATTTTTCTGCAAGCAAAAAACCTACATTTCAAATAAAGGTTTTAATGATTTTTCTACTTTTCACTGCCCCTTCACTGAGTATTTTTTAGAACATTCTTCCTTTTAGGTAATTTCACATATTGTATCTTTCATGTCTGCAAATAGAAAAAAAAGCAATAGAAGTTCATAAGATTTTGGGTTCTCAAAATTGGATTTACTGCTGTTGCTGTTACATTCTAGAATTTTTCATTCCTACAAATATTTCAAATGGCACAACTCAGTGTTATGGCATAAGGGAAACCTTCACAGGCACGTAGAAAATACAAAATACTACAAAGCTCTGCTGCAGAATATTCCTTAATGTTACTTTAAGTTTCCTGCACTCCCAAGAATTTGTCATGAATTTTGGATCACTTTTTTCTGCTTAACATCTTCCCAGAGCTACGTCCTGAACATATTTCATAAAACTGAATCTCATGCTTTCTTTGTAAAATTAATAGTTTAACATAAGAGAAAATGCTGTTTCCAGATGGGCTGTGCTAGACATTCTGAAGTGATCAGCAGTAATAGCCATGCTGTTACTTGCTTTTTCAAGATTTGCTGGATGTTCTACCAGTGAACCACTAAACAACAACAAAAACAACATGTAACAACAAAGCACTGTTTTTCTGTCCCCATATTCACATTAAACATGATTTGACATCCATTACAAGCCACTGTTCCCAAAAGCATACAGACAGTTCTGTGCATATATCAAATGCAGAAGTGAAGAATGATACTGAAAAAACCCTCATTGTAAACAAACTGGATGTTTGTCAAAAAACAAGCTGATTGTTTGTCTGTAAATATTGACCAAAGTAAGGTTTTAGCTTTGCTATTTGCTGACTGAAGAGCAGCACAGGCAAATACACAGGACACACAAGATTAGTCTGAATTCCAAACCTGGCAATCAGGTTCCAGCTACTACAGGGACTCTATCCAACAAAGCAAACAACCAGTGGCAGCCACAAGCATTTACCAAGAAATCACTACAAATACTTTATCCTTACGTTTGAACATTAGAAAGAATCATTTCATTTTTGAAAATGTATTTACTTCCAGGGACAGTTCATTGATTTGATTTAAAGAGCAGTTTCAGTTAACCCACTAACCAAATACCCCCATATAATACATTTTCCTACTTTTAAAATTTAACTTGCAAATGCACAACAAACACTTGAAAACAATCTCATAATTTTCACTCAGTGCAACTGTATTTTTCATATAGTTTGATCATCTCTTTGGTGTATGAAGTAATGCGTATTTTGTTCTCAATCTTAATACAAACTGTAACTGGATAAGAATAAACTAATGCATTTTCAAAGGCAAATTTAAGTGTCAAAAGCAACCATAAGACAACACGATATAAGCTGTAAAACCTATATTAATACTTTAAAGCCAGCTGGATTGTTGCTAGTTCAGCACTGAAATAACTATCTATCATGTGTATATTCTGCCAAGACACTTAAAAAGCACATTATCCAAATATCCTACCTACTCTGTAAGAAAATACAAATTAATGGTTATTCATGTGCCTGGAATAAATAATAACTGCTGTTTCCAGATAGAAAGGAGCTGTATATTTTCCTTTTCTCTCTCTTCCCAAAGGGAGGAAAATTTTTCACTAATCCAACATAAAAGTGGTTGAAATAAAAGTCTATTAATAAAACATTATCAATTAGCACATCACAATGAAACACATTCTCTGCTTGTCCCAGCACAAGCATCTTACAAATATGTCATTTTTACCACTGATACATACGACAAAAGCATCTCAAATTAAATAGTCTTACAAACAGGACTTGCAAACCAGTGGTAAGATAAATGAAAACAAAAGTCAGATGACTGAATTGTGGCATGTGAATGTTATTTGTCCGTGATTCAGAAGAAAGCCTGTAGTGAGCTTGAACCCTGTCCAGGGCCTGTACCACGAGCCTGCCTTCTTGCCCTGGTAGATTCTCAGACACGAGGCAGCCAGCCAGTGACACATGAGAAATGTGCAGCAGTCAGGAATTTTCCTGCACAGCGACAATTTACTGGTCTCTGAAAGTCTTATTCCTAATCACCACATTTATTTTAAATTTAGCAATGACGAAAGAGTATTTGTCCTTAGGACAGTCCTGAAAAACCCAGGGAGGGGCGTAGGTGGAGACACGATGAACGGCGGAGCTGAGCTTGGATACACCGTCATTAACCTCCACTGTAACACTCGGAGACGGAGCCAAGGCTCCTCAAACCCTGAACCATTTACCACATGCGTGCCCTTCCTAGAGCAAAGTGAGGATTGGCATGCTGCCTGTGTCTCACTCAGCTCTGCCAAGGGCAGAAAGGCTTTTGCACATCAGTAGATGAGGCAGAACCAATTCCTTAATGTCATATCAACCTTTTCATCAAAGTCGTCAGATACTACTTTAGAGAAGGAATAAAGAGGCATGTGCCAGCTATGAGACTAATGAATAGCTTTCCTCCAGCAAAACATAATTCAGCATGAACTCCACGTTACTGTTCTTTCCACCCACTCACACATCTCCAGCTGATAGTACTCAACCAAAATGCCAACAAGTAAAACCACACACCTTTTAATTCAGCTACTGTACTCCAGCACTAAGATTTCATTCCACAGCTACAGCTGCCTAACCTCGAACATTATTTACATATTTACGTGCCTCCTTTTTTAAAAACATGCATGGAACCTGGAGAAGAAACACAGGTGACAAAAGGGAACGCTTTGGAGAGCAAAGATATTGAGACTGGCAGCTTCCCCTAAACCATTAAAGATCATTATAAGTCTCAGTCCCATTTACAGTTCAGAACCAAAGCATTCTGAAGCAGGAGGAGAACACCACTAAAACAAAATATAATTAAGTCTTGAGTCAGGAAACAGTTAGGAAATGTATAATGTTAGCTTGTCTGAAAAGTGAAAGCGTATCAAGATATATTTAAGCAAAAGACTAATACATCTCAAAAAAGCACATGTTCATTTTTGTACCAGAAACAGATCAGAGAGTACAGAAAGTCCAGGAACACTTGGGTTTTACTTAGAAGAAAAACAACCCAACATCTGTGATCATTCAAGAACAAAGTCTCAAGTATGAATAAACAACAAGGAGCCCAAAGACTCATAGACACCCAAGAACTTCATAGTGATCATCAACAACAAAAAAGGATGAAAATTCCCTATTGCTGTCTTATTCTGTAAGTATCCATAATGGAAATTTAATACTTAATTTTAAAGTATCTCTAATGGGCTATTTTTGGTAGGGGTTCCATGTATAGTCCGATCTAGAATGTTTTGTTGTTAGTGAGAATCCAGCTCCAGAGAAATAGTTTCATTTGGACCAACCCTAACTCACAGATGGCAGAGAATCCACAGAGACATTACACATTTTTAAGAACTTGTTTCTGCAAACTGGGAAATTTGGATCCTGTAGAACTCAACACTGGCATTTGGGGAAGATTGTTATGTTCACTTAAGACATTCTTAATTCCAGCAATGCACTGTCCCCTTTGCTGGAGATGCAGCTAGAAGATGAGCACAGTTTTCCAGTCCTCATAAGAGAGCTTGAAAATGCTCCTATGTTTTTCATAGAGATCGTTCATTTACTTCAATTTCAACAACAAAAATGCATATTTCAAACCTTCACTAGTAAGCAGAAATATACTGCAATTGCTGTTCCCACAAGCCTTATTGCATACCAAATAAATTTACTTTATCTTTTCTCCCTTAAACCAGAAATATTTTTAGATGAAAACATTAAAAACTTAGCAGAGGAACTCCTATCTCTAAAACACTGAAATCCTGACATAGCTCCAATAATTTGCCATTATATTCCTACACTGAAAATCTCATTACATTAAAAGAAAGTTTTAATTACACAGCCTTGATTTCTACTGGTCAAACCACTACTTAGTAAAGAAAGTGCAAAACATTTTCAGGGTGAGACATCTATATGCAGAGGGCCGGAGTATCTCTAAAGATGCTTAAAAAAAATTAAATCCAAGGAAAACACTGGTGTCCCATATACTGTGACGTTAATATGACTCACAGGAGTAGCCAACAGACCGACCACAGGGCAGCCTCCATGGACTGATGCTGAATGAGCCACCTCTCAGTGACTGGGAACACAAGAATTTACCATTTCAAACTAAGCTTTTCTAGCTATCACTACTTTAAGTGTTTAAAGCTGGGCTCAAAACTGAGCTAGGAACTTTGCTAGCAATTTCAGTGGACACAACACAATGGAAATCCAGCTCAGCCACGGCCTGGCCTTACTAACAGCAATACAATTTTTTGTCCATGAAAGGATGAAACATGATGCAGAGGGCAGTGACAGACAGTAGCTAGTGCCTTTTAATAGCTAATTTTATAGCTATAATCCACTTCCCTCAGCTACTGTTACAATCAGCACCTCATTTCAGAGGCTGACTGCTGCCATGTGTGAGGGTCACTGTGTGCTGGGCTGATTAACCACTTTACACGTGGCAGAAGCTCAGCAATTTAAAATACCAGCCTCATACTCATAGGCAAGTTAACTTGCCACATAACTTCAGCAGCCTGGCCCTCTTCAGGACACTACTGGATGACTTGCAGACATACCAGACACAGCCTGCTTTTACTTATTGCAATAGTATGTGGAGATTGGGGATGCACTCTGCAAAGCACAGTCCAGAAAACAGGAGACAACCTCTGTTCTCAAAAGGATTTAACAGAAAATTGAATAAAATCTGAGACCACTACACAAGTTATTTTAACTCTTCTTGCATTCAAAATAATTAGTTCTATCCCAATTTCTAAAAGCATTTCCAGTTCAGTTAGAATTTTCCATCCAGGTATTACAAGCAATAGAGTTTTAAAATATATGCATTTCAAGGGCATTTAACAGCACCCAGATGCCCACCTAGTTTCACTAATAGAAACAGCCAGCAGTAACAAGTTCCTAAAACTATCTACTTGCATGGAACTGTGTTCTGGTTTAGTACTGGGAAAGTATTAGAGATCATTTTTCAAAATCAGGCCTGCAGGTTCTTCAGACACACAGGTTCCTTTGCTTTTACCTCTGAGGAATACAAATATGCAGTGTTTTTGTTCTTTGCAGCTCAGTGATTTACTGGCATGCCTCTTCCCATAAAATATTTGCATATATCTGAGAGTCAAACTGTTCTGATACATTCTGTGTTTGCCAGGAAGTGAACGCTTCACTTCAGTGTAACTGAACATTTAAAGAACGACAGGCACCAGGACAAATGGCAGCATAATTAACATACCAATGAAGAGCCAGTTGTTAATTACTATCCATTTTAGGCATTTTGTATGAGCAACTTACCTGAAAAGCCTTTCCATCTGCATGCTGGCAAAGCCAGTAATTAAACAATTCAACACCCCTTTTGCTTGATTAGAGAAAAAATCACAATTATTTTATATTATTCTACTTGTCATATGCAGTTGACATTTAGATGAGAAAAACCTGCGGCAGCCCAGATCTAAGCATTTGAAATTAATACTATGAGCTGTCCTTGAACAAAACAACAACACCCATCCAGGGCAGATGTAAGCTAATAGAGGCTCCTAATTTGACACAACTGATTACACCTCCCAGTACCTGCTGGGCTGCAGGGAGGCAGCACAGAAAAAGTACCACTTTTCTCTAAGGGGGACTTCAGATGCTCCCCACAGAACAAATCTGAATTCATAAGCTGTTGAAAGACTTGGGAGTAGCACCAGCACAACGCCAGGATTCATTTACATTTCAACAAGACCGAGAAGTCAATACAAAGCTCAGCACAGAGAAAATACAGTAGTTACAGCAGTTGTGAGAAAGGTAGAGACACCTAAGTGTGAAAAGCAGGACTGAAACCACAGGACAGAAATACCAAAGATAAGCAAAATGGAAACAAACATTCACAAAAAGGAGAGTGGAAGCAGAAAGTTTAGGAACATTTATCAATATGTTGGATATCCAAAAGAAAGGATTTCTCTTTCTCCCTGTGCAGATGGCTTCGCTCAAGGAAGACCAGCGTGCTTTGGGTACAAAAAAAAGGAAATAGATCTATCTTGAAACCAGCTTCTAATTCACACGCATCGCATGACTACGGCCACTAATCCATGCCAACAACAAAACTGAGATCCATTTGAAATTTTGACTATCCAAAATAAACTCTGAATCAGCTCTTGCTAAAAAATTGACATTCTCCATTTCATCCTAAATTTTCAAACCATGTAATTTCTGCACGTTAAAAGCCAGATCATGCCAAAATCCTGTAACATTTTGTGACAAAGTAGCTTTCCCAGAACAGACAGAAAGTGCACAGTCCATGGGGGTTTATCCCATCTATTAATTTTCATGTGGATTTTTATTTGAAACAATGGAAGATGATGAAGGATTATTTTTCTGAAGTTTTTTCTTTCCATCTATCTTACTTGGGTTACAGTCAAAAGGCAAATAAAATGTACAAATGCAGCCTCATAAAATTTTTCTTTTCCTCCTTGACAGAATGATTGATACAGATGGGGTGACAGGAAATGCTTTAGAGCTGAACAAAGAAAACACTGTTAGCAAGAAGTAAACTGTACCAATGGTTTCTAGAGCAAGCACCCACCCACAATCTCTGGAATGTCACATTTTTGCCTGTGTCGTCCAGCAAATGTAATGTTTTGCAAGAAATATGTTGCAGAATGGTGAAGGAGCACCTCTGACATTGCTGATTTCTTTCCCACATAACCTTTACTGAGCAGAGCCCTACAGCCAGAGAGGCAGCTGGGGTTGGTATCTTCACATATCCCTGCTCTCCCCAGAGCTGGCCAGACAGAACAGCTCATCCTGAGCTGATTCATCCATCTCTAAACCCTGCTGGCCAGCCAAAGACACTTTGCTATTGATAGACGGGAAAATCTGCCAGAGATCTACACCAAGAGCCGCGATCTAAATTCCCATCTCTTAAACTCAAGACCCCTCTTTCTCTTTCCTACTGCAAATTTTAATAACACTGTAATTTCTGCAGGTAGCACTGAATTAACACATTTTCTATTCTTGCTTGTCAGTTATGAAGCAGTAAGCCCCCCAAAATTACTCTGAGCGACACACATATCTGATCTTCACAACCATTTAAGCATAATCTCTGAATACATCTTCATAATGACAGCCCCATTTCTGTCCTCTTAATAACAATAATCACTACATCAACAGGGTTATTTTGCCTTGACTATTTTGAAAAGGCTATTTTTTTTCTTTTCTACCTAATCTCTATTGCAATTTTCCTTACTGCTAAGAAATATCAGCAACACCATATGGTATTACAGAAATCAGCAATATCTCTTTTGTTTTGCATTTTTATTAGAAGAATGGGGAAACATTATTCTATTGAAAAAAAAAAATTGGAACTAACCACAACCTACATATGCAAATTTTAAGTAACTATTTTGTGATAGAAGAGATGAAATCTTTTGTATGCCCTATACCTATATAATAGAAATATAAAAATAATGGCAGTTCAATGCCAGTTACTGTTCAGTACACAGTCCTGAAGGACAAAACATTATCTCAGAACAATTCAAGAGGCATTAGCATCTCATACCACAGTTTGACTGAATTAAGGACCAATTCTGCAGTACAAGAGCTATGAAAACCCAAGAAGAAAAAGATCTGCAATGTAAACCTCCCATTAGCTAATGAGTATTCTAATTTTGAAAGCCTTTTTTTTTAACTTTATCCTAGAATGATGACTACTTTTTTGCATACCAGAAACATCAGAGCTCATTATAACCTCCATCACTACAACACTCCATTTACTCCCCAGGATGCTGTTAAATTGATTTTTTTGTTTACTGGATAGTCTGTGTTGTAATGAAGGGCAGAGTGGCAGCAATAAAACACAACTTTTGGGCTTTGAGTTGAATGATTTTGAAATCTAAAGCAGTGAAGTAGATTCTTTTTTTAATCATCAATTTCAAAGCTGTTTGAAATCTAAGGAAAAGATTGTCAGAAAGCCAGTTCCTTTTGGGAATATGAACTGAGCAGCATAAAAAAAATTCTTCCACAGCACTTAGTAACTTCAGCCCAAATGTAGGACTGGGTAACAAATTATTTGGTTGTCAGAATATCTAGTTCAAATAGAAGAGTGATTTCTCTCCACTTAACTCCCAAGTCAAACAAACACATAAAACCCAAAACCACCTCCCAGAACCCAATGCACTTACCTAAACAAAGAGCTTAAATGCAGGGCTTACAAGTCTTCATGAATATGACAGAAAATTTGCTGTTAACTCATTACAAAGTGAAAGTAAAGAGAGCTTATTTAGTAATATTTCTTTAAGTTAAAATGCCAATTTTTTATATTTTGGATTAGCCAGGGGCTGAAAGTACCCCTCATGAGGTAGTAGATGCCCTTTGGAGGACATGTTCTCCATACCTTTGTATTTGGGGCTCTCTGCTTAAAAAGAAATCACTAAAAGGAGCTTTAGGGATTACATGAACAACTCAGTTACTTTTTTTTTTTCCCAATTAAATATAAAAATACAACCCTAGGGATTTATAAAATCATAAAACATCGCCAAAAATGCATCCTGTGGGATCTTCCCTCTAAAGTAACTCTAGATAAACTGCAAAATCTCATGATTTCTCTTGACTTGACTTTTGAGTTCGTGGCATTCTAGCAATACATCCGTGTGTACTACCTTCCATTCAGGGGTACCTCAGTGGAAGAACTGAAAGGATGACTTTCAGTTCATTTCTCATCACCTGACCACAGCAGAAAGTTGCTGCTCACCCATCAGAGTGAGCCAGACTGCAACTCATCACCCAAAACCAGCTGATGTCTCAGGAAAAAAAACTCCTAAACTCATGAAGAATTTTATGTTTTCATCCCACCCTGGCTAATACAAGAATCACCACTTCATGTATCACACTCAAGTTAAGTAAAATCTGAACCCAAAGAAGCAATAGTTACGGACAAAGTTTGCATTCCAAAAATAACACCTTTAAAACAGACACGGCACTAAGTTACTTTGCTGCAAGCAGTAATATACAAAATGCTTGTAACACCTCCACAGTTTTTTTGTTCTTAAATTCCATTTAATATGCCAATCTTATTTCAGGAGGAAATAAATTAACTGTGATGCTTTGTGCCAATGCAGATGAGCTTCCCACACACCTGTATTGTTTCGCACTTCAGTTTGTCACCCCGAGTACGAGAAACCAACCCAGCACTCCCAGCCAGACCCGTTCCCAGGCTGAGCGTGCAGCAAGAGGAAGCAGCTTACCCCACAGAGCCCCTCAGCTGTGTCAGGGTGATGCCCAGCTATGCACCTTCACCAAAAAGAACCATCAGTGTACATCTGACACAGCCCAGGAAGCCCACAGAGGCAGCCTTACTGCCACCACACATTTGATCCCTGACACTGCAGTTCCCGTGAGCCTCAGGTGGGAAATGATGCAAACTGCTCCCATGTCTATGAACTTCCCTAACTGAAACTCTCCATTAAAAAAAGATCAGTGGGAAAAAGGATAAATCTGCATCTAACACAAGAGAGAAGATGCTGCCACAGAGCACTGCATAGGTCTGCAGCAGGAGATCCCAAACTGAAAGACTTTCACTTGCTTAGAGAACACCCGGCTTTTCTCTCTCTGCTAATCCCCATTCCACTATCTAGAATATGACTAAAACCACATGTATTGGTATTGTGGTAGCTGCAAGTTAATGTCCTGCCTAAATTACCAACTGTTATTAGAACCCCAGACAATTGCTTAATAAAAATTTAATCATATTGTAATTTCTAATCATCATTAAAGATGCTTAACAAGTTAATCCTCTATTGTGCTCCCCTAACATTGCAGATCAGAAAGTCAACTGGCACAAGGTGGCACGGCTTCACCAATACTAATAGGGCTACTCTCATCTTACTCCAGCTGAGGATCTGTCCCCAGGAGAAAACAACAGGATTAAAATCATTTCACTACAGATTTTGACTGTTTCTCTGCATTGCCTGCAGTTACTTATTAAAAAAAAAGAACAGTGACAAATTATGATTTTAACAAGCCACAATACAAGTCCAGATATTTCACACAGTTTTATCTTCTGCTGTCCATGGTAGAGCAAAGGCAGCACTATGCTACAGATCAAGGGTCTCCTTTCCTCACAGCTCCCCACTTCGACTTCGCCCCGGTGTCTGACAACAACACTTCTCGCACAGAAAACGTGGGAGGATCATTACCAGGCAGCGAATTTGTCTTTCAGCTCAGATCCACTCCAGCTGCCCAGGCAGGAGCAGAATGATGCTCTGTAACCTCAGCCTTGTAGAAGGGATCTTGGTTCACTTCAGCAAGCCAACACCTTTCCTTATCCTTCCCATGAACCGGCAATCTGTGCTTCAGAGAGTTTGAGGACCACACTGCAAGTCAACTTTCACCGTGTCACGTGCACAGAGATGCACACAGGCAACACACCTGGCCCTTCTTTCCTCTTTTTTTTACGTTTCCTCAATAATCCCATTACAATCCCTCAATTCACAAAGCAGTCACAGGAGAACAATGGTGAAGCCCTACACGGAGTTTGGAGCAGTCCACGCGTGCCGTACTTCCTGCAACCACATCTCTCTGTAGGCTCAGCCACAGGCAGGTGGGTACAGAAAGTGGAAAAGGGGCACCGGCTCTGCTGTAACTCGGCAGTTTCAGCACTGACCTCTAAGCGGACAGGGCTGTTCCTGCACTGTGCAGCTTGGAGAGCAGACAGCAGAACAGCAAACCAAACCCAAGTCAAAAAGTGCTGTTTGTATCCTCCTCTGTCTGCAAAACTGATTGCACTCAGTGAAACTCTCTGTTATGATGCACAACACGGTACCCTGGAAGCTAAACGGTATTAATTTCATAATCTTCCCTTAAATATTAATTTTCATTTAATATGTAGAATTCTGATATTAAAACCTACGCTGACTGACAAATATCAGTTTCTGCTTACTGTATTGGCGCTTACTGAACCAAATTAATTGTTTATATCATAATATTTACTTTCAGCATGACAACTATACCAACTACAGCAGGATTTAATCTAATGAACAAGCTTTAAACATTAGTTGGCATTTATTCAAGCAAGCCTTTAATTGTCAAAACTCAACCTGACTCTACAAAGAATGACACAATGCAAGCACATATTAAAACAAGTAAAACTGAAATTGACCTCTAATAGCAATATTCTTCCTTAGTACTGGGCCCAGTGTAAGATCCGTCATCCCACTTATTTTTTAGTGTCAGATACTTGTTGATCCACACCAAGTTGACCCAAGTACATCTCCAAAATACTGCTCTGGCCTTTCACTTTATTGCATCACACACTGAATAAAATAGATGTTACATCTCACAGACACCGTCGGGGAATGCCTTCCCTCACGAAAAAAAATTAGATGGGAAAATGCTTGTAAGTTTCTTTTGTCAATAACTCTAGTAGTAACAGCAAATATTTACTACATCCTTTGGAAAGAAAACAAACACAAGGCACATGCCGAGGTGCCCTTGGTCAGTTTCAACACCGTTTTGGCTTCACAATAAAGCCGACAATAAAGCTGACAAAGGTAGAGGCAGGGAAAGCCAATGTTCCTACTCATCCCCAGGGCAGGCACGGCTCCGCACTGCCCGCCCCGCTGCCCTATGCCCGCGGATGCTTATGCACAACTGTTCATTTCTGCAGGGCTGCGCCGAGCGCCGGCAGCCGGGGCCAGAGGGGCGGCGTGTCCCGAGGAACCCCCACGGGCTCCCGGCTCTGCCCGGCCCGGGGCCCCGCGGGGGCGGCGGGAGGAGCGGCGGGACCGCCGCGGGGCTGCGGGGACCGCGCCGGGCCGGGCGCGGGGAGGGGCGGCGGGGGCGTGTTGTGCGGCGGGGCCACTTGGGGCGAGACGGCAGCTACTCACCGGGAGGGTTTACCGCCGCCGGCGTTGCCATCTTGTCTCTGAGAAGAATTAAGACAAATGCAAGAGGGGCGGAGGGATGCTCAGAGCAGCCCGGGGGAAGCGCGGGAGGGGCGGGCAGCCGGCGCCAGGGCGGGCGGGCCGGGCGGCGCGGGGGCGGCGGCTGCTCCCGCCCCGGGACCGGCGGCGCTGCCCGCTCCGTGCGGGGCGGCCCAAGATGTCCGATGGCCCCGCGCCGCCTCTGCTCATGCGCCGCGCTCAGTGAGCATGTGCCGGGCGGCCGCACATGTGCGCTGGGCCCGCGGTCGCCGCTGCCCGGCCGGGACCCCCCGCAAGAACCGGCGGGAGCCGCCCCCGACGCGGCCCCGGACCGGCCGCCCCCCTCGGGGCTCGAACCCGCGGCCCCGGGGCGCGAACTTCCCTGAGCCGGGGGCAGGCAGCGCAGCCCGCGGGCGGGAGGGGCGCGGGGCCGTGCGTGGGTGCGGCCCAAGGCCCCCAAAACCAGCGGGGAATGGGGCGCTGACTGGGGTGCTCTGCGTCACCCTTAAATTGATGGAGGAGGTTGGGGTGCTGACCTCCGGCACTGAGCGGGAAGGTTGGGGTGCTCTGCGTCACCCTTAAATTGATGGAGGAGGTTGGGCTGCCCTGTGTCACCCTTAAATTGCAGGGGGAGGTTGGAGTGCTGTCCATGCCCTCCTGAACTTAAGGGGAAGATCGAGGTGCAGGTCAGCACCCCCCAAAGTTGAGCGGATGCCGAAGAGGTGCTGTAGAACGATGTTACCACCATCCATGATGTCCCCAGATAATGACATCCCTTTCCCCCTGAGGTGATGAGGTTCTCTAGAAGGTGGAAGGGGGACAGAGCCCCTTGAGTTCACGCTCATCAAGTGTACAAAAGTGTCCAGGAATTCAGACATTCTGTGCCCCTCCAGGTGGAGTGTATGAATGGTCCCATATCCCTCTAAAAACCTTGCTTTGGCTCACACTGCACTCGCTTTCATGCTAAGTAGTGCAACTGAACAACCGATCCTTTGTAACTCAGTTCACATCTCAAGGCTTTGCATTGCAAACACAAGGACAAAAATACACTTTCAATGAAATTGGAGATTCTTCTCATAATCTCATAACTCGGGTCTTCAAGGGGAAAAACCCCCAGTATTCCAGAATTAAACGGTAAGATTTCTGAAAAGCCACTGGTATAATAACTGCAGCAGTCATGTGTAATGTGTGTGAAATACTGGGAAAAAAATAATGAATTTTGATGGCTTTGTCATCCCCATGGAATGCTGCAAAAGCCTGTTAATCTTTAAATGCCTGCCCATGGCTGTGCTCAGTTGCCCTGAACAGCCCTGCAGAAGTTGATGGGAGCAGTCAAAATGAAAAGTTGCAAATCAATCCCTTGCTTTGCCAAATGAGTAACCTAAACCAGTTTATCCATTAAGATGTAAATTGGCAGAAAGGCAGGGAAAGCATGGAGGCTGTGTTGACTCATTTCCTGTAGAGGAGTTTAATCAGAACAGCACAAAATGCTCCTGGTTATCTAGAAAGTTTACTTTATCTTTGATTTATTGTGCTTTTCCCTATCAGATGTGGAGCTGTTTTTCCAAGCATCTCACTGCTTTAGTGCCTGCTGATGCTGTAGAGTTTTGGATGCTCAGCAGGCAATCTTAATTCTTATCTCAAGGCATTTTCCCTGCTAATACTAGACTGTTAATATCAGCAATTTTGTAAATGCAGCTTATTTCTGTTCAGATCAAACATTGTGATTTGATGAAATCTTGGTTATAGTTTTTCTAGACACCTTTTATGAGGAAGGCAAAATTTGGAGTGACTTACCCTGCTGCAGAGTCATAGCTCAATTCCTTCAGATTTCTGCAAAGTCTGGTGTTCAGATTGCACAGGCAATGCTGGTCATGAAAGCTTTTCCACCAGCCTCCATTATGTCAGGTAACATATGTGTATAAAGGTTAAAAGGTCAAGTTCCTAATACTCTAATGATAGCAAAAGACCTTATAAAGCCAGAATTTATAGCATTAGGCACCTCTGAAGACCTTTACAAGTGTTCAAAGGTTAAACCTTATCTCTCTCTCTTACCAGAAACGCACTAATATTTCCTATTTCGGAGATAAGGAAGCCACCCTAAAAAAACTGGAGAGATCTGACAGTGCACAGTCATAGCTTTCAACAGACAGATGGAATAAGTCCTGCAAAGACTGAATATAAACCAAGGAAACCACTCAACTGCCTGTGCTGTCCCTTTGCATGATATCCTGTGAAATGTTAGATTAGCCCAGAAAAAACACATTACAGGGTATTTGATATTGTGCTTTGCCTAAATAAGACTTTGGGGCTTAGAATGGAACAGGTTCTGTCAAATCTTCTGTGATTCAGACATAATTATGCAAAATAAAGCTGCTTTTCTTTTTTTGTTTGGTGTGAGCTTTGTTGACACGCTCTGTTCAGTTTCACACGCAAATTCTTTGTTCACTTAAATAGATTGAGAAATGAATTGATTTTTTCTTCTCCCCATCTTCTCTATCTTAATAGCCAGTATTAGTAGAGTCCTTCAGAATCCCTGAAACAATCCATAAATGAATGGAATTATTCTCTGTCTATCTGTAATACACTACTTCCTTGCTTGTCTCATCCTGAGCCTTTCCAGATCTGTGGGGAGATCCATAACACTGGCAACAGCTGCTCGTAAAATTGTGTTCTGGTTATGGTGGAAATGCACACTCTGTATTTTACTTGCACTGTAATTTAAGGAACACATACACAGCAAAGCAGGAAATCAATTTAGTTACAGAATGAATTCATGTTTTGTTAAGTTCATGCTGAGCTATGTACCTTGAAAGCCTAAATCCCGTGGAATGGGGCTCCTCACAACAAAAGCAGGGACAGGGCTGGACTCTACCCTGGCACTTGCAGAGAGATTAAGCAGAGCTGTATCAATATCAAGCACAAAATATTATGGATATGCAAGATAGCAATATGCAAACTTTTTGCTGCTCCTGCGTCACAACAGGGGGTGCGTCACCATTTTAATAAAATTACAAACAAGTGTTGACATCATGTGTAGCAACAGGAAAATAAACAAATTAAGAAAAGTGATTTTTGTCTCAATCTTGTTATTACGTACCAGAGAATGTCTGTTAGGTGTCTTTTACAATGATTGTTTCCAATTTAAAGGGCTATTACCACTGAGAGCAGTGCTCAGCATACATGTGTATTCTGTTTCTTGGCTGGAGAGGCGGAAATAGATCAGCTGAGCACTGCAGCACGCAGAAACTGCTCCCCATTAACGCCTTTCCTTGGAAAGCTCAGCACTGCTCTGCCAGTTGGAAAAAAAACGGACTTTGTACCTTTCTATGTGTTCATCCCGTGACGTAATTAGTAATTTCTAAATGATTTTATTTCTTTTAAGTAGAGGAAAAGTAGGGGGTTTTATTATTATTTCCTTAGAAAAACTGAAGTCTTTCCAAGATGGATTTGAATGAGTAAAAGTCAGAAATAAAAATCACAAATGGAAAAGGAAACAAATTGAAGCAAATGACATTATATATTCAGTGTCAGAAATGAACAAAAAAGATCTTTGGTGTTTTTTACCAATTTATGAAAAGTCCACTTTAATAACAGCACTGCAAAACAAGTTCTGAAACTGTGAACTTACAGTTACACAGCAGAATTTTCTTTTCTGGGGACATGAAGAAGTTAAGTGAAATTTCAGACACTTTAATCCAGTATAATCAAAACCAGTGACATTTTAATGAAGTCTCATTCTTTAATAAGACCTCCCAGCTACATTCTTTGATCTGTGTTTCCATTGTAATTGAGTTAATATATTGCACCCAATTCATCCAAAGGTCTTTGATAGCTTGGAAGAATATGATATATGTATATTAAAGCAACCCCATCCACCCAAGTACTTGAAACTGGAACATTATGTGCCCTTTTTAATTTGTTTTGTCACGTTTGGGTGGCCACACTTGCCTAAATAAGCTATAGAGACAATGATGAAATTTAAAACATGAACTATCATAGGAAGGTCTTAAAAGCATTTGTTAAGGAAATTACAACCTTGTTCTTTAAACTATCCCATATAATTTAAGAGAAAATTGTATTCTTCCTATAAAATGCAATAAAACACCTCGATAGGAATGTAGGAATGTGTAAGTTATATTAATCTCTATTCAGTCCTGCAGGTATAGAAATGTAATTTCTATGATGTTCTCTACAGCTATTGCTGTTAAATTCTGCAGTGGTTTTCCTTTAGGGAAAATGACATTGAGTATTAGAGAAACTCTTCTAAAAGTGAAATGTGTGTGGCAGATGTCTCTTACCTAAGAAATTCAACTGAGATCAGACAAGTGTTCCCATGCTAGTGGAAGTATGGACTAGGAGCCAAACACCTGACAGACATCTTTTATCTCTTAATTTCATCTCTATCATTTTGAGCTTCTTCAAAGTTTGTAGAAATTTAACCATGTATGACCAACCAAAATTTAAACAACGAAACTTGAAAATAAAGCCTCAGAGAGGAATAGCTGGTGCAAGCACATTAACACATAACCTTTTTTCTTTGCAGTGTTTACTAAGCAGATTTTATTTTATTTCATTTCCCGACATTAACCTCACTCTCTGGCAGAAACACTGCCAGTAGACATCATTAAGCTGAGACAGGCTGTTGGTGGTTACCTCAGGCAGGACTGACCACAAGGCTTTTGGGAATAACACTCTTCACACTGCTTTCCTAATTATAGCCCCGAAACCATTCTGTAAAGCAAATGGGCAAAAAAAAACAAATGGTGTAGAGAGTACTGGTCTACTTACATAAGCCCAAGACACGAGCAAAAATATAGATCCCAGGAACAGCAACTGAGATCAGACCTATGCAAGTGAAGCCTTTTTTCCCCAAATACCATCATGTTGAACTAAAAGCTTTTTCTTCTGAAGGGATGTGTTGCTGGTACATTTTAATCAGGATATAATGATTTCAAGAGACGTGTTGGACTGGAGACACAAAAATGGAATTCCACATCAGTAGAGAGTCTTGAACATCTTTATCTCTTTTGACCTTCAGAAATAAGAAACAAAATTCTGCAGAAACAAAAATATGCACATCAGTAGCAGTTCCAATAAGGTGAAGACTTTTCTTCAACAATTTTGTGTGACATCACCCTACTCACTAGTGCTATAATACCAGCTGGAGTAAAAGATCAGTCAGTTTAGTACAAATGAGCAATAAAACCAGAGGTGGGCTTTTGCAGGGAAAAGGGCCTTTTTCTCTCACTGCTCAGTGTGGGACCAAACTGCCATTTTCCCAGATTCCTGCTGCCCCATCTGCTCTATTGCAAAGTCTGCAAATGTAGTAAAGTCTAAAGGTTCAAGTAATGCAACATCCACACTACATGTCTTGAGAAAGTTTTCACATTTTTTCATTTCTTGGTTTGTGATTTCTCGTTTTTTAATATTTCTAGACTTGACCTATTTGTAACCAACAAAAGATGGATATGTTCTGACATACAATAAAACCACTGGTAGGACCAGGACACGTTTACATTTATGGCAAGGCTGTTTGAAAAAACATACTTTAAGAACATGGTACATTAGAAAAATACTGCTGCTAACTTATGGGACACCTTTGCCTTGTTTGAAATGAGAATTTATGAAGAGTGTTTCAGTAAGTTTTATAAACAACATTCTATCATCTTTACAGGGTTTTCTTTATGTCATCAGAGAGATTTAATGAGTATCATAAGCTGCAAAGAGACTACAATGGCAGAAAATCTCTCACAGTTAATTGCAGCAAAACCATCTGAGTCCCATGAGACGTAGAAAGCAACCTCTGTCCTAAGGAAAATAAGAAATTCTGAGGAATGTGGAGCATGCTGTGCTATTTCAGTTGAGCTCAGGACAGCTAGAAAAAACAAATATGTGAAGGAAGTGACTGTCTGATATTTTCCCTCTGTTCTAATGCTAATTCTATTTTAATTATTCTCTGCTTTCTTTAGCCCCCTTTTCTCCAGCTACACAAGATAATGATTTCCAAGAACCATAAAAGAGAACAGAAACACATGCATTTAATTGTCTTACAAATTGAATTACGATTTATGACAGTTTTTACATTTCACAAGTAAGATATTATGCAAATTTTCAGCAGACCCTTTTATTTAAAGAGCTTGCACAAAATATTTTTGGCGGCTCGCTATTGATTTTATTTCTGAAACACACAAACTGAACACATGTACCTGTGTCTCAAAGACCAGGCAGTACATGCTTAATTATGTTCAAAAATCAAATCCCTGAATTATGGAATGCAGCATAATTAATTTCTGCATTAGCTGTTCTTTAAAAGTGATGGAGCATCCCTTACCATATGCTTTATGGTTCTTGCAGTTGCATTAACAAGAAGGAACACCTATCTTGAATAGCTGGATATATAGCCATAGATGATTTTTCTTTCCTATCTATTCTTCAGATCACCATGAATATACTAAAATTCTTCTACCATATCTGCTAATTTATATAAATAAGACTGTGTCAGCATATACTTACATTAAAAACAGTTGCCAACATACAAAAACTAATCAGACCAAAGATGCAGCTGGCTGAGCATTTTGTGTCTGAAAATGTCCATTAACTCTGCAACAATTGAGGAAAGAAGGCAGAGACGAGGCAAATACTGAGCTATACTTCCCTCTGCTGTACTCTTGCAGCTTCCAGCAAACTGCAACTACAAGAATTCATGCAGTAGAGGGTTTCATTTGCAAAATAAATCTACTCTGAGCATTAGCCCAGTGCTCTGTATTTATTGTGAAATGTCACATCAATTAATTTCTATCCACCCAGGCCGGATCATGTATTGATTCCCCTCAAACAGGAGGCTGAGTGTCAGGATTTTAAACAGTGGAGTGATAGAGTTGGCACACAGATTCCTGTTTGGCAGCTGCATCTTTTGGGGTAGGAAGTAATAGTACACTGCAAGGCAACTGAGATGAATGCTTATAAAGAAAAGACTGTGGAATAATAATGCCTGAGGTGTGTGCTTTGAAGTGTACAAAATAGTGAAAAAAATTTGTCACTAAATATCCTGGCTATTCAGGATATCTACTGTGTTCATCTCATCTGAATTCACAATGTCAGTGTTCACAGCCACAATGTCATAAGCCTTATTTTGAGGATAAGGCTCCCAGACAATATTAGTCAAATGAATTTTGGGTGTCTGGAAGCTGGAAAATCAGCATCTTCTTTTCCTACTCATCCTGGTCTAAGAAAACAAGAATAAAAAGTAGTAAGCTGTTTCACAATTGTCTCCATATTTCAAAATGGAATGTGATGAGGCTGGGATATTATGTTGGGCTTCTCCTGTCTGGCTCGTGGGACAATTCACACTTCTAGAAGAGCCACTTACTGCCACTCCAGAGCAACATTTTTCCCTGAGTGCACATGGATTTCACTGCAGGGCTGCATGTTCACAGCTAAGTTGGAAAGGACATAGCTTTAAAGCTTTGTTGGTAAGGGGTAAGCAGGACACTTTTTTCATACTGCCTCTTTCATGGTGCATTTTTTTCTGCCCATTGGTGTGAGGCAGAAAGACAAAGCCAAAAAGATCAGAAGAATGCTGGGCTGGGGCCTGATTCCTCAGAGCCTGAGCTACCCTTTTGTAGTGTGACGTTTACAGGTTTTGTCAGGGATTTCCCATTCCAAGCACGTTGTGCTCCACCTCAAAGTTCCCATCTATCAATTAGAGTATTGAACGGTGGTGGGAGGCAAAATCAGAGAACAGGATTTTCCAGAAATGCCCTTGGTGCATTGGAGCTACAGAGGAGCACAGAGATTATGCTAATTCCCAGCCCCCAGGAGGGAGGATGCTAAGGCTCTGCAGCTCTGTCTGTCTGCCACAGGTTTTCCCCCTTGTTCCAATTACATGGGCAGAGTCCATGGCAGTGACTGTGCACGATGGAGACAGAGCAGAGCACTGAGCAGGTGCAGGGGGAGCTGTGAAATGTGGTTAGTCAGGGCATAAGCAATAATATGGGATCACAGGAACATACTTCCCCAGTGCTTCCAGCTGGAATGGTGTTGGTCCTGGTCTAAATTTGCCTTTAATCATGCTCAGCATCAGTCTAATGTTTCCTTCTCTGCTCCTGTTACCTGAAACAGATTTTTTCCAGGGAGAACAGTGAGACTTCCCAGTCGTTACCTGACTGCCCCAAAGCTGCTGAATGTTACAGAAGCACTTGGCTAGAGTCACCTCTGGAATGCTCAAGGTCTGGGAATGAAAAAGTTGGTTTAGACATTTTCCAAGGCCAAAATGTGGACTGGGTAAGTTCTGCCCCACATTGATCCTCAGACACCTTACTGAATTTATGATCTTCAAAAGGCCTGAGCAAATCAGGTCTTTGAGAATCTCCTTCTGAGATGAAAGACAGCCATTAAAAATAGGAATGAATACTCTGTGTCTCATTCCCAATGAACACATCCTTCAGTATGTGTTTGAGATATTTGTTGTACCTCTCACTGCCTTACCCCTGAGCACAGGTGACTGAATTGTAGGAATGTGTCCTGAAGACCAGAATCTGCAAAATGCATCTTTTCTTGCAGTATTTCCCATGGAAAAAAATATTGACACAATGTTTTCATACTACCATGACTAATATCAAGTTCTGTTCTCAGACATTTTTCATTTATTAAAAAAAAAAAAAAGAACTTCTATTACTACCATATGGAATCAGATTAGTCCTGCTGTTAAGGTATTCACAAAGAAGGCAAATCCTTCTATTTTCTCCTGCCCAAAGCAATAGCAAAATAGAAATAAGCCAGTCTGTGGGTGATGGAATTGAAGGTCAAGTTATGTTACTAATCATCTAAGCATCGCTTGTTGCACATGCAAAGCCAGCTCTGCTGAATTGTGCTACAACACCATGGAGGTAACAGGGAAGAAAAAGAATTTCTTAAAATACCAATGATTTTTCTGGCACTCACACTGTATGCAACCCACATTTTTATCTACAGATTAACTTTGCATTTTCTAATCTTCTGTATTGTATCTTCAGAAAAAAAACCTTTGCCACAGTCAAATTAAATTTTAGGTAGCCACAATTCAAAGGCATGATTCAGTATTTTTAAATTCTTAAGTGTGATGCTGTGGGTCATGTCACAGAATTTAAATAGAGGAGAACTCATTAGTAACTGCTCATTTATTCCTGTTTTCTCTGCCAGGCAGCAGCAATAATACTCAGAAAATTCCTGTCTTTCCCTCACCACAGGATCACATGGGTTGGAGCTTTGCTCCCAAATCACCTGACATCCATTGCATAGCTCATCAGCATCATCATTTTCATCCCAAGGAGCACAGGAACATGTTCCCTATCCACCTGGGCTTTCTGCTAAAGCTTGGGGCTGGTACAGTCTAGGATTAATGAACTCTGAGCTTCTGTTCTACCAGGATTTGGATGTTAGACGTGTGCCTCTTGCTAGCAAGGTGTGACCATTTATAGGAATGGTTTTAAGGGACTCCTTTAGCATCCAGTCCTGCATAGAGCTGCCCTGGGTTCATCACTTTTCAGGCATACATGCCCACATAAAGAATGAGAATTTGAGTGCCAATTAACTGCTACTATCAAGTACTTGGCGTGATGCCACAGACGTCCTACAGTGTTAGAGTTCTAGTGTTTTCCAAAATTAATTTCCCTTTAAAAAAATGTATCACTAGTCCTTCTTGATTACAAGTGTTAGCTTTTGTGTTCATTAAATTGCCTGAATGAGCCCCAAGATAGAGGTTGATGACATTTCTTCAATGCAGCAGCCTTTTCCAGAATCTGCAGTTTCATCAAAGTATTCCTTTGGAACACGCTACTTTTTTTTTTTTTTTTTTTTTTTTTTTTTTCTCCTAAAAAACGGTTTTTGCAAAAATGTGGAAGCATTTTTACTCAAAATTTTATTTCAGTCCTATCAAAATCATTAATTTCAAAAGTCAGCATCAAATACTTATGTCCTGTTAATTGAAGCAAGTCATTACAGCTTTCTGGACTTGAATGCATTGTTGCCACACCAGCCTCTCACATAAAAGGGTTTTAAACTGATACCAAGGAAAGTCCAGGAGAGGCTACAATGCCCTAAGGAACTGCAATTTTATTTTATGATCAACTTTTTGAAAATAATATTTTGGCTATCTTTCAAAACGCCTGTATTTGGAATTGATAGTGCTATTGAATTGTTGACAGTATTGACATTTTTAATTAGTGCCATTAAGTTTCAGAGTAAACAATTAAATTGCTGTTATTTTCAACAGGTTTACCTGGTTGCTCTGCTTGTCCAGTGGTCCCAAGTGCCTCCAAACTCTGTGTAATTGCAGAGAAACAGCAGACATTCCTGAGAAAACAAAGGGTCTACAGAAATTAACAATATGAAGACCTGAACAATAACGAGACGCTGAGATTGTGGCAATAGCAGTAAAAGATTAAAAAAATAAAATGGAAGTAAATACAAGTGCAGTATATGTATTACATCATTCATCTGCATTCAGTGAGATTCTCACTTTTAAATATATATTAAGCTACTGCAAAATTTCCTTTTTACCAGAGCAGATTGTGAAAGAACATCTAAATTCTTCCACAAAATTTATGTTTCATTCTGCTGCAGAGCACAAAGTGCTGTAATGCACAGCACACAAATTGTCATATTCTTGTCTGGGGAACAGTCTTGAACTCATTAGTCAGTTTGCCAGCATAAGGAACATAACACAGAACCTGTGAGATGCATATGGTAACAACTTAGAGTCGTATGACCAATCTGGTTTTTGTAACAGTTTTTGAATACCTCTAAAGTAAATTAGATCTATTAATCTATCTGATTTTGGATGCCTTTTTAATCTCATGTCAAATGTTTTTTTGCAGACTTGGATGTTTTCCATTTTAAACGTATGTGCTGCGATTAGAATACCAGAGTGATAGGGATCATTAAAAAAACATTTATCATCTTAAACTGTTAGTGTTGGGTTTGGTGCCTATCTGGCCATTTTAATGTGTTCTCCCTAAAAGGAAATAACTTTGTTTTCCTGGGATAGTCCAGTCTGGTTTTGAGAAAGCCTTGCTTCAAGGTTGCCTATACTGCCAGCTTGGTTCTCACAGTGCTTGTTCTTGCTGTGTTTTGGTGTGGCAGAGTCCATCTCCAGGAAGCAAATTTTGCCTCTGGAAGAAGTCTGACCTGTGGCACACTGCAGGGAAATGTGCACCTTGCCAGAAAGGCCGAGTCCCACAAGAAAAATTGTTTATGTAAAAGTGTGCAGCACAGCTTTCCTTTGCTCTAATTAAAGCATAAATGTCATTGTTCTCAGGTTCTTTAAATTAGGTTTATTAAGGTTTATGCCACATTTTGGAATGCAATTAATGTGTGCCTAAGCTTTCCATTTCCTTTAATGTCACAGGGGATGTATTTGATATAATAATGTTATTTAATATTTTTACAGAAGCTAAAGAAACTGAGATTAGTCTAGTTTGTTATAAATTAAAAGCGAAATAGAACTCAGTGAATCAATCTTTTTTCTGGCAAGAGTAATTTCTTCTGCATGTTATATTCCTTTTATATATAACTTACATTTCAGAATCCTATCCCTGACATCAAGGATTTATACACAGTTCACTCGGTTTATGGGCAAGATAATTTTTGTTGGTAATTACATGAACTCTAGCATTCACACAAGGGTCATGGGAGGTTATTTAAATTATACAAGTGCCATACAGAGGTAAATGAATGCCCAGATACTGCTTTCATTGTGCAGGTTAGACTGTTTGTTAGTCCATGAGCACTGGAATGGAGGCATTACTCTGAACACAAGGTGTAAATGCTTAAGTAGAAGAATCAGGTCCCAGAAAATTTTGTAGGTTTGTCATTTTAAAGGGCTAACTAAGAAGACTTCATAGATCAGTTTTAAAGCAGGTTAGCGTGAGTGCTCGCAGGATCCCATGCCATGAAATGCTTTCATTAAAAATAAAATGTAAGGATGAAATGCCAAACTGGACCATGACAGGCTGGGGTGTGGCTCTCCCAAAGTTCACACTCAATTGTGGGCAGCAGCAGGATGGAACTGGAGTTCATGGAAGCACTGGACAGACTCCAAGGCCCTCAGTGGTGTGAACAGGGAAGCCTGCAGGATCAGTTCCTTTGGACCTCCAGGAGTTCTGAAAAAAAACCAAATTACCCAAAGATAATATTACATCAATTTTTGTACCCTTGGTACAAAGGATGGATACAAGGCAAATAGAAGAACTAAGATGCAAAGGTAAATAGAGTCCCAGTGCTAAGATTTGTCACTGATCACTAATTCATATTTGTAATGACCAAGAGTTTTGGATCCACAAAAGTAAATTCTGGCATTGGTTATGTCACCTTTCATACGCTTCTTGGAGACAAATATCAGCCTGTTAGTAAGAGCTTGCTGAACCAGTGATCCCTGAATATGAGGAATGCACAGACAGTGGTATTGTTTTATCACTGTCTTATTTGGAACAAGAAACAAGTAATGTCTACCCAGATGTGAATTTGGCTTTAATACACAACTGCACAAAGACAAAAAATATTTTTTTAAGTCCAGTGGAATTACATCTGACCAGCATTTCCAGAAATGCCTTCTAAAAATCCCCTAACAAACTCAGTGGGTTATGAAGTAATGTTGGCTAGCAGACACAGAACAGCAAGAAGTAATAATATACATTTTTGGATTTATTTACTTATCACACAAGATTAGTGAAATATGTGCTGGGAGAAGAAAAGTCAGGGACAGAGACACCATGTTTCTATCCTGTGGATCATGTTAGAACAATTTGGGGATAAAACAGGGAGCCAGATTGTCAAAATAGTGTAAGTGGATGAAAGGAATTGCTTTCTGTGAGTACCTTCTTTGAGAATGATTGTCAGGAGACAGAGCAAATACAATTTTACCTTGATATTCAGGGACTGTGTGTATTATTAGATAACTGTGTGAAAAGATGTTTCATAATTTCATAGGAGCAGCCTTCCATAGGACAGGCTTCCCTCCATCCTGCAGTAAAATTAGAGATCAAAATGAAGAAATTTTGTTTCATACATATCAAAGTACTATGTTTAGTGAGGAAAAAAAAACCAAAAGTAGACTGTCCTGATCATGTGCTATCTCCTGCACAATATATTATTCTTCTTGCCAAAATCTAAAATTAATTTTTGAGTAGATTGAGAGTCTTAAATATCATCAGCAAGCTGATTTGAAGTTCCTGATAACTCATCCTACCTATTTAAGCATATTACCATTATTTTATCTATTTAGATAATTATTTAACCTTTATCTCTGTGTCCCACATTCTATGTCACTTTTCAACAAAGCACAGATTTTTAAAAAATGTATATTTAACCATAATGCATAATTTCCAGTGATAAATAAATAAATAAATAAATAAATTATACCAGTGTCAATGGGAAAATTCCTAATGACATCAGTCAGAGATACTGAGCATTTTTTGATGATTAAGAACATTTCATTATTTATTTGTAATTCCTTTTTTCCCCAAGGAAGAAGGTGGTGAGTTTGAACACTTCATTGCATTTGAAAATGAAACACAATGCTTGGTCCTCTTATGCAGAACAAGAGTAGGAAAAAAGCAAGAGAACTCATGGGAAAGGGTCAAGAGCTGGAACCAAAGCAAAACTGCAGCAGAAATCCTGAAAATCACTCTTGATAGAACACAATGAACTGCCCTGAAACCAGATGTGCTGCTCCCAGTTCCCACACCCTTGAGCTGGCACCCACTGGTGCTGCAGAGGACATTCCCCTGTTTGCAGCCCTGCACAAATGTCTGTCCTCCTGGAAAAGGTCCCTGAGCCTCATGGCTGCTTCAGGGCCATGAGAATGAAATTCTTAATTTGAGAATTAAAGTACCAAAGTCACAGGTGACTCCACAGCCCTGCCCACTCCCTGCACACACTGGGCAGCTGTCAGAGAAGGCTCTCTCTGGCTACTCTGCAGAGCCACAGCCATTAATACCATCCCTTTTTTTCAATCACACTTCAAGGCTCACTTTTTCCATGTCCATGTTTCTTCCAGCTAGGATCCTGTTGAGTAACAATCAAAGCTGTAAACCTGTGATGATTTAAGACCTGGCTTTCCATGGGTTTTACGAGGCTGTCAATGCCTCCACTGTGGTGGCAGTTTCTTGGGAGAAGTCTTTGAGCTTCCTTTTCCCTGCCTTGGGCTGAGAACATGCTTGGCCCTTAGCCAAGGTGCAGAGTTGCTCAGGTGGATGTTAATTCTGAGGAGGCAGATGAACAAGGATAGTGCATTGCTCTGAAAACTCAGTGGCACAGGATTTCTGATAGACTTCCTAATCCCCTGCTGCACGAGCTGCATAGTTTCATCTTCAGCGGAGACATCAAGCTAGCTCTCTACAGAGATGGAAAAACCCAAGCTCCTGCCCTGCTCAATGTTCCATGCTGACATTATTCCATGGGTGGGCCTAGACATGGAGCCCACACTGGCACAAACTGGGGCAGGTCTTTGGCTCTAACACAACGTGCATTTCATGGAGGAGAGGGGGAACAGACTCAGCTACACCATAAGAGCCTGTGGGCAGCTGCACAGCAAACTGGGCTATTGGCAATGTCCACTGGCAGAATTTGAAGCACCCATAAAAATACAAAGTTTATTCCAATATTCATCAAATATTCAATAGAAAGTGCTGATCATTTGACACAGTTTAGCAGCCTAATGAGGATGTCACTATCTGGTAGCCCCTGTTCTGCTGTGGGCTATGGCTGTTTACTGCAGAGGAATTTCCTCTCAGAAAACTCAATATTTTCCTGAAGATCTGAACAAGAGATTCCAAATTCAAAAGCAATAACTCAATACTTAAGTGAATACCACTTGGATGAGCTGTTATTGTTGTTTAATAGCAAATATTTTTGTAGCATGTGGTGGGCAGCTCATTGAAACATGAAGATAATGACAATCCATGGAGCCTGAAGCTTGGCTGACAAGCCATAGCAGACAGACAACACAAATCTGTGGGATGGGGTAGGAGGCAGGCATGATGGGATTTCAAAAAAATCCCAAACAAAGCCCAGTCAGGGAAACAGCTTCCAAAATATTTATTAAGGTTTTCAAGGCTTCAAAGATAAAAGAGTCGTTCCAAACACAAACTCTCATCCCACACAAACAGTGCTTGTACTTACATGCTGTTGTGTCAACAAGCTTTTGTTTTCAGTAGAAAATCTTATTGTTTCTGAATATAATTGCCAGGAGGTGAATTTGGAGATGTGACACTGACTTCAGGGAAGTGCTGCATGTGGATGATCACAATTTACCAAAGGGCTCAGTGTGCCCTATGTATGGCATAGGAGCAGTGTTAGAGGAAGGAAAAAGAGGAAAAGGGAGGAGAAAACAAAGTGTGTCACAATCATGTTCAAACAAAATGTGTTATCCAGAGAAGTTCAACTTAAAGGCACTCTCTTTCTAGACAGTTTCAACAAAATATATTATTATACTTACTTAAGCATATCTTAAAGACTTTTGTTTTTCCAATAATGGATAGAAACACCAGTTATTATTGGACCTCAGCCAACACGTGGTGGTTGATGAACGTTCCTTGATGAACAAAGATATTAGCACTCTACAGATCCTTTCCAGTAGACAAGAAATTTCTCCACCATGTGGAAAGAACAGTCTTGCTTGCTCAGTGAAATATTAGCACAAAAAGGTGAATTCCAAGCTACAAGGGAATTTCAACTCCAGTTTTAGCTCTTCCACTGAAAACCAAGGTTACCAGTGCAAATCCCTGTGGTAATCAGGTATTTCTGGTTATTGTGTACCCAGGTGTGCTAGGACTTCCTTCCACCTGCTGCTGAGATAAGATCTCTGCAGGAGTGTGGTTTCAGCCCACATTTTCCCTGCCTGTTCAGTTACCTGCACCTTTGGGTTCAGCTGCATTCCCTTCCTTTTTCAGACTCCTCCTCTCATCCCCAGGCATCTGCTCACAGCTCACTCCTCCCTTTCTTGTTCCAACACAATCCTTTTAAGATGCATATTATTTTTGATCTCCAGGCTCTCAGACTTAGCATGCCAGCTGTGTAACTGCCCAAGGCTTGGAAAACAGCATTTTCCCAGCTGATTATTGAATTATTGTTATTTTAACTCCCTTGAAGTTGTTTACCCCAGGTATCATGTCTCGATCGCTGTTTTGTTGTCCATTGGTTTCCATCTTCTCCCAGACTAAACAGCTTTCTTGGACTTAACTCTATAAATAATCTTCACATGCACAGTCTGAAGCACATAAACTCTTCATGAAAAGCAGTGCACTTAATTCCCCTGGTTCTCCAAACCACAGGAGTTAGGATTAGCTATCTAGAACGTTGTACTAACAATTCCCAGATTTATAGGTTAGGTCAGCAGTGGAACAGGTTTCTGTGCTGCAGTCTCTGCCTGCTGAATTTGCTCTCCTTTGTAGGTTTTCTCAGCTATTCACATGAATAGGGAAGTGAGGGAGTAGGTGAGTCGCCACCTGAGGTATTATTGTATGAACAAGTTTCTTCCAAAAATTCCTAGCAAGCACATATTTCATGCTTTGTGCATTCGCTTGCTAAAATTGTCCCTTTGTTTAATATTTTCTAGCTTTCCAACACATCTGTTTCCTTATCTTTCTTTTCTCCTCCCCTCCAACTCATATTTTCATACCACATCTTTTTATAAACCATTTTATACAAAGAATGTTTTTTGCAACATTGCCTGAGGTTTCTTAATTTGTTTATATTCCTTTTAAAAAGTGGTGGGAATTCCTGAGAGAAAATGGAAAATATTTTTCAAGACTTCCTAAAATACACTATTTGTGGGTAGAGCAATGCACTGAAAACAGAAAACACTGCATCTTACTTGTTTGCCTAATTCCCCACTTCTGCTAGTTACCATTAAGACTTAAAAAAATAAGGAAATTAGCATAAATGCTTGGAAGAAGAAAAATAACTTACAAATCTATTTTCATTTTTCTGGAAAAGTTTAGCTGCAATCGGTGTGTATATCATATTTATCAGATATCCTTTATCAGCCAGTATGCTGAACACCTCTGATATGATGATACAGAAATCTGCAGTGTGAATGAAAGAGGAGATGAGGCTGCACCAACTGTCATTGATTCCACCCTGTCCAGGTCCACACAACACTGAATTAAAATATTTTGTGTTTTTGGAAACCCTGCCTGTGTCCCCTGTGTGCCTGTGCTAACAGGGTGACACTGGGAGAAAGCCTTCCTTGAGTAGCCTGGATCCATCTGGAGTCAACTTCCACTAACACCTGGGGCTCTCTTCATTCTTGGTGCAAGGATAACACTTTTCTCCAAATTTAGCACTGAGGTGGAATTGCAACAGCAGGAGTTTTTTGGCACTTTGTAAGAAACTTTTGGAGCCGCTACAGAATCCACCCAGACAAAGCATCCAACTGCTAGACAAAATGCAGTATCCCGTTGCAGGGTTAGGAAATGTTCCTTTGCAATGCAGGAAGAGCATTCAGCATGCTGATATTTGTGAGCAGCCACACATCTCAGTCATGAGCTTCTGGAGAACACGTTGTTTCCAAGAGGGACGTCAGTGTTAACCCACTGGAGAGCGAGTGGGTGAGTGTGAGACGCGGTGTGGATGTGTGAGCACAGCGGCGTTTGGAGGGATGGAGCCTGACTCTCCTGATGGAGAAGGGATGGAGTTTGGCTCCCACGCAGCCAGCTGCCAGGGCTTGCTCATCCTCTGGCCCCCAGAAGGTCCAACACTGACCCCTGGCACTGGTACAGCTGGAAGCCTCAGGTGTTTGCCCTGTTCAGGGCTGTCTTGGAACAAAAGAGATGGATGAGAATTCCAGCGCTTGTGGAGCTTCAGGACCATTTCTGTGCACTGATCTATGGCAGGGAAAAGTCCTCTTCCAGCCTTTGAAGGCTTTCTCTTGAGAAAGATTTGGGATAGGATGTGGAAACAGATTTTGGGATGCCTTTAAGTCAGTCCTATGTCTTCACATTATCCTAGACAATGGGATTCATTGAGAGAAATTCATTCTCTTTTCCCTGTCAGATGATGAAAAAAATCCATCAGTGTGGATGCTACTCATCATAGCAGAAAAAAAGAAAACTCGTTATTACCAATGGGAAAGGCTCCTTCAGAAAGGTCAGAACAAGCTCTGATTCCCTTTTTTAGCTGAATAGTGAATGGGAAAGTGCGTGAAGGGATTCCTATGAAGATTTCCATCAGTCACATTGGAATGGCTACTGTGGTGCAGAACAGGCTCACACACACTGAGATAGGACTCAGATTTTCTGGACTCTGTCTTTTCATTACGCTGAAATACTTAGCAGCACTAAATAGGTAACAAACATCACTTCTATTTTCAAATGTGGAACAAAGCTGCAGGTCACTAAAAAACTAAAAGCTCAGAAGCCTAAAACAATTGTGTTACAATAACAAGGCTGAGATCTAGGTTTGGTTTCTGGTCTTTCAACTTGTGGCAGAGATCTAAAAGCTATTTTAGTAAAGGACAGATAATTCCAATATGAGCAAAAATTAAAAGGAATTTGTTCAGTACTGAGCCATTCACAGACACTTGGTCATAAAACAGCAAACAACTCATCATTCTTAATGTTATTTTTCTCTGGGGAACTGAGTTTTTTGTTTGCTGTAATGAACTGTTATAATTGAGCTCACTTTTACTGGAGCAGAGTTTTTTTCTAAAACAGAAAAGAGAGATGGAGATTTATTTTGATTTAAAAAGATGGTTGCAACAGATTAAATATACAGGCAATATAACCAGGACTTTCTAAGTATGTAGAAAAACCTACATTCAGTTAATTTTATTTTCTGTTTCATTTTTCAAGGAAAGGCATTTAATTTTCATTGCTGATATATGCTGGCATGGAAGATCAGCAGGCAGATATTATAATGAAGTGTTCTTTGTTTACAGAAAAAAAATTGTGTTCATGATTTTTTAATAATGTTTGACAGTCTCATCAGAAAGAAATGGAGGTCTCAACTGGAATTGTTGTTTGTCATATGCCTGAGGCCTGAGGTTGATTTATTTTGTTCCCCAGCTGAGCTGATTTTATTTGAACTAATAACTGAAACTTTTCTTGCATCTTTTGCTATGACAGTGCAATGAATGAAGTCCTAATGAATGAGCTGAATTTCTCAGAAAACTCTTCATTATCTTCATGCAGCTTTCCCCTACACTGCCTGGTAATTTTTAAGGCTGTGATGTTTTATAAGAAGATACAGGTAAATCAAGATACAGAGGTAACTTTACTCTTCCTTCTACATCTGCAGCTCTAATCAGAGCTGATCATTTGTGGCAAATCAAGCACTGACTTATAGAACAGACTAATATATAATGGGTACAAGAGTGAGATATAAATCCTATTCATGCAGCTTCATCTCAGGCCCACAGTGAGGTTTGTGGTGTGGCTGGATAATAAACCCACAGGTGCAATTTAAGTATCTTACCAAGCACATCAGCTAGAAAACCTCAGAGATAATAGTTCTTATCTAAATTGGGCTTGGCATACTGTTTTACTGCACCCCTTGGAAATCACAGAGGATAAGCTTGGAAAATTATTTTGCCTAATGAAAAAAGCTGGGAGCATTAAGTGCAGCCTTTTAGAGGACAAAAAAAAAATGCTCTTCAGAAGAAACAGGACTATGACAGCAAAGCAGAGACATGTCCTACCCAAAGCCCATCACTCTCAGCTCACTAAGTCAAGGCCATTCCACTCCCTGAGGAGCACCCCATCCACTGAAGAGCATTCCAAAACAACCAGTCAGTTTGGGGTTTATGGTTTCTCCATTTGCATCCTAGGTTTTTAGATATTCCCTTTGACAATAGGACATACTGGAAGGTTTCTGTTTGAAGACATTTTCCCTGCAGTTCTCTGAACTGCATCGAGATGCCTTCTTCCTGCAAAGAAACCCCAAAGCATCCATGGCAGGAATGCATGATTTGCTCTCTAGAAAAAAAATCCAAAAAACAACCAGCTTGCATTTGGCATGATGAACCATTTTGTGTTCCAAGTCCATATTTTCAATTTGATTCTCCGGTCATAAATGTCTTGTGATGCTGAGTAACAACAACATAATCTGAAAATTATGCCCAGCTGAATGAGATCGTTCATAGCTGTTATTCCTCATCTATGACTTACACATTCCAGATATGATGCATTTTTACCTGCATGCTGTTCCAAGGGATACATGCCATGGACAATGGCAAACACTTGAAGGGAGCCTCACATAATGTATGACCCCATTACCCACAGTCTTATGATCCATCCTTTAATAACCTAGTTTTGGTTTGAGATTCTTCCCATCTCTTAAGAAGCTCTAACTTGCTGTAATTATTTTTTTATTTAGTTTTGCTCCCTAGACATCTTAATTCACAAGTTTTAAGTTGTTGCTTAATACAAAGCATTAAAAACAGATTCACACCCAGCTATTAACTACTTGATGTATTCAGACATTAGCTAATAAGCTAAAATGCATGTGTTGAAACAAATCTAACAGTCAGTGTCTGCCCACAGACACCATCTGAGATGGCAGATGAGTCCTTCCCATCACTGTAACATCAAGTGCCAGGTCACCAACCTCCCAGAGCAGGAACCACACTCATTTTGGCTGTTCCACTGAGAGACTGAGCACATTTTTTTGCAACGCAGCAGGAGCTCTCTGCTTTCAGGAGGGCTCATTAACTCTCTGCTCAGCGCTCCCAGCCCCACCACACACAGACAGTAAAGGCAAGAGCAGCCCAGTTCTGCCCTGGTTCAACACTGGCCATTAATGTGACTCACATATTATATATTAAAAACGAATAGAATAGAATAGAATAGAATCTATAATATTGTAATTATATGATATGTGTGTATATATAATATACACATATATAAATATTTCTTAGTAGATCCTTCAAAGCATTACTGGCCCAAGACAACCATCAGCATGTCAGACAGCTTCAGAGAACATTCTGGACCCTCAGACCTGAACTCCTCTCTTATCCCAGCTCCTGACTAAATTAAGTCAGGAGAACATTAATGGGACAGCAGAGGCACTGCACTTGCCTTTCTCTTTGTAGAAGCTGGCTGCATAAAAACCCCATTTTGCTAACTCCTTCATTTTCAGCCAGATTACTTTCTTTGCTATTGCAATTCTTTTGACCCAGGCTTTTGAATGTTTGACTTCAGCTCTGAGGAGAATAAGAATAAAGATGCACAGATAAGGAGCTCATCAGATCATACATTTTCCCAAAGACATAGGAGAAAGAGAAAAAAATATTTCCCTGATGATCCCATTCAATTTTTATTCTCTTGGAGGCTTTTGGGGACTGGCTACATAAAATAATTTGTTTTATTCCTCAGAAGTTTCAATACCAAAGGGAGCTTGATAGGTAGAATTAATACTGTTCAAATGGGAAAGAATTTTCATTTTCTCTCCCTGCTGTGCAGGGAATAACTATCACAGAAGAACAGGAAGAGACCAGTGGCCTGTCCTGGCTTCATCCCATGACCTGTATCAGGGTTGTGAATTTCCAGCCTCTGTCCTGGCATAATCTGGGATAGCTGGAGTTTGTTCACACACTCCAGGTCTGACTTTCGTTTTTATTTTCAGCATATCCATATCCACACCCCCAGCCCTCTCCTCAGCTGCTGTTCAGGGCTCTCAGTAGCACCAACTGCCTCACATGTTGGCAAAATCAAACCTTCACTATGTAGCCCCCCCTTCAGCCTATCACTGTCTCTCTTCAAGTCAAAACCACCTCCAAAATGAACACATGATCCTTCAGAGGCAGTTCCCCAAAAATTCCAGTGGCAAGATCCAAATGCAGAATGCGTTTGGAGAAAATACATTCTCTGATCTC
Source organism: Vidua chalybeata (assembly GCF_026979565.1). Classification (NCBI taxonomy): domain Eukaryota; kingdom Metazoa; phylum Chordata; class Aves; order Passeriformes; family Viduidae; genus Vidua; species Vidua chalybeata. Next base: position 12,530,533 of record NC_071542.1, read on the forward strand.
ATGAACAATCAGGGCTGTCTGCATACCTCTCTGTTCACATCATCTGCTTTCCTTTCTGCTCTTTTTCCTCTTGTCCTGAAATACAAAACCACAGCTTCCCACGGCTCCAGAGCACATCCTCTCAGGGCACATATCTTCTCCAAACTGAAGGATTTTTTAGGGCTGGGCCTGCCCTCTCATCAACCGTGAAGGATCTAATGCAACTTTGGGCACAGAGACTACAATTTATGTAAATAGATCTTAAATATTCCATTAGATCAGGTTCAAAGTCCATGATCCCACTTTCAGTTTTACTGGAGACATACATGGATTTGTGTGACAGGAGGATTTCTCCTAATTCTTGACCTCAGAGAGAATAACTGCATAGAAAGAGTAAGGAGAGTAAAGTTGAACTCATGGGTTTAACAGAAGAACCTTAGGGATGAAAAGCTGTGAATTAAATAATGCATTTTATTTGCACAGTAGGAGTACAAGCACCCAGAGAAACTAAAGAAGAAAAGCTGAAACAGATTATAGAACAGTATGGAATCTGCTAATTTAAGAGAAAAATATAAGTTAATTAAGATATTGATGCCCACAGTTAAGTGTCCCATTAAATTAGAAAGCACGTCTCTAATTCAAATGAGATGTTTTGCTGGCTAAATACTCAGTTCCTTTTTCTCCTCGTCTTAAAGAACTGTAATATCTCAAATGGAATACAATGAAATCAGTTTAAGAAAGATTTGGGAATGTCCTGCTAGAGGAGACAAGCATAATTCCCATGCATTCACCTTTACAGGGTCTGACTATGTAGACATATTCAGGACAATTCATCTGAAATAAGTAGATTCCTAAATTATTTGTTTGTAACTATATGCTTATGTTGAAAATTAAGGTGTTTGTCTTTCATCTTAGGTTAAATTATTCTGGAATAATAAAATACAGATCATCAGCACTAAAGGCAGGAAACAGTGTCCCTCTCACACATTAAACACAATTTAACTGTGACAAGTTAATTCAGTGTGGATGCAAATTTGGTCTCACACATAAAAGAAATTAATATTGTCCTAACCCTTAATGTGCAAATGTCTACTTTTTATAACTATTTCTCTTCTAGGACACGATATCAGGCAGATTTCCCTCTAATTCCTGTCACGAGATGTGTAGTGAGGAAGTCCTTATTCTAGTCCTTGATTTCTATAGGTTGCAGTGAGCAGCTGACCATAGAGCCAGCTGAAAGATGACAAAGCAAGAGAATAACTCAAATTTGAATTACAGTTTATTTAAATATCTGAGGAAAAAGGATGATCTTTTGGCTAACTTTGGAAGGAGGCACAGAACACTCTAAGCTTTTTATAACCTGAAGTTGTACGCTCTGAGTCCTCTGAAGGCTCAAGTGACTTGAGCAGCCTTTGCTCAGTGTCTTTCCCCCAATTTTTCTCTTGCCCAGCTGAAAGAAGAGTGGCAAGGTGATCTTCCTGGAGACATTGATTGCCTGCAGCTCAGCTTCCCTCTGTGCAGGCCATGCTCTTCACCCTGCTGTACAGTAACTACCACAAGTTATGCCAGGATATTCCTAGGGCTACTCCATGCAGCCACAATTAAACTGTAACACTAATTCAGACTGTTCCCAGTTTTTTTTAAGCATACAGAGCCTGTTCTTGACACAGCTATACTGTTACTATATAAATATTTCTATATTTATGACAAATAAATAAATAAATTTACAACAAACATAAATTCATACCTGAACTGGTTTATTTTTCTCACAGACAAGCACTCTGCACTATATGGCTCTCTTCAATATTGCACGTCCAGAGTCAATTATAAACCTTTATATTTCTCTAGCAGGAAGGTTAAAATTCAATTCTCCTTTATTGCAGTTTGCAAATACAATATGCTCTCCAGCTGGCTAGCAAAAGCTCCTCAGTTAAATCATCTTCTTAGACACTGGTACCTCCCTACACAACAACAGCCTGACAGCCCCACACTTCCAGGCTATTTATTGGTCTGTCCTTAAACGGGAGAGTTCTTTTACAACATATTTGCTTTTTATTGAAACTACTGCAAAGAGAGTTTTGTGTTTCTTTTTGTTTTGAGGGGTTTCTGCGTGAGGGCACGATGGTGCTTTTAGGTTTTCAGTGTCTCCTGGAGGCTTTGAGTCCATGCTGTCATGCTTTGTGCCTCTCCCCAGTAAATCAGGTGCCTGGTTCTTTGTTTTCAGGGTTTAAAATACTGTTACCAACAGAAAGTGAAGTGATGTGTTAGCATAGCAGAGTTCCTGCGTTATTGAACTGAGGCAAGGAGCCCAGAAAACCAAAGGAAAATGATCCACTGGAATCTATATTCCTTCCCTCACCACAGCTCCAGAACACGAGATTATTATGCTTGTTAGAATAACTGCTTATCTGCCCGTGGCCAGGGCTGGTGTTTCCTGGAATGCTGAGAGGGGCCACACCTAATTATGGTGCTGACTTGATTATTTCTGTCCAACTCATACTTTAAAGAAATCCATTATAGCTTATCCCCAACCAAGGGAAATAAATGGACTTGAAGGATCAATATACTCCAAAAGGGTGAGGCAGGAGTAAAGAGGAATATTGGAGCACCTTTCTACAGGGTCCTATAAAGGCTGAGAACCTTCAGTGTGAGTTAATTGTTTCTGCTACCAATACTGCAGCTCCCAGATCCATCCAGGTTTTCCTGCTTTGATTACAACAAGGCTCTCACCTGGCAGTCCTGCTTGTTACATCTTTTTGTCTGACTTGACTGGACACTCCCTGGGACAGGAACTGCTCCTTGTCTGCATTTTAAAAGTAAAGACACACACATAATACATAATTACTATACAAAACAAACTTAACATTCAAGGCAGCTTTGTTGGATTTTGCTTTCTATGACTCGACAAATTTGTTACCTTGAGGTGCTAAACACAGTTGTGAGAACAAGAGTGAGAAAAAAAAAGTCAATGTTACTACTAAAGCTTTGTCTTCTCATTTCATAGGAATCCACTGGCACTGACACTGATATGTGCTGGTTTCCCCTCTCCTCCTAGGTGTTATTTTTGTGAAAGTGCAAAGCAGCACCTTCCCAGCAACATCTGTCAGCCAGGAAGACTGAGTATTTTTGGCATTTTCACAGGCAGAAATTATAGCACAGAAAACAATAGGTACAGGACCAATGATGCTGACAGATATCATAGAAACCTGCATTTATATAGGAATTCCAGAAGAAACTGAAGTCCAGCTAATAAAACACTTTTCAAAGGGGAAATGGGCTCTTTCTAGATGCCTGTCCTTGACTGCCCTTTTTCTAAAGAATCCAATTAATAATCCTGAAAAATTTATTAGCCACACTGTTTTGGTTGCTGGGATTTCCCTGTGCTATCTGAAAGGATAATCAGCCCCTGGGGATGCTCAAAGCCTTTGCTAAGGGGCTCAAAACCTTTCCTCACCAACCAAAAGCTGCTGCTCTTCTCCTGATATCTTAATGCCCCCATCAGTGGCAGAGAAAATCTCCCCTGCCCAAGAGCCCTGGGGGATGAGTGAATCAACACCTTACACAGCACCTGGTCTCAGAAAATGTTTATTAATGATTGCTGTGTTATCTATTGGGGGTGCCTATGTAGAAATATATCCCCATTTTTGCCCGCAGGACTGCAATGTATTTGTTTTCACGGATTTGCCACACATGGTTAGGCACAATTAGCATTTGCAGGAGGCCTGGGTAACAGGTAAGCACGGCCCCAAAATGGGGCTTTTCTCCTGAGAGCCCCTTTGAAGGTCAGGGTTGGAGCAGGCAGTGGTTCAGCTTCACAAATCCGCTCCCTCCAGCTGGTTATGGGGAGAGCAAGTGCAATTCCCCCACGGCTTCCCAAAGGCACTGAGTCAAACATTTCAGTACAGTACAGGAAAAATTAGGGTCCCTAACGAGAAATTAGTGGCACTGTGGCTCCTGGTCATTCCGCCTTTTTATTATTACTGCTCATTAATTCTGCCCCATCTGCATGCAGGATCCCCCATAAGTGACAAACACTCTGCAGACAGAGGACAAGGGTGACAGTCCCTCCTTCAAGACTAGAGCAATGCTTGGAGCCTGTTAAATCCGAGATGTTAATCCATGAAGTTTTAGGCTACTAGTTTTTACTGTATCCAGCAGGGCTGGTACAGTGCATTTCAGAGCTAGGAAACCCCTCCCCTTCACTTGTACTTCTGAAAAGCAGAAAATTTAGTTCAATAGGTAGAGTGCGTTCCTCAACATTTAAAAATGCAATGGCTTGAATATCTATTGTTAATTTGAGCTCTTTCTGAAACATATAAATTAGTGTTTGGCTGAGAATTCCACTGTAAGTTGCAGAATACAACAACTTGCACGATACAGAACTGTAAAGCAAGATGAAGCATCCCCAGCCCCTTTGCCTTTAAAATGCCATGGAAGCACAGAGGCTCTCGGCAGAACACCTTATCTGCTCTCCAAAGCTGTGACTCTTCATCCTTTCCTTATGAAGACCCAGGGGATTGCTTACTTAGCATACACCAGAGGCAATGGATAGGGTGAGCAGGCACTGCAGCCAGAAACCCCCAGCACCGAGCACGGGCAATTCCCTCCACATGCAGAGACTTTGGAGCTGAATTGTGCTGAACAGATCCCCTCGGCTGAGCGAGCCATGTGTGCCCGGGAAGAGCAGCCCCTGTCGCTCCGCTGAAAAGCAATGCAGTAAGTGCTGGGATATTGCAGCAGGCACCGCTCCCCCGGGCTCACCCGGAGCTGAAGCTTTGCAGCTTCTGCTGGGAGAGACACAGCCTCCAGCCCGGGAGCAGTGTCAGGGCTGCATGATTTTTGTTGTTGTTTCTCAAGGAAGTGGAGGGATGGAGTGGGTTTGCAGTGCCAGGGACTGTGGGCTTTGCTTTGTGTGGCTGTGTGGGTGTTGCAGGGCAGCGCTGCCTGCATGTCCTGTGCTGAACTAGGGCTGCTGGCTTTGGGGGGCTTTCTGTGGTCATGTTGGACAGGGTTTGAACAGAGATGTGCTTAATAACTTAATGTCAGCAGGCATTTGTGTTCTCCTTCATCATGCAGCATGTTTTCTGTGCTTGGGTGCAAACTATTTTCTGTTCTAGTACTAGGTGCTCTGATGCTGGATTTACAGGGGCTGTGCCTTTAGATAGATTGAAACTATGTGAATGAGTGCCGTGATGGTGGGTAATACTTTTATTTCACTTCAGCAGATATGGCTAATTTCTAGTTTGTGGTAAATTCTTCACTGTGGTCTGGAATTCTGGATCCTTTTTTGGTAGATAAATGTTTGTAAACAGTACTTTATCATAGCAGAGCTGTGGCTTTCTTCAGATTCTGATGTTCTGTTTCTGTACTCTGCAGTAGCAGCTTTCTGTTTGCACAGAGTAGGAGAGGGAAAGCATGAGTTAGTTTGCTTTATATGATGAAGGTTTTTTACATAGTTTGAAAGTGTTCGCAAAATTAGCATTTGGGCAGTAATTGCAGGCCTTTGGAAAGATCTGTGCAGCATTTAAAGCAAATTTAACCACATAGTTTTTATTCTGTTACTTAGAAACTAATACCAAGCTTCATTCCTCTTCCTTGGTACAGCTTCCTCAGTGACTTACGAGCCCTGGCTTTAGGATAACTGCCTGCCTTCAGCCTCACTGCCATTTTGGGCTTCAGGCATGTTTAACTCTTTAAGGCAATGTTTGTGAAATTTTTTTAAGAGAGCAGGACATGCAACCGCCAAAAGTTAGGGATTTTGTTTTTGCTGCTCAGTCAAATGTCAATAATAAATAGCCATTGGTCTCTTTTAAAGGAGCACTAATGAAACCATTAGTTTCATTGGTTTTCCCACTCAATATTTGTAAGTTGGGGTTTATTTAGCTCTTGTAAAGTATTCATATAATGAAGAAAGAAATATTCCTCTGATACATATGTCATTTTAGTTTTGAGCAAAATTTGTATCATCACTAATTTGAAGGGATAATTCTCAAAAATTAGGCAAATAAAGTTCAGCTTCTTCTAAAAGAGTTTTTGCAGAGATGCTGCTGAAGATGTAATGTTTAGTCCCAGGTGTAGCTGATGAGACCAAAAAATACCCTGGAAGTTATGGCACCTTTTCACTCTCGTGCAACATGGGTGTCTTGGAGTTTTTTCCTTGAGATTAATGCTCAGGTGCTGAATTAATGCTCAGTGCCTCTGGCACTGCAGTCAAGAGAATTTTCTCCTTTTTATCTAAGAGAAGCCTTGTGACATATGCTGTTATTGAGTTGCAATTGCTAAGATAATGCAAAATTAATAAGTGATAATTATTCTTCATTAGCTGTACAACTTTGAAGATGGACAAATCTACAAGGAGAGTGGATCATGTCTGAATCTGATCTGCTCCCCTCCTCCCTTTCTCTCCAACCCCTACTTCTCCCCTTCTGTGTATGAGCCTTTAATAGGTGCTATAGTTGCTCTCATTTAAGGACCTGAACCTAAGATCAGTGCAGTTTTTCCAGTCACAGGTTCACAATCTGTGTGTGCCTCATCTGCTCCTGTTTTCTCCATCTAGATTTCCAGCAAAGCCTGTAGCAAACTTGGAAAATATGAGAATTTATTATAAGAGATCTCTGACTGAGCATTATAAAGCTGGTGTTGGTACATCTGTTATGAGGAAAGAGCAGGGATTTTACCTGTAACTAAAATGTGCTCAGAACACACAGTTTTGATGACATTATCATCAGATATTTTCAGGTAAACTAACTCCAGTAATTTAACAAGCTACTGTTTTCAAATTATTTCCTCTGAGGTACAAAACAGGGGAGGGAAAGAAATGCAAAGAAGGAGTTGGATGTTGGAAAGTCGCTGGATTCATAATGAGAATCACAAGACAAAAATGAAGATTATGTCTGATTTTATGCTTTCATGCAATTCTGAGTCTTTAATCAAAATGTGTTTCCTGAACTGGAACCTCAGAATTATTTGCCAAATATTATTGTTCATGTCAAATGTAAAATGGAGAACATTAGTTATAAAATCTAATTTCTCAGCCTAGAATAAGCATCTTAGTAAAGATTATGTTTTCACCTAATCTTGTCTGTAAGTAACCCTGGCAAGAGCCTTGCCTCAGAAGTCAAGTTCACTTTATTGCATTGCAACCTGAGAGAGAAACACGCAAAGGGAAGTTTACTAATTTTGTCCTACACTGCCAGTAATGAGCTGCAAGTCAATTTAATTAATGAAGAGTAGCTGCTCAACATTTGTAGTCACCTGAACTACTTTAATTTGCATCACTGTATTTCTACCAGTTTTTGACGTGTAGAGGCACGGACAGATTTCCCTGACAGTAAGAAATACACCTGTCATTTAAGTAACAGACGCAAAACTTCCAGTACAAAACTGGATAAAAGAATATACAGTGGGTGGATAAACATGCTGCATAATTTCAAAGCCCACTGGAAGTGTGTGTCATTGTTGCACCAGGAAGCAATGGCGCAGACGATGTCACTTTAAAAGACACGACATTCAGCACGTTCTCAAAGAGATAAGTTTAGCTGTGTTTGTACAAGAGCGGGGAATTTTTGTACCGTGCTTAGTAGAACTGTCATGTTTATAAAGAAATACATCTTACAGCTAGTGACATCCAAAATGTGCCACATACATAGTCAATACTTTCTTTCTGACTACAAAAGAAGGGACATTTTCTTCCTTTCTTGTTTTTCAAGGGTAGGCTTTGTGATGGCGTCAACTACTTAGATATGCTGCATAGTAATTATTTTATTCATATGTATGAAAGAAAATCTCTTAGAATCTTCATTATACTTATCTGCTATGAGCATCAAGATTTAATTTAACTGGGATTTTCAGATATATGCTTAGACAGTCCGTTTTCAACAACAAAATGAATATGCTATTATTTTCTACTATCACTTCTTTCCAAGGGCAATTACTTAATACTCTGTAATAGCTACAGTTTAGGATACTTCATTTGCCACAGTGACTCTCCTCACTTTCCACACCCACGCAAACCCCAGAACCTACTGTGAGTAAAGCAGCAGTGCAGTAGCATTCAAGGAGGATTAAAGGACTAAGATTGAGTACTTCCTAAAGCCTGCAGCCTGAGCTGTCATTTAAAACAGGAGCAAAAGTGATGTACCTGCCTTTCCCAAGTGCTAGTCAAAAGGTGTAGATATGCACACAAGAGCCATGCAGAATTAGAGAGATCACACGCTATGTTTGGCAAAGTATCTTCAAAGTGCACCTGGTAAGGCAGGGTGACCTTCAGAAAGTGCAGAAGAGCTGGCCCACAATTCTGTCACCTTCTGCATCTATTCCTTAAAGCTTTAGGCAAGAATTCTGGCATCTGGATTTTGGAGGATAATTCAGGACATTGAACTTTAAAAGGAGGCTGTGGAAGTCTGTATTCTAACAAACTTAGTCATGAGCAACAAACTGCAAATCAGCATCTGATTTTCACTGAAACATCTGGAAGAAACTCCAAATGCCGTGTGCTCAGCTTTAAATCTCCACGAGTTCATGGAACCTTTAATGATCTTTTCTTTCCTCTTGGACACAAATACAAAGGAAACAGTGTGAACTAAACAAGGGTTTGCTTGAATGATGGCTGCAGAGACACACACCTCTTCTCAGCATTGTTTTAGCATTTGAGTTTCAAATCTATTTCATCCAGCCCTGGGGAGACTGAGCCTCTGGGGATCCTATTCATGATACTCAGAATTCATAGTTGTCAGCCAGAGAGATTCCTAGACAGGAGGAGCATTGTATCCCCCAGTGTCAGTCAGGACTTTGTTCAGAGGGAAAGATGAGGAAATGAGACAGAAGGTTGCTGAAAACACAGATGCTCACATTTCTTCTGCTAGAAACAGGGAATGATTTATTTCTTTTTATCATAAATCACAGGTTTTCCTTCAAGGCCTTGTTTTAGACTTTCAGTCAGTGCTGATAGCTGTAAAGAATCACATGTCCAAGCAAATCTAAACTACCTGGTGGAAAAGCCTTCCATTTCTCTCCCTGCCCCATCTGATTGATTTCATGATTACTGGAGAATTTGCTGCTTCACACATTTAGTTTGTCTTATAAACCAGTCCAAGGCCGCTGATGTCACCCATCCAATTTTGTTTCCATATTCAAATTTAAGCTCCCATTCTCTCTGTCAGCATCACCAATATATTTGTGACTTCTTACCAAATAACCATATCACACCATATGCTGCGGAATTGTTTTGGATTTTCACCAATTTAGTTTAGAATTCAGCCCTCAGTCTGAGCATAATTCATCTGGGAGGAGATCAATTCTAGAATCACAGAGTGCTTTGGGTTGGAAGGGGCCTTAAAAGCTCATCCCATTCCAACTCCCTGCCATGGGCAAGGAATCTTCACTAGACCAGGATGCTCAGAACTCCATTCAGCCTCTCCTAGAACACTTCCAGGAAAATGATTTTTTAAAAGCCTGGTGAGAGCCATGAGCCAAAAGGCACATCAGATATTATGAAAAATAGTGGGAATGAGAAGAAGAGGAAACCTCAGCTACCAACACAGAGGGAGCCAATTTTTGTCAGTAAGATCTTGTCAGGAAAGTGTCTCCCATTATTAGAAGTCCAAATAATGATAAGTCATAATTGCTCAAAGTCAAGAAACTTAAACCAAACCAAAAGACTAAACTCTGAAAAAATAAACATTGCATTCATTTTGTCTTCCATTTTGGGGTATTCTTAAGGATTTATGCTTCAAAGCTTTCATTTTCAAGCACATGAGAGCATTTTAAAATAAAGAATTTTATATCCTGCACAGTAACTTCAGCAGAGCTTCAAAAGCATCACCACATATGAAAATCACACAAGGTTAAAATTTAGGTAATCCCTATATTGAGAATCACAACTTTACAAAACGTTACTTGCTTCTGGTCTGTTTTTATTTTTCACAACATTACATGGCCATCTTTGTGTCTTACAGCTAGTGGAAATGTTTCCCAGAAAGAGAAATTGATAGATTTTCTACCATCTGCATCAGCAAACCCCCAGAAAATGGTGTTTTCTGGATTATACTCTGCCTCTGAGTTCACTGTATCAGCACTGCAGTTTTGCAAGTTGCAAGCAAAAGGCAGCCAGAAAGGAAATACCCAAGTAAAAGCTGATCCAATTCTTGTTCAGCTGCAAAAGTATTCAGAAATATCTCTCCTTACTCTTTTCATGTGCTATATTTGGTCAGCACACTGAAGTTGACTTGCATTATATTCTCTCCCATTCAGACCCTGTCACACCATTTCAGCACTGACAGTTCTCATCTCCATGCTCACTATGGGTATTCTCTGGGAAGAAGCAGATTCTGCTGTTTGGAAACACCTGCTTTCTCTTCATATCATTTTCCTTCTGCCACATCTTAGTAATGAGCTCTTTTAAGAATTGCCTGGAGAATGGGAACAGGTTGGTAATAGCAAGGAAAAAAACCAAAACAAACTCAGAATTGCATCTGTGAGGGAGTTTTTTCCCAGCTGCCTTCTGCTTTGGGTCTTGTTCCCATATCCATGGAAGGCAGTGAGGAGACTCCCACTGACTCTGCATCAGAACCTAAAAGACTTCTATGGGAGGTATATGGGGAGTATTTTTGGTGATGTTTATGATAAAGAAAAAAAGAAGTGCAGGAGCTCGTGACCTTGCAAACCTTTGGCCATGGTGAGCAGCCCCTCCTGGGCAAACACCCAGCTCCCCTCAGGGCCTTTATTTGCCTAAGTCCCACACACATTAAACATTCATAGCTGGGCTGTTATAGACAATGAAGTTTTGTTCCTTCCTCTTGTTTTCTAATATTGTCTTGATTTAAATTGTGTGCAGAGCAAAGGAAATAATATTTTAGAAGAGGAATGAAAGCATAATACAGGCACAAATAAAATTTGGTTACAGACAGAATTAAAGTAGATGGACTAATTTTTCTTATGAAGAAATACTGCACCTGAGGAGGGTGTTCTGTATAATACTCCGTAGCTTGGGATTTGATTTTAAAAGCCTTTTGGACACTCTTAGATCTCAAAATGTAGAGAAAACCAGCAAGAGAATGTTTCTCTTTTTTACATTTAAAGTACTTCCTTCGTATAATCCTTGTAAAACCAAGATTTTGGTGAGAAATAATAAGTGCATACAAATGAAGCAGATTCTCTGAAAGAAGCAAAACCAAAAAAAAAAAACCAAATAAATCAAGATCTGGAAAGAAAATGCAAGCAGAATATATTCCACAGTAGTTTCCTTAAGCAATATTTAGTGCTAGGCATTTTCTGTCTCTACTGTAAGAGCAAAAGCAGCAGGTCCCAGCTGGACACACCTGTCTCTCTTGACGAAGCAGCTGAGCATTTCAGCAAGCAGCCAAGGAAGGGGTATGTTCATGTGCTGCTTCATTTCAAGCTGCTGGACAGACTTGTACAGCAATCTGTCAGGGTTGCTGACATCAGTGTTTGTCTCCAAAACTACCCTGTGACACTGGGATTGACTTAAAAGGACGCTCTCGAGCTGTTAGGAAGCACAGTCTGCACAGAACCATCACTGTCTGTAGGAGGAAGAGGTTGAGTAGGGGTAAAATACAGAGAGGGCAGTTAATTTATATTTGTGTACAAGTACACACACACACAGATGCAAACCTTAGGGCTCATTTTGGGGTTTCCACCAGCTGCTCACTAAAAAGGGCTGCTAAGAAGGACTTGGAGCCCACGAGCAACACAAGGTTTTTGTAGCATTTTTCTATGTTATGAAGACAAAATACTAAGTTGCTCATGAAACAAAAGCTCAGAGCTTTCCTATTCTCTTTTTTGTTTTTAACACTCTCAGTTTCCTTCCCTGAGCCTGTAGACCTGAAGGAATAGCACCTTTCAAGTACTGCTCCCTACCTCTGCCCATTAAATTAGGGATTAAATAAGCAGAGATGGAGCTGAATGTGCTGCCTGACTCTACAGAACAGCTTTCTGGTTCCCCTGCACCTGGGATCTTGCTTTAAGAGTCATGTTATGCTTTCATGTGATATTTAATCAGTCACCATCCATAAGAAAACACCTCAGCTGACTGCTGGGTTTTTTTTCCCTTGTGGTTAGCATTCAAGTGTCCTTCTACTGATTGTGGAACAAACTCTTCTGTGATGCTTGCCTGGCTTTCAAATGTCTGGACATGCTGCATGTGCAGTAGGTGAAACTTCTCAGCCTGCACATTGCAAATACAAGCGATCAGTCTCACCCTTTGCCCTGCAGTTACCATTGCTGTCATAGCAACTTGGCCCCATATATTCAAAGTTTAAGTGTGTTTGTAAGCCTGCTGCCCTCAAAACCATTTCTGTGTGCTCCAGTGACTTCACTGGGCAGTTTGGCAGCAGAGTGCCACACTGAATTCTTCTCAGTTAAAATTCACAGGAGTTATAGTTTAACACTGAAAGGGGCAGACTGGTTGTGTAAGGGAGTCACAGGAGCAACCAACCTAGGCTGAGGTTTTTTATGAACTCTGATTTAGTGATTTAAATTTATTTGGTTTTCTGAGATGGTCTAGAGCTCATAGACAGTGTATTACTCTGTCTTGGCTGACAAGAGGTAACTTCTAAAGATGAATGACCTTAGTTTCTTGCTGTCTTGGAAACACAATAATAACCCTACCACACTGGAAGTACTACTTTTCATTGAAGTTCCCTACCCCATCTGCAGTTATGGCCATGTTATGTGCTCTGCCACAGTAATAACAGAAACACATCAACATGGACCTTGCTGGAAATAGCTCGAGCATAGCTTTGAAAGCCATTTTTTCAGGTGAATTAAATAAAGAGTAAAACTTTTCATCTCCAGGAACGTATGAGCCTTTCTAGTGCACTTCAAAGCTTGGCCAGCTGGAAGCAGGAGCTGTAGCAAACTGCTGTGGAGCCTGTTTGGAAGCTGACTCCAGCACAGGAATTGAAATAAAAGAATTTGGCACCTAAAGGGAGGTTTTGTGGAGTCAACGCTTTCTAAGCAGAGGACAGAGAGAGATTTGGCAAGGTTGGTGCATATATTATTGACATTTTCATGTCACAAAGGGGTAATCCCAGGTCTAACTCTGAGCCAGCTGAACTTGTCATGGTCTTGAAGCCCACCCTTCTCAGGTGTAGGGCTGAAGTGATGCTGAAGTGGCAGCCTGGGTGGGCAGGGGAGTGCTAGACACTGTCAGAAAACACAAAAATGCAGAATAAACACCCCACCCTTTTTGTACTAACCTGTGATTTTCTGCATTCCCTACTACCCACCCACCAAAGATAAAGCTTTTATGTTGATAGTTGTCAGAGAATGAGCATGAGAATGTTGAGAAAATAAATAATTTATGCCTGCTTTTGGTTGTTCAAACCAAAACACTTTTTTAAAGGAAACTTTCCGAAATGGAAATCAATGATGGTTGGCATCATTCTCAGAACATTGCCTTGGGACACTGAAGTGCACAAATGCTTTCCTGATATTTTGGACACAGTGCAGAAGAATTTTCCAAGTGATTTTCCATCTCCCAGGAAAAAAAAATATTGTATTTTCCTATTTGCATTTGGACAACTATTTGTATCTTAAAGCAAGTATCTGCAAAATGTTCATGCCTGCAGCATTTTTAAAATTAATAGCAGAGAAGGAAATAACACTGGCAGTCTAGCAGAATTTTTTCTGTTGGATTTGGTAAGAATGGGATACTCTGTGTAAAGAAAGTCTTGCTTCCTTATTTGCTTAGGGATCAGAACCGTTGTCTTTAGCTTTCTTTTCCCCTGACAATTTGTTCCTGTAATCTCCTTATGTTCCTACATTAAAACCTTTGGCTGAATTGAGAGGTAGCTTAACTGAAAATTTAAGCTACACATTAGTAAACATAACAGCAGGCAATGGAACAAGTCACCCCACAAAAAGAGAAGAACAGTGAACAAGAGGAATCTGTGCTGCCTCACCTACTTTTTATTCATTCTTTAAAGAAAAAAAAATGTTTCCTGCAACATCTTTCTTCCTACATTTGCAAGCTACATCTGCTCACACAAAGTTCATGATATGCAGAATAGTTTGCACCATGGTTAGGTCTGTTCTAAGGAGATAATAATGGATTTTAATCAGTGGCAAGCACAGGAACTGTGTGTCAGGAGGAACCCAGAGTCTGAGCACATCCAGGGGAGCGAAGTGGCAAGATTTGAGGTGGGGACCTTGTCTGGGGGCACACAGAGCTCCTCAAAATGGCTCAACATCAGCTGAAAGCATCTTCTCCAATGCAAGGTGTGTGGTGTTACAAAACCCTACCCCAAAAATCACACAGCAGGTGATTCCAGGTCACCCTTCCCAGGGATGGGGGGAGAAGAGGCAGAGGAGCTCTGGGAACCTCTCAAAGAGCAATTCCATCACTGTTTCTCTGGAAAGGATCATGCTCCATAACCAGCACAGCAGATACAGTACTTCTAATCTGTTTTCTGCAAGAAAACCAGGACTGCCTCACCCAGAGCTAGAGCAGCACCACCAAGGTGCTCTTCAGGGAGGAAGGGGCTTGTGGAAGGAAAAATTCTAAAGCACCAAGCTAGTATCAAAGTATCAAAGAAACCTCCTTGGCTAGGACATTTTCCTTGCTTTTCCCCCTCTTCACCACATGATCCAACAAAGTGTCTCACCCCTTGACTGTCTGGGAAATGTGATAAGTTTGATCAGGAAAAGAAAAATTTCTCCCCCAGCTCTATTAAATTCTGTGGGTGTCCTGAGAGAAGATGATCTTTGGACAGCAGCAGAATATATGATTGCAAGCAGACAGTAATTTTATTACACAACTGCCCAATAGCACTTCTCTGAAATATTTTGAAGTTCTATGGCATAGAGAAAGTCAGCATTTTTTAAAGCAGTTTAAACCATAAAACAGAGTAGTAACCAGCAGGGAAAAATAAGAATAGCTGTTCCTTCAGAATTTTTGAGTGATTAGACTAATTTTCAACCTTTCTTGTACATGATCTATTATTTAATCTTCCACCTTACTTCATAGCAGCAAACAACAGTCTATTTTAAACCTCTGTTTTTCCTCCATTATTAAAGCATTAGTCTCTAAAAGAATGGATTTTTGCAAAATGTTAAGAGGGAGGAGAAAGCAGGAGCAGCTCCAAAAAAGGTTCAGATGGCTGTGCCAGTCCTGCTGCTGTGCCATGTCATTGCTGCTGTCAAGACTATTCCTCACCTTGAAAGCCAAATCAAAGAGAATTTTAAAATAAGGAATAAAATTAGAAGATCAAACATGTGAGGTAAGGAAAGTGGGATCTGGTCCAGTACTTACTATATTCTTTCCCATATTTGTATTATCATGAATAAAAATCAGTAAATGCTCTAACTGCAAATTATGTCAGAGTAAAAAGGAAAGGAACAATCAAGTTTCTACAATATTTTACTTTTATCACATAACATGGGCTAACTACTGCATTTTTTTCCCCACTTGATCTCTTTGTAAGGTTATCTTAAAGAGTTTCCTCCCTCTTTATATGAAAGGATGAATTCTATTTCTAAACAGATTTGCTCAGCAAAATTTTCTGATTTCTGTTCTTACAGTTTCTTCTCATTGTATTGGCACTTTCTTTTTTTTTTTTTTTTTTTTTTTCCCACACAGCTCTTGTTAATATAACCTTGCATTAACATGTTGCTTATTGGGCCCACAAACAAATTAACATCCAGGGTGTTAAATAACTACTGAAGGTCTTGTAAAAATACATTTAGCAGGCAAGAATGTCTTTGAATGAATAATAATCACATCAAAATAGCGAAGATGATTCTATAAACATCTTTCTTTTTGGTATTTTTTTAGATCTCCGTAACTTTCTGAGAAGCTGTGCTTAAAACACTGGTGTGAATGCAGAGCAGAAAATCTGAAGTCATTTACTTTCAATCCTTCTCAAAAATACTCTGCATTTGCTTGTACAGCAGAACAGCTCTGGGGACGCTGAAAGGGTGCTGTGAAAATCACTGCCCCATGAAGTCCTTGCTGGCTACTGTTTAGAAAAGGAATTTGTGAAGGAATAAAAGCACTTTTTCACCAGGTTACAAAAAAGGAGAAGGAAGAAATAGTTTCCAGTTGCTGGAACTAAAAAAGACGAGGAAGTGCAAGTGCATGCAAAGAGGGAAAACCACAAAGGAATGATGTGTAAAAGGCATTCAAGAAAATACTTCTACCCCAGCCACAGGAAAGATTTGTGTATAATCAACTTCTGTTTGCTGCAGAGCAGTTGCCAATGTATTTTCATGTAAGCTGATGTTGTTTTCCCTGCTTGAGTGGCATAGCAATAATAAATACATTTATTATTCATTAAATGCCTTCAAAATATTTAAATATGCCTCAGCATTTCCAAGGTGTTCAAATCACAGCAGTAAAACACCCTGCTCATAAAATTTGCTGCCTTAACCACTGAATATTACAGTTTGCAGTTTAAAGTTTCTGAGTGCACATTGTCAGACTGAGTGGAGAATTACTTTAGGTATCTGGAGTCAAACCCCTAAAAAGAAGCTTTCCTCTTAAAAAGCACACCTCACCCACCCACGCCCCCAAAAGAAAGCTGCCATTATACACAGTTCAATTCTCCCATATTTTAAAACAGGTTTCATAAAATTCACCAAGTTCAGAAGTTGTCAAATGAGGACAAGGATGTTTTCAAGGTAAAGGCAGACCAATAGATAGGTGCTGTAGTTGTGCTTGCATTGTTTTGTGTGATTTGGCTTGATTGTTTCTTTTCTATTCACAAAAACACCCCAACAACCCAAAAAAAAACCCACCCCAAAAAAAAAAAAAAACCAAGCCCTGCCCCCAAACAAACAAACAAAACCAAAAAACCAACCAACCAAAAAAAAAAACAAAAATAAAAAAAAAAAAAAAAAAACCAACAAAAAAAAAAAAAAAAAACAGGAAAGGAATGAGGAATCAAGATTGAGTCTTATGGTTTTCTCTACTTGCTGTTTGGAAGTAAGACTTCACTGGCCACAGGGTCCCAGCCTAGATCTGCATGATGGAAAGCTCTGCATAGAATTTCCTGAGTGCCACTGCATGCCACAGCAGATGGAAGGTGATTTATGGTCTTTGTTGTTTATGGGGATAAAGGAGGAGAGAATTATGCCTAGATCATTGTGTCCCAAATAATTCCTTAAGGTTATCAAGTTTGCACAGCTCTGTCTTATGTTAAGTTTATGCCAGAAAAAGAAGAATAAATCAAAATAAGAGGAAGTGAACCACTGAAGCAGAAGCACAGGGAATGTACCAAAGCACATAGTGCTTATTTATCTCCAGCTGAACCACATCAGCCAGGGAGAAGTTTTATTCCCAGTCACTGCTCAGAGCTTCCAGTGAAACACTCCCAGATTATATTATTGTCACCAAGTCCAGCGTTTGGTGAACTTTATCTACAATTAGAGTCTGGCAACTTGTAGGCCATAAGCAAATAAATCTGAAAGCTAAATAGTTTTTCTTCTTAAAAGATTAGCACTTGAAACATCTAACTGCAGTTACCAGTGTTGTGTCCTGTGAGACACAAAGAGGGAAGTCCTTCAGAGACCTAAGAGCAGCCTGTGGTACAAAGAGCAATACCATGAGGTGCCCAGCCCTTTCAGCAGCCTGGAGATGCCTGCTGCCATTCTTGGAAAGGGTTCAGAGACACTGCAGACATGACCCTAGCATGACTGGAACTGGCAGAAGCCTCTCTACCAAGATGCAAAAGAAGGCTAAAAGTGAGTATGTGTTGGTGTTATTTCCTGCATGTCTCCCAGGTAAGAATGTGGAACTCCAGGTGTGGAGGGGATGCTTCCCAGAGGTCTGGGAAACCGATTCTGACAGTGACAGAACTGCCTCTCATGAACTTCAGCACATCCCAGGGGCCAAGGCTGGTTTTGTCATTTGCTAACATCACTGCACTTTGAAACTTAAAACGGAGCTTGTTACAACCCTGGCCAATGACTCGTCACAGGGAGTTCTCTTTTTGCTACAAGAACTCTTGCTTTCATATTAATGAAGTCAGGCATTGACAAATTTGCTGTTCTTTAGGGCAAATGCTGCTGCAGGGGTTATATGAGGCTGTGGTCTCAGTCAATGTGGTATAGGATTTACCATTCAGTTCCAAAATGAAAAAGTGCAATTAAATGCTCTTGAAAATGTCCTGTGCTAGGAAGAAAAACCTTCCAAAATAGATTTCTATCTACTTGGTCCATGGTTCTTTAATGTTTCTGTAAGCAGTAATGGTTTTGTCCTGCAAGACAAATACCAATTGATTTGAATTTCTAATGACATGATTTGAGTTTCTAGGTCAGGCTTCCTATATATTTGTTTAATTAATTTTTCTGACCTTCCTTTAATACGTGGGATGACAAACTTCCATTTTAGCAGCTGTATGGATGTTAATCTGAAGCACCCATGATGTCAAAGGCTTTGTATTCATTTACTAACCAAGTTATTTTGAGTCTTTTTTAAAATAATATGCACAGTCAGGACAGATTTATGGTTTGGGTTTTTTTCAGCTCAATCTCATATCACTTATCACATGGATTAAAATTAATTCATACACATTAACCTACAGGAAAGAGATGGTTACTGTTTCTTGAGATACGAGGAAAACATCTGAATTCCAGGGAGGATTCCAGATAAATGCATTAATTTTTAAAGTTGAAAAGTTCCTGCCTACTCTAATTAGAAATGCTTCAATTTATAAATAAATATAAATAAAGGTGGAGACTGGGAGAAGTGCCAGGTCCAGTACAAAGCAATGTACAGGCAATTCCAGGTGCCATCCAGCAAACCAAACACATACCTTAAATCTGACACTATTAGTTGGACTTAGGTTAAATGTCAAAGGCAGGGGAATAAATTGGTTCTTGAATCCTTCCTTGAAACCCCTGTTCTCATTCAAATCTTAGCTCAGTTGGGTCGAGCAGGGTGCTGATGATACCAAGGCTGTGGTCTCATCTTTACTCAAGAGCTAGACTCAATAATCCTCGTGGGTCCCCTCCAGCTCAGAACATTCAGTGAATCCATGAAATGTTAAGCAAGTCTACAAGAAATTAGGAACCTAAATGCAATTACATATCTTGTCCTCACTGCTTTATTCTCAGGTCTGCCCTCAGTACCTCTTTAAAGCCAGGCATGTGCTTAAATCCTTGCATGAAAACTGCATTCAGATAAGTGATCTGAAATTAAAGTATCAGCCCAGCTCTCGTACGTTTGCAAATCAAATTTATTTTGACAACAGGTTAACATAAGACACAGATGAGACACAGAGCCTAGAGCAAGATGAGTTGTGTGATCTAAGGCTCTGCAATTAAAGACAAGGCCCAGGGATGCTGCCTTTCAAATGTGAGCATTCAGGTTCTGCCAGGACTCTGCTGTCTGCACACCTGCCAGTGAACTGCAGCAGTTGCCATGCTACTTCATGGAAAACATTTATTAAGTCAGTGGTTTATTTATTTAGTCTATTTAAAGAAGGTGGAATACAACACTGGGCTGGCCATAATGATTATGCTGTTGTTATTTCTTTTTTAATTAATATTGAGCAACCTGTACTGCAGCCAACTTCAAGACACTTCAGAATTGTACTCCTCATTCTCTGGCTGGAGAATAAAAGCCTTGGTAGGATAAATAATGTTTTCATTCTAGGACCCTAAACTACTTTTCCTAGTATCTTCCTTGCACAGAGAAGAGACTCTTGATTTTCTTACCTCATTTTTCAGGGAAAATACCTTTTCCTCCCCATCTCTGAGATACGAAATATAAAACTCAGAAACAGATGCAGTCCCAGGTCTGAAGTTCCAACAGAGGAGGAAACCAGTTCCTGTCTCACCATGGTTCTTTAATTCAATGCAATATTTACCAGGATAGAGACAGGCATGGTCCCCCTCACCCTGCTGGCCTGGGATAAATGATTTTTTCTGCCTGTCCATCCCAAACCCTGTGTTCCCTGCCCTCCCTGCAGTTTGCCAATGTGGCTGATCCTGTGCTTGCTCCCAGGCCTGCTCTGGGTTATTAAGGGGGAATTTTATTAACACATTGAAACTGAGACACCACAGAGTTTTATATCAGAGATTTGCCATTGGGGTAGAGGGAAAGAAATAAAGAAAAGAACAGCTGGGCACAATGCCCCCAGCTCAGCATGGCTGACCACCAATCTCTGCTTATTTCTAGAAGCTGAACATTATATTAACCACTGGGAAAGACTCAGCTTGCATGGGAGACAGCAGGGTTTTGGTGCTGATACATTGCAGTTGCCCCTCTATTGAGGTCAGTGGGGCAGAGGCAGGTGACTGTCAGTACCAAGTGATGCTCTCTGAACTGTGGAAAACCCTCTGACCCAGAGAAGAGACACAAAGCCAACTACAAACTCCTCCTGGTGCAATGGTGTAATACCATGTTGTGTTAGATCCACAGCAGAACAGCCTTCAGAAGCTATTTTGATCAATTAAGAACAGTTGGACCCTTTAGCACATAGTTACCATCATCTACTTATTATGCACTTAAAATGCAATTATAGACAGGAAAATAATGTTCGTTTTCTATTGGCCTCGTTTTCCTTGAGTGAATTAAGTCTGCTTCTCATCTGCATTCACAGTCCCAGCTGCTTCCTGACTGAAACAGATCCTGTAGGCTTTTTATATCCAGTAGCAATGCAGCAATGCCATATGTAAGGCCAGGGTGTGTGGGGGAGCTAGGATGTCTCCTGGCTCCTGAATTATTAGGCTGCTCCAAGTTCCAGTGAGGAATCAGTCCCTGTGTGGTGATTCATGAGGTAGCAAAGAACCTAGATCCAGTTCCCAGGCTATGTTTTTAGGGTTAGAAAAGCAGTGTTGCTTCTCAAGCTTAAAAAAATACCTAACAGAAGGGAAGATAGTTTTTGGAGTGCCTGCCTGTAACAGAGCAGGTCTCTGAGGCTATTAATTATCCAAGACTGGTGGTAAAGTAAAAAAGGTGAATGTATAGCAAAGGAGTTTTCCTAAACATATATAAATAACAGTCCACTACACTTTCACTGGAAGAAGGAAAATTTGCAGACAGGGCAAAGCTCAAGAACTCCCCAGCCCACAAATGCTTGTGTTCCCTGAATGTCATTGATGCAAGTCACTTGCTGCCATAATTAGCTTTGTCAGAAGACCTGAAATAGAAGGGGGTGGAGAGGAGTCCCTGCAGTATGAACTGACAGGGCTGTGTACCAGGGTGGTGGGTGGAGAGGATACCCCCAATTTCTAAAATCTGCTTTCCTTCCTGACCACAGCATCTACAGGGTCACTTGATGGACAGATATGCATAGGCTGGCCATGTTTCATCAGTAGATTGCTCCACAGTTTCAAGGTTATATTTATAAGAAACCTGCCAAATGCTTTAATTGGTGTCCACTGCAGTAGGTCACCAAGAAAGAAAAAAAAAAAAAAAAATCAAACCCACCCCAGGGCAGCATTCAGGAAATTACTTCATAGGAGAAGTTTTAAGGTGTGACAAGACAGCCTATCCGACTTCTGGAAGACTTACTTTAACCTATACTATTCAGTAGATGCCAAAGGAATAGTTTGGACACTGTTCTTTGTGGTCAGGTGCAGGTTTTTATGCTGCTACTATAATATTTAAACACTTCCTATTAAATATTGCATATCAATAGAACTGGCTATATCAAACAGCAGATAATTGCTGGCACTTATTTTTCAAAGTCAAAACTCTGCTTGAACTTCCCTTTGAGAAAATTAGGGTTTTATTAGCTGGCAGACAGGGGAAGTGATTCCAAGGGCAATTTGGCTTGGGAATGCAGTGTTCCCATCAGAGCATCCTTTCTGGCAGGAAGGCTTTCCTGAGAGAGAAAGTTCAGCAGGGTTTCCTGAAACTGTTTAGCTCTCAGACCTGATTTTATGGAGGCCTTGGAAGAAGTTGAGATGGTACCTTCAGACATATGAACCCAGCAATGCACAAACCCCACTGTCTTTCTCACTGCAAAGTCAGGAGTGAGTCAGTGCACGGAATAAAAACGGTTGAGGAGGAGGAAGTCTAAAGTTTGTGTTTGTCACACCACTGCACAAAGTGGGAAATGCCAAGTGTAGGCTGCCAGCCCATACATCCCACTGACTCCAAGGAGGTGTCTTGGAAGCACCAAGTTTACTCACTGAGTATCACACTGTCCTCAGCCCTGACCCAGCAGATGTAAACAGTGCTGCCCTTGATTTTCCTGCTCCTGAGGGACATTTACCACGACCATGATGGCATTTGTGTTTTGCTTAGCCCCAAAGCACTGGGTTAAAGTGAAGCAGTCAGAAGTTTCTAGCTGCCCACAGTCTGCCTGGTTGAAGTCAATGCAGTTTTTATGAGGCATTTTATTATTAAAAGAATTTCCCTAGAAATCAACCCTCCCACTGCCTGTCCAACATTTACAAAACTAATTTAGTTCAAGGGTGCTCACAGTCATGTAAATAGAAGCCAGACATTTTTCTCTGCTAGGGGAAAGTCATTCAAAGAGAGGCACCCAGCCATGTGCAGGCCATATTTTAGCATGCCCATAAAGAGCTATATTCTTGCTGAGTGCTGTATATCTCAGAGCTTTTGAATGGTTTGCAGTTGCAGTGTTCCCTCAGCCCAGGAAGGGTGCCTGAGGCAGCCCCATTATTTACTCTGTGTCTCCCCAGGGCTGCTGACCTTGGTAGCAGAACATGCATCAGGCTGTGTGTGAGCAGGCTCCCCAGCCTCCTTCCCAACTCCATCTACTCCAGCCACCAGCCTGCACAGACTTCCCTACTTGAGGCTTGGCATATTTACAGGAGCTGAATGTTGTAGCACTCAGAGCTGAGGGTGCAGCTGGGGCAGTCGTGTACATGGACAGAGATGCTGGAGGAAATCTCCATTTGCAAAGTTCACTTTGCAGAGCCCAGACTTACAGGCTGAGGGCAGTGTTACAGGTTTCTGCTGTTAAAAGAGTTTCCTTGTATCTTTGCTTAACGTCTTCTCAGTTAAAAATTAGTGTCCTGGTTCAGGGCAAGTCTGGGGAAAGAATTCCCCTCCCCCCCCACAAAAGGGTTCCTTTAGGAAAGCAGAGTCAATTGGCCCCTCCCCCCAGCCGGTTCGGGAGAAAATACCTCTGGAGGAAAAAAGTGGAAAAAACCTGTTTATTACACAAGAGAACTTAGACAATATTAAACAATAAGACTTCTTGCCACTCCAAGAGAGACAAATTCAGAGCAAATCCCCCGGGCTGCAGCTCAGCTCACTCAGTCTCTGACCAGTCCTTCCGGCGCTGGCAATGCCGCGGCCCAGGCCCGGCCCACTGGGCCACAGGTGTGAGCTGCTGATGCTCTTCTGGTGTTCAGTCCAGAGCAGGTCCAGAGAAAGGGAAAAAAAACCACAGTCCAGGGAACTTCTCTGCCTCAGCTAGCTAAAACTAACTAGAAAAAGCAAAGGAGAGCTCTGTTTCGCTGTCCGTCCGTCTGCAGACAACACCGTCCCGGAGCCGGAATGTGGAGGAGGGAGTGAGTTTTTTGAAAACAAACCCTGAGCTTCTTCCCTCCTCCTTTCACTCTTGGAACAAGACTTCAACATAAACAGGGCAGACGATTGGGGATAAAGGCATCATACAGCCACCCTAGGACAATTAGTTTCAGTAATTCAGAAAAATAGAAGCAATAAGATTTTATTTGCCTTCCTTTGGAAGTGTTGACTCCTAACCTCAGCTAGAATTGAGGTCTGTGCTTTGCTGTTACAGGTGGCTTGAACAATCCTGCTCTAAACAGACAACTTGAAACAAAACCTGTTCCCTTGCCTTGTCCTGCCATAGACAATCCCTGTGACTGTGTTAGCTGCCCCTGCACAAACCCTGAGCATCTCACACACCTCTGCATGCCAGGCTGTTCCTACACAGAGGCTTCCACCCAAAAGAGAATGTAGATTTTAGTATAGAGGGAGCCATTTTTCCCCCGCCACAGAATCCAGATAATTCTTTGTGTTAATCTACAGTGACATGGCACAAGATCTGAGTCTTTTTTTCCGTGAATCAGAAACAATGCAGAGCTGAGCAAAACCAGTTGTTCTCGTTTGCCTTCTAAGAGAAGACTTATGCTGAGCCACAATGGAGTTATAAATCTCCTCCTGCCACTTCACTCTCCCCTTCTTAATGAAACCCCTGCCGTAAGAAGTCTGACTGTTGCTGGCACATGAACAGGAGCAGCTTCTGAGCACATCACTGATGGAACAGCACCAGCAGAATTGCAGCTGAGCAACTGAGAAGCAAGGGCTGCTTTTGAGCTCAGTGTCCTGCCCTTCCAGATGCTCCAGGCTCAGCTGCAGCACATTGAACCTGTGGGAGATCTGGAGTAATTCCCTAACATCAGGCTCAGCACTAGGATCATCTAGAAGACCTTGCAGGGAAAACAGTCCAAGGGGAAACAAAGAATACTTAGTTAAAAAAAAAAAAAAATCAGTTCCAGATCTGCATTTGCCCATACATAAAAATTTGCCTTAGAAAAGTCTAGTTCGGTACTGAGTCATGACTGCAGTCCTGTTAGTTCCTGTCCTAACATAAATCTTCACACAGAAGTACACCAAATGAGGTAGGAAAATGTAGTTAATCCTAATGGTGTCATCATGTCGTGCTCCCTGCACAGTTTTAAAGATCATTGGCTGGATGCTCTGTACGTGTCTGGTGAGATGGTGCTCAAAGGTAATTGTCTCCTCTTCAGCACACACAGATGTGGGGATGGAATTCCTGTATGTTAGATGTATACTTGCTTCTGGCCCAAAGTCACCTGTACTGCAAAGCAACTCTCCATTGCCTGCATTTGCAATTAATTAAACTTCCAAGAGCATGGGCATAAAACGAGCCTGTGACAATGAAGAAATAGCAGCCATGGACAGGCAGAGACCCACTGGGACACATCTCACCTTATTATTCATAGGACTGAACTGTTTGAGTTTAGTTTCTTTTCATGCATGAAGAGCTTTTGAGGAATCTCATTATTGCACTGAATATAAATATATTCAGTAAATATGAAGAGACAGAAGTTAAACTAGAAGCAAAGATCAGTGCCTGGTTTTAAAAGTATTAGAGCTGTATTACTTACAGATAGAAATAGAGATTGAAGCTGAAATTGGATCAGATCTTAAATATCTTCTCTTCTCTTCTCTTCAAGGGACTTTCCAGAGGCAGCCCAAAAGCAATCCCAGAAATAACATAAGAAACCTGTTGCTGGGCAGCCCAGTGGTCGGAGGGGAGATGCTCTTGAGGGACACTGTCACATTTGGCAGCCCGTCCTCCAACACCCACAACTGCTGTTTTAGGAAGTCCTAAGGAAGAGCCTTGATTAGTGGTTTCAGGGTCTATTTTTGGACCACTTGTCTGTAATTCATCCAGTTCAAAAAGCCTGCTGGTACTGCCTCCAGTCCTCTGTGTAGCAAGTTTTGGGAAGTCACTACCTGCTGAATGAAGAAGCCCTTTTTTCAATAACAAGCTGGTTTTCTACCAGTTCATTGAATGCTCCCAAGTTTACCTGTTTTGTAAACTGGTTTTTTTTTTTTAATTGGGAGGAAACAATTTTCCCACTCACCTGATCTGTGATTTTTTATAACAAACATGATTCCTCAGCCACCTCTTCCCCATCTTCTTCAGACACTTTTAAAGGAGCTGATCATCCCTTTGATAATTTTAGTTATCCTAAAGAGAACTCCCTTGGGGCAGGTAACTATTCCTCAGCCCACTTCTCTGCTTTCAAACCACAGTGATCCCAGTCCATTAAAAACAAAATTAAAAATGACAACAAGGGGTTAAAGAGCAATTTTCTGGGGCACTTTCAGAAGTCAGTGTGCTCCCTGCAAGGGAGAAAAGACCTTCCAAATTGCTGAGTCAGGTCAGGCAAGTCCTCATGCCTCCCTGTACATTAGGTTCACTTAAAAATGTTCCTTGTGGCTAATGGTGCATTAATAAGGTATTGGCTGTCTGGAACTGTTGGGTGCTGTGCCAAAACCAGTCCTTTTTAAATTGAACGTGTACAAAGGTTCTGGCAGTCTGATTCCCAGTGACCCACTGACAAGCTACTGAAGATGTGGAGATGGAATGTAATTGCCCACAATCTTTTTAATCAAGGACTACACTTCCAGCAATCTGCTGCAGTGACAGAGAAAACAACATCAGGCTGTAACACACGTCTGGAATCAAAGCTCTTTTCTGTACAGTCTTAATTAAAGAGAGTTTCTGACTACAAGTTTTATAGAAAAGTCAATGAGCTTCCAGCTGAGGAAAAGACCTTTTCTGATGTGATGAAAAGGCTGCACGTATACTTAGAGAATGTACATGAGTACATGATCAGAAAAAAACCCAGGTAGCACTCAGGCCATGGTTATACTTAGGAATATCTTCAATACAGATTGGGATGAGAGGGAAGGAGGGAATGAAAAAGCATCAGTCACCCCCAAAACAAAGTTTTGGCCAAAACCATCACTAGCATAGACCAAAACTCCTGCAGGGAAGTCAAATTAGAGCCTGGCCTGGAGCAGCCCCCCAGGGCATGGGTACCTGAGGATTCACCTAAAGGTGGCCCAGGGAACATGCCCCAGAAATGAGAACACAACCAGGGTGATAATCATGGGGTGGCTTTTCACTGCTTGGGCTGTCCTCAATGTCAGTCTGTGCTGGTGATCACTAAATTGGTGTTCTGCCCACCTCCTGCCACCAAAGCCCAGTCAGAAAAGACCCATTGTTCCACCATTCTGAGAGATCATTTTTGACTGTTCTCTGTCTTTGATTAAACAAACTGCATTTTATACCCATCCATCTGGCACTTCTAATAAATACATTCTGCTATTAAGAGATACTCAAAGTTTACAAGTTTAATTTGTCATCCCTCTGTAAAACCACATTGTAACACAACAATCTGTCTGTCACAGAGGCCAGGTTTAGCAGAATTTCATAGAACTACAGAATGGTTTGGGTTGGAAGGGACCTTTATAGGCCATCAAGCTCCAAGCCCGCTGCAATGAGCTGGGAAATCTGTAAGTAGATCAAGTTGCTCAGAGCCCTGTTCAACCTTATCTTGAATATTTCCAGAGATGGGGCATCCACTACCCTGCAGTGTTTTGCCACCCTCCTTGTAAAAATGTTCTTCCTGTTTTAGTTTAAAACCATTGCCCCTTATCCAAACACAACAGCCCCTGCTAAAAAGTTTGTCCCCATTTGCACAGGCAGCCCTTTACCAGCCAGCCTTGATGCCAAAAAACAGCCTTGGACACATTTGATTTACTGCAATAGAAATTTCCCACATGTCCTGGGAAGGACAAGAGACAGAGACCATGAACAGCTGGGGCTCAGATCCTGACTGCTCCTCACTCATCTCAGCAATGGGCCATTTATCCTTTCGCCCAGCCTCGCTTGGTGACATGCCAAATTTGGAGGCTGCTATATTTGTTACCTACCTACAGGGCTATAGACTAGAGCTCAATTATCCTTAAATTCTTATCAGGATCCTTCACTCCAGCCAGGGCTGTCATGGAAAATGTAATGCATGTCCTGACTCAAGGTTTTGGTTCATTTGTAATAAAAATCATCTGGCCTCTCTCTGAAGGAAGAAGCAATCCATCCCTGTTGGGAGACAGTGGAAAATACAGTTTATGTGGGTGCCAACTGGATCCTCGTCAGAAAGAATCTTTTGTGCAGTGTTCATGTGCAGAGCTGTGCAGAAAGGGGTGGGGGTCTGAAAACAGGAAGATTTCCTGTGCTGTTGAGCTGTTTGGCTGCTCACCCTGGTTCCAGATGGTGCTGGAGGCACTCAGTGCCTCTGAAAACAGGCCAGCTTTCATTCTCCCAGTTCTTATAGTAGCAGGAGAAAAACTGTCCTCTTGAGAAAAGAAAACAGGGAAAAACTAGTAATGATATTTCTGCTTCTCCTGTTGGCAAATTATAGCTGGAATTAGGTAACATGCTGCAACAATTCTGGTTTTCCAGCTGGAGAGAGAGAAGCTGCTGTGAGTGTCCCACATAGCACAAGGCTGTGCTCCCTGGAACAGCCCTAACCCAAACTCATTTGGATCACCGGGGGCCCCTAACTTTTCATTTCAGATCTTCAATTATTCTTTCCTCCTATTCCTCACACCTGCAAGGAGAGATAAATCTGTGTAAGTAGGGCTGGTTTTGCCATTGTTTTCTAAGGGTTTTTCATCCTTACCCAACAACATCTCTGGGCTCTGGGGCTGCTCCTCCTGTGGGTCCATTTCTGCCCAGGGAACTGGCAACAGAGGCTGACAGGGTTACACCTCATGTCCTGCTTTGCAGTCAGGCCCATATTTCTACTACATCTCAGGCTTATTAATTCAGTCTTTAAGACTCCTTTGCAAGATTTTTTTTTTTTTTCTTCACTTTAAGGTAGGATGTGGTGCAGCTGGCATCACAGCCCTGGTTACATCACCACGAGAAACCAGAGCAATAGCCCAGGAGGTTTTGTGCATGAGCACAAGCTGCAAACATCCATCCTCAGCATCCCCTGCAGATGGGGGGATTGGTTCAGAAAAGGAGCAGACAGGAGCAGTGCCTTTGATGGAAGCCCTGTGTAAATCCTGTGTCAGTTTGTCTTGTTTTGAGCCAAAACACACTCTGGACTTTGAGCTTTATTTTTGCTTATGTTTAATTGATCAAATCCCTCTCCCCACAAATTTCTGAAGTATCTGAGAAAGGCCTGCATTAAAAAAGTGTATTAATTAGTTATCAGTATGGATTAAAGAGTACCTGCAGCTATTACAATGGCAAAGCCACCTGTAACTATTTTGGATGTTTTGCTACTTATTTGTTAAAACTTTCTTGACTAGGAGTTACCTTCATTAGCAAGAATTTAACTTTTGATTTAAAATAAGTGATTCAGAGAAGAAGCAGGGCTAAATGATTCCTCTCTGCCTATATTTGTGGCAGTTCTACAGGCATAACCCAGCTATTTTTGCTGTGAATTCATCCACAATTGGAAAAATATTGATACAGCCTCAATCTGATCTATATGTAGTTTTTCCAAGATGAAAGGGCAAAAGATGTGTCTCTGAGAGGTATCCTACAAGTTAGTGAATACTGGGCATCACCACCACAAGGTAATATTTATGTAAAAAGGAGTTGCTGTCCTACATTGAAGTGAGCCTTTTGTTTTTGTTAAAAAAAAAAAAAATTCAGAGCAGTACAGAAAAATATGGGTCATTTTTCCTCCTTGTCAGCTTTGCTGCAGTGAAAAATTTCTCCATAGTCTTGCTTATAATTCTCCTGGCTAACAGTCATTGTTTAATGTATAAAATAACTGCCAGGACCAACAGGCATGCTTGTCTCCTTTCAGAGGATTTAAACAGCAGAGAGTTTAAAAAGCAGATACTCCATTAAAATGAGTTTATATCATATCTATTCAGACCTTACAAGCCTTGGCTTAAAAGCCTAATCCATTTGTTTCTCTAAGACTCCTTTATGTTTGCCTCTTGCCTTGATGAAAGGGGATGCTCTCAGTGCATCACAGCAGTGATAAGGAAAGCAGCCTCAGCCCCCTTATCAAAATACACAAGGAATGAAGGATGGCCCTGCTCAGACAGATGTTCCTTCTCAAGCTCATCCAAACTTTTCATATCACAGGTATTGCTTTGCATTTTCTGGGCATTATCTCCTAAAGGATGAATCGATGTTTCCAACAGCCCCAGGGTGGGAGCCAGCACTGCAAGGATGGGCTGAACCACGTTGTACAGTCCCTGCAGCTCTCCCACCACAACAGAAACACAAACAGAACCAAAGGAACGTGCCTGCAGCTCACACAGGATCACAGAGCTCCCCTCCCCAGGGATGAGCCTGCCCAGCCCAGGACAGTACCAGGGAGGGGAGGCACAATCCCTGGGCTGGGGTCTGAGGGAGCACTGGATTTCCCTTCTCCTCCTGCTCCTCCGTGGGTTATAAAGCAGCTGATACAAAGACAACATCACAGCATCTTCCTGCATTGCCTGCCCTTGTTTATGGTCCTCCTATCACTTCCCACTCGCGTGCCCAGCCAGCAACCCATCGAGTGCATCACTGATCCTTCCCCTCTTTTTTACCTCTGCATGACCACTTCCAGCCTCTGAGAAAGATTCCCAGATGTTCTCACCTCAGCAAAGTTTAATCAAGGATTTCTCACAATAGTTGAGCTTTGGGAGGCTGGAAACACTTTTTACTCCAGATCCCAGCTGTCCATCAGTTCACTCAATAGTTCTAAACAGTGACTTGTTCCCAAGCACAACCATCTATTTTTTTAATCTTTTTGTTAATGAGTAATTCCACATGCTCCTTGAAGTGAGTGAGAAATTATTATCTGATTTAGGATGCTCTCAAATTATAAGCAGCCCACAGTTATTTTTATGTGTATGCTGCATCTTTTTCTCAGTGAAGATTAATGTTATTCTTGCCATGGGGCTATGTAGGAAGGAAACATTTGTGCAACAGCAACTTTTAAAACTTTCCCCAGATTGATTTATGTGTTTATTTGTTTTCAACTTTTGGGCTCTTGTAAATGATGTCTTCAGTCTTCTGACGGAATACTGGCATCCAGTGATTTACAACTGGCTAAAAGCAAGTGTGGAGGGAAGATTATTTGTCTCCTGACCGTAACTGAGGGCTAGATTGAATAAAGGAGTTTGTATAAACTAAGCTAAGCATAAAGATTTAAAGTCATTATGTAAAGCAAGAAATAAAATAGTCCAACAACCAAAACAAAATGCCAAACAGTAAGTTAAAAACAAAGATTAAACCTGCCTTCAGCTGCACAGGAAAAATCATGCTTATAGGAAGGCAGAGTTACTGAAATGAAGTATTGATTTTCTGCTGAAAGAATTGTAAGTATGAAAGGACAATTAATTTTTAGACTAAGGTAACGGTCACATTATTGCTCTCTGGGTGTAGCAAGAAGCTCATCTGTCTGTATCTATCTACAGCATTTGACTCCTGTGCTCAGAGGCAGTGAGTTTTTAATCGAAACTAGATTGTTAAGAATATTAGAGTATGATCAAGTGTCCAGGCTATTCCTGGAGAGATTTGAACTTCAAATAGAAGGTGACTTCCTTTGACAAACACACACAATAACTGTCTGGAGCAGCATTTCTCCTTCCTTCCTGGCCACTCGCCTCTAGTCCCTTGCCTGAGCACACCCTGTCCTGCTGAGTTCCCTCACAAGGGATTTGGGCTCATCTTTTGGCTTGTTCTTCTCAGCCTTCCCATCCTACTCCTTAGAACTCCTTTCCACAACAATGTGTAAAAAGCCAGGTTTGTCATCCAGCAAGCGCTGCTGGCTGAAACTATTTTGTGTGCATGTAAAAAAGAATATTATCCCAAACCAGACTGACTAAAAAAAAAAAAAGCAAATAATTAATAGTTTTTAAGTCCTGGTGTATCAGTTCAGATAAATCAAGCAGTTTTGTTTAAACAAACCATCCAAGCCCTAAATAAATATGCAGGATCAATTCAAACCTGGCTGATCTTCCACTGTGATTTAAAAATAGGATTTTCTGCTCGTTTAAGAAGAAATATTGATATGACCTTAGGCTTGAGCATTGTTTTTCCTCTCATAAGTGTTCTTCTAGGGAATGTGTGACAAACGAGTCCATGCTGTGCACGAGTGTACCCGACGGCCCCAGGCTGCCTCTGGAGCGCTGAACGAGTCCATCCCGCCCACATCCCGCGTCAGGAGCAATTGGCAATTATTATTTTTTTTTCAGAACACCCCGGTGAGAACTGCTTCCAGATCTGGGTGGAGGTGAACCTGAGCAGAGCCCGGACGCCGTTAAAGCCCCTCTGACCGACAAAACTTTTAAAATATGACTACAGGGAGGATTTTATCTCCACAATGCTGCTATGCTGGGATGTGACAGGCTTCCTACCCAGGTCTGGAAGGTATGGATCTGCTTCATACGTGAAATCTCATCATTTCCCTTCCCTTCCCTCCCTGTACATCAGTTGTTTTGGGAAAAGAGTATAGAAGAAACAACAAAAAAACCCAACAAACCAAAAGCAGAGACTGTTTTGAAATAAATCCTAAGGTTTGAGATGGGTTGAAACATCATTAACCAGCATAGGAACCAGCTCTCTGCAATGTATGTGGTTCATTATTAGTTTATATTTAAAGTGACAGTGCCAAGAGTGTCAGCTCAGGGAAAAAAAAAAAAAAAACTAAAAATATATATTTTAAAATATCTTGCATAGGTAGAGCTGATTGCAAAATTCAGGCATACTGATGAGCACAAATGTTACAGAGAGCCTGTAACAGAGCTGAAAACACTAAGGAGGATGCCAACATCCTGCATAAGGTCATGAAAATTAAATATAATCTCTCTTCTGTGGCAACCCCTCATGAAAAGGGCACTGGGAAACAAAACAACCAGCAAAGACCAAATGCTCAGGATGGAGTGTTCAGTGAGGTACAGGGTTCCTGATCCCTGGGCCTCATCCCTGACCCAGCTCCAGGGGCTCCTGCCTGCCAGAACAGAGACACAAAACGAGCCAGGGGAGCAGGGCACCAAAACTGAGGATGCCAACCCTTCTGAAGAGACACAGCTGCTGCCTGGTGCTGGCCCTCTGCAACCCTCAAGGAGCCAAGGGCACAGAGTCACTTTTGGTGCTGAATTACTCGCCCAGCACAGCTCCATTCCTGGGTGAGCCTGCCTGTGGCACACAGCTACTCTCAGAGAAGTTACTGCACTGAAACACCCGGGGATTTACAGGAAGACATAGATTCAGGACAGCTAAATTGCCTAGCTGGAACCAGGGACTGTTTCTTTGTTTAAACCTAATCACATTTTCAACAAATCTGAAGAATTTTTTAAAAACACAATTCTACAGCTCATTGCTGTCAAGCTGGGAAAAAAATGTAATTTTTTACAATTCAGCTATTCAGAGAAAACTTGATCATTCAAGTGTGAAACTTTATAATTGTTTCTGCTGATTTTTTTCCCCTCCATACACACAATGCTGTCAACATCAGCCCTGCTAGTAAACAAGAGCAAAACATCCAGCCAACCAGTCTGGAGCTGGAGAGAGAGCTAATTTGAACAGCACTTGGTCAAATTTTTTTGGTCACACACCAGACCAAGAAAACCCAACTGCAAAACCCTTCTGCTCACCTGCACAGCACACCCCCAGGGCTGGGATGGAGGGCAGGGGGTGCAGGCAGAGCATCCAGCATGGACCCAATCTGCTCCAACCTGGGAGACTCCTCCACAGCCCTCTCCAGCCTGGCTGCACTGCTGGGCACCAGGGGAGTGAGAAAGGGGAGTGGAGGCACTGGCCAAGGAAATGGGAATCAAGCAGGACAAGGTGTGCAGCTGTTGCAGAGATGGAGGACCACAAGCACCTGGCAGACAGCAGGACACAGCATGACCATGGTAATATTTGGGAGCTGGGCTTTCCCAAGAGGAAGCAGTCCTGGTGAACACATGCAATAACTCCTTCTGCATTTGGGGACTGTTCTCTGACCTAGAACAGTGATGAGTTCCAGCCACAATAAATTAATCTAGAGACAGCTGCCCCAGGCACAGCCCAGCAGTTCCAGCACCCAGCTCTGCTCAGCACCAAGGCCTCCTGCCCTGCCAAGCCTGCTGGAATGCAGGTGCAGTGACAAACAGCATGGAACACCACCAAGTGCCTGCTGGCACCAACCTCCCCTGACTCACACGAGCCCTTTGACAAGCCAGACCTGCAGAGGAGGTTCCACTCTGACAGATGCAGGCGAGCAGCCAAGCTGAGAGTGAGGACAGCCAAAGCCAGGTCCTCTGGCCAGCCCCAAGAAACACAATGGCCATCAGCATTGACTGCATGCAGAGCAGTGCTCAGCATCAAAACATTACTGAGTTTGTGGGGGACCAGAAGGAGAGAAAACCTATGATTGATACAACCTCAAGAATACAGCTTTTTTGGAAAGAAATATTCCTAGACCCACTGAAAATGTCTATTTTTGTCAAAACAGATCAATATAAACATGAAATCATTAGATTCAAGCTGTCACTGTAATCTACCATGCAAACTACAGCTCAGATACCACAGCCTTTCACTCTGCTCTCTGCCTGGCTATCCTTTCCAAAATGTGCTTTTCCCTTCCAGCAGGAAAGAATCCTCCAGGCACAGTCCTGGGGACAAAGGGAAGCAGAGGGATGCAGCACTTAAACCAGACTTCTATGAGATTGAGTGATGCCATTTTGAAGAGAAAATTCTCCAAGGGATAGATCTTTACTTGAAACCTCTGATCATTTTCTGAGTAAATTATTCATCTTTCCAAAGAAAGTACATTTGAGTAGAAATGCAGTTTTCCCTCCAAGATCAGTACTGATGGAAATTACCAAGTAGTTCTGCTATTCTGCAGGAGGTAACTTAGGATGAAATGACCCCACATGGTACAACAGCCAGAATGTCAGGAGGGGAAAAATAATTTTACAATTACACCCATCCTTGTTGGACCTTCACAAGAGCACTGCAGAAAAAGACTGGGATACATTAGCAGTTTTGATAACATTTTTTTCTTTTGCATTCATAAAGTATTCATACTTAATACTCAGCTTTGCTGACAAACATTTTTTTTCATCAAATGAAGTTATAAACTGCAATGTAAGATCTCTTGGCTGATGAAATAGAGTGGTAGAAGAGTCTCTTGGGAATATTAGACCTCTGACCAGGCAAGGTAAGCATTACAAGCCTGACCTTACTCCTCAGAGATTTCTTCATGAGCTCCTAAGGATGTGACTGGTAAATACATGAGATTGTGAGATGTCTGCTTGGTTTCATTCACTTTGTGTCA
Source organism: Vidua chalybeata (assembly GCF_026979565.1). Lineage (NCBI taxonomy): Eukaryota > Metazoa > Chordata > Aves > Passeriformes > Viduidae > Vidua > Vidua chalybeata. The sequence continues at coordinate 12,565,249 of NC_071542.1, forward strand.
TCAGCTTCTTTCATTTCCCTGCTGCAGGACTGGCTTTAGCAGTAATTTCTATGCTTTCAGGAAATTAAAAAAAACCTAACATCCTTGTGCTAAAAACAGACTCAAGAGCCCAGCTGATTTGTACTTGCCTTGTGGGATCTAGGAGGTTGTGAGGCTGGAAAACCACCTGAAAAGGAGCAAATTACGAGACAGGGAAGAAACAGTGAGTTTTTAAAATAAAAGGTCTTCAGTTCACCCTGAGGAAGAGTTGCAGGGCACAGGGGTTCAGGAGTTCCTGGGACACCCACTGGCAGCTGGCACAGCACGATGCTGCAGGAGGAAAACACCCCAGCCAGATGTGAGCCACCACTGCAATGGCCCTGCCAGCAGCAGCTGCTCACTGGAAATACAAGCAGGCAAACTTGTCTGTGTAATAATAAAAGCTGGGATTTCCTCACTGTGTTAGTGTAGTAGTAGAGAGCAGCTGGGCTGTTTGATACCCCAGTTTCACCAAATCCTCTCTATAGCTCAATATCTTCTTGTTCCCCTCTCTCCTCTCCAGTAAAAGCACACACTGGCTCTCCGGTTGATTATTGCATTTGATGTGAAAAACTTTATTGTTTTGTTTGCTGTACAGAGGCATTCCATATTCCTGATCCTCTACACTCTAATCCCCTACACTTCTCCCTCCCACCTTGGGATGTCAGGAGGTTTCCCCATCCCTGGGCAGGGACTCAATTCTCTGTAGGGTCAGTTCCTCTCCTTCAGCACAATTGTGCAAAGCAGTTTGTGTTATCAGCTGGTGAACTGTCCAGAATCAAACTTTCAGGGGGATTCCATCACTGCTGAAGTCATTTTGGTTATGGATTCAGGTGAGGAGGCCGGAGAGACCTTCAGCTATGCAGACATCTGCAGTAAGAAAGATAATTCTTGTTCTAATCACATAATCACCTGTACGTCTCTGGTTGATAAAATATCCACTTAAAAATTATATTGCTCCTACAAAGATCTTCTACTGCCTGGAGAACCTTGAGTACCAGAGATTAAAAGATTATGGAAAATAAGTATGCATAATTTTCACTTTGCTTTGTGCCAGTGAGAGACAGAGAATGTTTGGACAGAGAGGAAAATTGGGATAGAAACAGTCTGCTCTGCCATTTGTCTGATCTTTCACACTAGCAGAGGAATGGAAATATTTTTATGATTAGGAAATGCTGAGACAAGAACAGTGTCTGTGCCTCTTTTAAGAGATGATATTTCAAGCGAATAGTGCTCATTCACTATTGCCTCTCTTTTCTTTGTTAACATCTCTTTTTAGTGTCTAATATTTTAGCAAGAAGCATTTGTGGGCTAAATTAAGGTGGAGATGAGGTTTCTTCTTCTCACAGCTCTCAGTCAGCTGAGCTACAACATTTCCATTGGGTTTATTTCCCTGCAAGAATTTATCAGACCTGTAAGAAGTACCCAGGAAAATCCCTGATTTTCCCCATGTCCAGGAGCAGCAATCCCTTGTGCCTGACACTGCGTTTGTTTTGCAGGTGCTTGATGATGTTAGGAGTAAATTCAAACCCAGATGAAGAGCGGCCTAAGCAATGGAGGTGCCAACCCCAGAGCCCGTGTACGTTGACGTGGACAAGGGACTGACGTTAGCATGCTTTGTCTTCCTCTGCCTCTTCCTGATTGTGATGATCATCCGCTGTGCAAAAGTCATCATGGACCCCTACAGTGCCATCCCCACGTCCACGTGGGAGGAGCAGCACCTCGATGACTGACAGGGGCTCCCCAGACACAGCCATGGGATGCTGTGGTCCTGGAGGCCTTGTGCCACGGGGAGGGCTGGCACACAAACAGCCATTTCCAGATATGCAGGGCAAAGGCAATATCTCCAAGAGCACATAGTGTAAATTATTTTTGCTCAACAGGTCAAGATATCAGCAAGCCATTCTGGCAGCAGAGTTTACTACTATGCAGCAACTCTTACTTTACAGTTGTCATTTTAACTCAAGTAGCACAAGATTCTCCAGATTTTCCTAATATGGTCTAGCACAGTTTGTCCCACCCTCAATATCACCCACAAACCCAGGGTAACCATCAGTACCATGAAAAAGCAACAGGAGTATTCTGTCTTTCCTGGAAACAGATTGCTTCAAATATTGATTGCTTCCTCTGTCATTATGGGTAGATTTTAGGAAAGGCACAGATTTCATATACCAGAGCATCATTAAATGCTGAAGTACTTCTGGCTAAGTAGAATTGTAGAAGCACATTTATTCTTGCCTCACTTGGTTCTGCACTTGCACTCCCTAGCCCACTGCAGCCATATTTCCAGTGACCAGGATACAGAAGCACTCACACTTAGGGGTCCTGGACTGCTGTAGACCCCATAGCACCACCTTGCTCTATCCTAGTCATGCAAAAAACAGCCATTTCCTCTGTCATGGGCCCTTGGATTAGTCAGGCCACTGACTTTGAGCTTGGTAGGCACCAAAAAATCCCTGAAGCAGAGCCTGGACACTGCTGGTGTCAACTACATAAAACTTGCTGTGATTTTCAAAGAGTGATTCCACATGCAATTTCACCCTTCTTTTGCTTCAGGTGTACTTCAGTGGGATGAGACAGGACTAGAATGACAAGGACAATAAGCAGAGAGACTTTTCTCCCAGCTTTGTCATTCAGACTCCTCAGCATAACATTTACAGTCACACACAATAATAAGCATTCTACCTCGGAGAAATTAAACTCCTTCAAAGGAAGATTTTTCCCACGAGTTTGTAAGGTACATTTCTTTCTCTCAATTCATTAAGACAGCCATTATGCAAGAAGGCATAAGTGAACATGGGAGCACTGGAAATTTATTATTTACCTTTGAAGAGTGGGGACTGCAGCATTCCAAAGTTCTCTGTTCCTCAAATTCTAAGGTTTGCTCATGCCTGCCTTTTCTTTCATGACTCCATGTTCAATTTATGGGATTGAAAGGAAGCAATTCAGAGCAGTACTGCAACCACAGCAAGCACCACGAACAGACAAGGCTTGAAAGGACAAAACTCCAAGAAGGGCATTTCTCCTCACCATCCTACCTGACCCCCAGGTTCTTGCCATGAGACAATGCACAGTGGGTGGGAAAGGTGGAAGCAAAGGCTGTGACAAGAAAATTGGGACTTTGTAAGGCACTGTTCTAGCTCCGACAGATTTGTCTGGTGATCACACAAGTAATTTTTTATGTGCCTCAGTCTACTCATCAGTGAAATGGGTGTAACAATTTCATCTTGTCACACCTCATTTTGTCTATCTAATAATACCAGAAAGCACCTGGTGAGCCTTAGACAGGGACACAGAAATGGGGTTCTTACTTACACCTCTTCCTGCTAAAACCAATAGGGAAGGTCTGGGGTTTGTTACACTGCAGGACTCTGTTACACAGGCAGAGAACATGTCCAGGCCCTCATTTGCTCTCTCATTGCAGTATTTTGGGCCAAGCCAAATGGCACCTGGCTTTTTTGCATAGCCCACTGATTTCTGAGGATGTAAGGTGCTCAACACTGAGAATACAGAGATCCCAAAACAGCAGGCTATGAGGCACATGGAGACTTTTGCATGAGTCTTTTGAACCACACAATTTTTGCTGATCTCCGTTGTAGGAGATCCCATTCCTGAGGTAGGAAATCCAAAGATTAGCTTTCCTCCTGATGTCCTCTAGCAAGAGACCTCCACTGCTTCCATTACCCACTGCAGATTCCTCCTCAGGCTGTTATTTAGCCTCAGCTTCTGCTAGCCAGGTAATCACCAGTAACAGAGCACTTTTTTCAGGCTTGAATGTTAAATGTTCATTGTACTTAAAGCAAACCCACAGTTCTCTCTTATTGGTGAGCAAGTCTATCTGTACCACAGGAATGGACGTCCCAGCTCAAAGAACAACACTTCTGTTCCCTGGGCTAAAGTCTGGAATCTGTTTTTTGTCCTTAAAACTTGTATCCCTCTAGTGGGGCTATTTACAAAATAAGCAAAATAACAAAATTACATCCAGGCTAGGGACACTTTCAGTGTGCAGGTCACCTGGCTGAGTTCACAGCTGGTGCAGAGCAAGGACAGAGCTTGTCCTCACACCTCTCAGTGCCAATACTCCACTTGGTGTTTATCTGCATGCAGGACTCTTAGGCATTGTCACACGTCACTGACAAGCCCCAGTTCAGCTAAGGACTTATTCAGGTGCTTAAGTTTAAGCCTCTGAGCAGGCTGCCCAAGTACAGAGACCAGGGTCAGTCCTGTGGCATGTCCCTGGCAGGGCAGGGACAGCAGCACACAGTCCTTGGAGGAGCAAAGCCTGTCTGAGAGTGAAGGGTTACAAATGCTGAGGAAGCAAACTGACAAATTTGCTTTGCAAGGATGGTTGCTACTTTTTTCTCTCTTTGTCCAGCTGAACAAACCATTTAATGGATTTTCCTGAAAATGCTAATGAAAAGGCCCCTCTGGGTAGCTTTATTTTCTAATAAAAAGGCACTTGTTCTCCTGGCATAGCCTGTCAAGTCCATCCTTCTGTTGACAAAAAGTATCTTTATAAAAATCTGGATATTCACATACATGACTGTATAAAAGTCAACAAGATTGTTTTTATAGGGAAAATGTAAATCTATTGATCTCTTCACTCTTGTGACCAGTGACAGGACTCAAGCCTGTCTGAATTCAAGGAGCTTTTGGACAACACTTTCAGGCACAAGGTGGCATTCCTGGGATGTCCTATGCCAGGCCAGGACTTGGACTCCATGATCCTGATGGGTCCCTCCCAACTCAGCGTATTCCAGGATTTATTCTAATTTCTGCCTTTCCCCACTGGTTACAATCACACAACCTCACTCCTCTTTAACCAAAAGCAATACTGAACATCATGCCTAAGCCAGACATGTTAAGCTCCTTCCCCTGGAGCCAGGACTCTCCCAGCCCAGGGGTGCCACTGCAGCTCTGGCTGGTGCCAGCCCCGCTGGCAAAGCCGTGCTCATGGCCAGGGAAGGTCTCTGTCAGCAGGAGCTGCATCACTGGGCTTGGTAGCAATTCCAGCTGCATGCAACAAGTGCCTCTGCTAGTTTTGGTTCTTTTTTAATCATTGTGCCATACTACCAGCAACTGCACTCAGAGGATGTAAGTCAGACTTGTTGCAAGTGTATTTATCTAACATAATAAACAGCTTCGACATGGAAAGCCTCCTTTCTGTCTCTGTTGTGGTTTTCTTACAGTTGCCAGGACATCTTTAAAAATACAACACAACATGATTTACAAGAAGGGCATACATTCATGACAGCCCTCCTTGGAGAGTGAGAGCAGAGAACAACTCCCTGTGTAGCTGCACCACTACAGATTGTTGGAGCTCTGGGCAGAGCCCCAGGTGTTCCTGTGGCTCTGCAGAAGGTCAGCCTTTCCAAAGGGGCTATTTCAGGTTACTCCCTTGGCCAGGAAGAGCACCCAGCTGAGCTTCAGCTCAGTGGGGGACTGCAGCATCTGTATTTCAGCAATTCATTATCAGTAACAAATTGCATACCAAAAGAAATAGGGCCACTGAGACCAGAATCCCTCCTGCTAGTGACTGAAAATGAAGAGCATGGAGCATCTGTGGGGGTCTCTTTGAAGAAGCTCCAGAGTATGGGATATGCAGGGTAAAAATCACCTAGGGAACTCCTCCTCTTGAAAAAGATGAAGAGACAAATTGCTAATTCTTTCATCTTGAAAAAGGGCTCTGTTGCCTGAAAGCTGGGTGCTTTATAGATCTGCTTGTCCCTGCAGCAAGTCCTCTGGCAGCAGGATCTTTGTGCCTGGAACCCAGTTTGCCACAAAGACTAAACCCCACTGATAAATCCTTACTTCTCTCCTAGTCAGAATGAGGGGCTGGAGTCTTTACACTGTTTTCTGCACAGCTACTCTGACTAAGGTAAGAGCAGACCTGAACTGAGGCCAGCAGCAGCTGAATTTGAGCAGACACCCTGGAACTGTTTTTTTCTGGAAGAAACAGGGACTGATGGCAGGCCAGAGACCCACATGATGCTGCTGCAGCCTGTTCTGGCCAAAGGTGTCCCCAGCTTGCTGGGTCATTACAGTCTGAGCAGGCAGCTTCAGCCCAGACTGCCTCACTCAGAGCCAGCACAGGACTTGGATGGGGAAATGCTGTGCTCAGACTTCAGCCTTTTTTATTTTTTTAAAAAGCCATTTTCATTAAAAATGGTCAATACCTTGCTAGCCAGGAGGAAAACTCTGCTCACACACATCTTTAAAGCAATAAACAATTTGAAAATGCTGGTTGCATATATTCTCAGGTCATCATATATAATTCAATTCACAACAGTGTTAAGAAATATTGAATGACAGAATTCTTAGTTACAAAGCTCCATGTTTTGTACTGGAACCTAGCCAGGCAGTCCACACAGGGAAATCAGAAATCAAAAATGCATTAAAATTGCATTAAGTGTGCCAAAGCCATAAGGAGTGCAAAGTTTTTCAAAATTTATTTCATATTTAAGATTGATTGGATTTCTCCAGCAGCTGCTGTCTTGCCTCTGCAGATCAAAGGAAGTACCTGGTAGGGGTGAGCAGGCAGCAGAGCTGGGCACACTTCAGCCCCTGCAGCAGATCCCAGAGCCCCCCAGATGGGGTCCCAGGACACGACAGCTCCAGGGCACCCAGTGCTCTGCAGGGCGCTGGAGGTGCTGGCTGCAAGGGCTGAGCCCTGAGCACACCTGCCCTGTGCACAGTGAGGAGAGGGACAAGAAACCCTCCCTGTGCTTGCAGCTCCCAGCCAGCCCCTCAGTATTCATGGACCAAGGGGTTGATCCTCCAGGCTGAGCCAAGGGATGCCCAGCTGCCACCAGGGACTTCTGCTCCTGCAGCATTCCCTTGGACGTTCACTAACTCTGTTAACACCAGCCCTGTCTCAGCTGCTTATGGAGCAAACAATATTGAGCAAACAGAGCAAAATCAGAAAGCACAGGTCTGATTAAAACTTCATGGAAAACCAAGCACTTGTGCAACACAGAAAGAGTTGAGGTGAAGAAGTTCTTGGGAATGAGGGAAGATGAGAAGGAGGAGCAGCTCACAGCAGATTTGTATGGAGCAGCATGGTGCCAGTACCTCAGCATGTCCCTCACGTACTTCCAAAGCCTTCAATCAATTTTAAAATCCCAGAAATGATCTCCTTCTTTCTCACTAAGCAGCAACTGTGTGGGCATTCTGAACAGAAGCGGCAATCAAACCTGAGAAATGGTCTCCTGCCTCACTGCTTAACACCAAAAGCTACGTGAGTATCACCTACCAGCCCTGTCCCTCCTCACAAAGTCACTACCTTGACCCTGAACAGCTACTGAGAAAGTGTTTTACTTTGAGTTATTGCTGCCTGGGTAATGAAAGAATTATGAATATTGCTGACCCAAACGCTTACACCAAAACTAATTTTTTTTCCAACATATTGCGTCCATTTCTAATTAGAATCTCTGCAGAAAAGTACTTCAGGTGAAGAGTGCCTGCATTTAACAGCAAAAAAACATTGGTTCCTTTAAATTCTGAAATACATTTTAAGGGTTTATTCCATGGTTTTTTTTTTTTTTTGACACTTAATTATACCAACAGCACTATTATAAATTACACCCAGCTTTTTCATTACACACCAACCAGACGACGCTTTGATCTGTAAGAAAATGCATCTCAAAGTACTACACAGTGGCTGCCTTTAGTTTTGCTACCATCAAAATAACAAAATCAGGTGGAATAGTCACAGGCAGGATGATTTATTGCCTCTATGTCCACCCTGTGATAAAGCAGCACAACCCAGAAGCAGCTCCTGCACCCCTCCAACAGCCCAGCACTACTCACCCCTGGGATCAGTGTGCTCCAGCACGGATTGCTGCTGGGAACTGCCGACCTCTGCTGAGTGGGAAACACCAGGCAGGAGAAGGATGCTCCAGGCCAGCACAAGAGCTGTGGTTTCCACTTAGACACACATTTCCATTTCCTCTGGTCATGAGCGAGGCTCTGTCTCCCCACACAACGTTGGATGACCCTGAATGAGGCCTCTCAGGTGGCTGACACAACAGAAAGGTTTTATTTTTTTCTCCGGGCTTCTGAAGATCCAAGAAGGATTTTCTTGTTCTACACACAGGTTACAAACCCACAAAGCTGGTGCTGTGATGGGGCAGTGAAAAAGGAGCACTGAGGTTTTTTGTGGGTTTTCCCCACTTTTGTTTGAAGCCCGATTATAAGCAAACTAAGAAAAATACATCTAAAATAAACAAAAATTAGTAATCTCTAGAAGCAGAGACAGCCATGCTCAACCCTAACTGAAACAAAATCTTCTAGAAGTGCATGGGAAGCTCTTTGTAGAGGCAATCAACTGGCACTTCAAAAATAAACTTTTTCCAAGCACTCAGTCAGCCTGTTAGGCTGAAACACTCTCTTGTTCCAAGAGCCTGATCTTTTCCCCTGTGCTCAGCTTCCCCCACAACCAGAAGAAAGATCCATCAGCTTCATTTTAAAGGAGAAGGGTGCAAACTGCTCCCAGCTGCCCCAGGGGAGGTGGAGCAAGCAGGAGGTGCCCATGTGTGTTTCCCAAAATTCGGGTCACAGGCTGCTTTCCCCCCAGGCAGTGGGTGCTGCTGGTCCCAGGCCAAAGCTGTTTTGTGGGCAGCCCTGCACACTCAGCACAGGTGTGCCCTTCACTCTCCCTTGACCCAAGGATGAGAATCAGCACTGCTGGTGGCTCCGGGCTCGCTGCGTTGGGCGAGGGCAGCGTGGCCATGAGCCCCCCTTCTCCACAGTGCCCACCCAGAAAGAGCCCACTGCATTCTTCTGGGGGGGGAAGAAAGTGGTCTTGTGCACAAAAGTTTGTCTCCTTTTTTATCGTCTCCTGGAATTTTGGCCCCCATCCATGTAGCAGGCAGCAGATGACTCTGAGCTCTGTCCTGAGATTTTGGACTTTGTCCAGCTCACCTCTGAAACCTGCTGTGCCTGAGGTCCTTTTCAGAAATTACCCACCTTCTGGGAATCTGGAACTTCTCCAGATGTCCCCAGGCTAGAGAAGCTCAGCTCAGTCACCTTGGGGCCACAGGGGGCCCTTCCCTCCTCCCACCCATCCCCAGCGTGGTGCAGGGGTGCTTGGCCCGGGGATGTACAGAGCGGCCACTGCAAAGCCACCTCCTCCCTCGGGGCTGGTTGGCTCTGGGGCACGAGCCAGCTTGGAAGGGTCTGTGGCTGGGTGCCTCCATCCTGGCCAGGTTTGGGGTCTCAGCACCACTGACCTTCTGCCTGAGCAGGCAACAAGCCCAATTCCCACTTGCTGGCAGGCCTTGCAGCATCCAGTTGGCTCTTTGGAAGAGGAATTCATTGGGTGTGTAAGGAGTTGCCTTCACCTTGCTCAAAGGTCAGGAAGAGCCCTATGGATTTACAGTTCCCCCAAGCATTCCTGCACCCAGAAAGCCTTGACACCACAGGCCTTCTTGGCCGTGCAGTGTCTCACACCAAGGTCACAGCAGATGGCCGCTGGCATATTGCCCCAACACCAGCTCTCTGTCTCCCTCCTCAGACATTGCACTTCCAGAACATCAGCTGTGCCAAGGTGCACCACAGATGTTGCTTCTGCAGAGAAATTTCTCTCCTGGATAAATGCTTTTTGTATGTCCTCCTGCTGCTGCCAGGAGCAAAGCCAAGCTGTGCTCAGAGGAACAGGATGGGTTATTTCTAAATCCAGGGGGGAAGGTGTCAACTCACAATTGTTCTTTGAGGTCAAAAGATTGCACAAAGCATCTATAAATTGATGATCCAGTAAGAGTACATTAAATAAATATCTGCCTATTAGTTCAGCTCCAAGAGCCTGAAGGCAAAATAGCTTTTCCTTGATAAACAACAAAGAGCCAATGTTTTCCTGGGCAGGTCACCCTTGATTTGGGGATGAACCTCCAAGCATCATTCTTTAAAGAACTATTATTGTAGCACACTAGAAGAGAGCTCATTACAGTGCACATGCCCCATTAGCAGTGATTTATATGTACTGCCACATTTTTTCTTTAATTTTCATTTCAAATTCATTTTCCTCCTCTGCATGGCCATAAGGTTCATGCTCCTGGTCAGCCCCAGGTGCTCCCCAGGATGACATCAAATGTCCTCACAGCGCACATCAGCAGAACTACCTGGTGGAGCTTTTGAGCAGCAATGGGACAGCTGCTGGAAAAGCAGCATGGGCTCATCCTGCTGTCACCACATGGAGCCAGCAGCCTCATCAGGTTCTTCACTTTGAGGACCAAGCAAATATTTAACAAGTTCCCCTTGCACTACACCACAGTTCATTATCCGGTCTCCCGAGCTCCTTCAGTCAGTAATATCCTCTAATTGATGTGATTTGGCACTGGGCCATGGAGTTAAATTGATTTGTAGGCCAGCAGGAGACAGCAGATGCCCTTTACACTTGAGGAAAGTGGCATGTGGCTGTGTTTACTGGCTGCTGCAGGGGAATGCTGTGGCACGAGATGCCTTTTAGGGTGCAGGAAGGGGCTTGGCCAGCTTGGTGTCCTCTGTGCACAGCCCCTGTTGAGTGGCAGGGTGTGACTGTCACCAGGGAGTGCCTGGGGATCACTCCAGTGATGAAATTCCCCCTCCCTCCTCAACCCAAGGCATGCTGGTGCACAGGGTGAAACAGGGAATTCTCTTCTCTAAACCAGGGCAGGAGGAACAAGGGTGATCTCTGGACCTTTTGAAGGGTGTCCCAACACAGTCTCCCATCTCTGGGCTGGAATCAGTCTGGGGCAGGAGAGTTGCCTCTGGTTGTGTAAGAGCAGGAGGTGCAGGGACATCCTGCCTGTTGCCTTCAGTAGTGTTGATTTTCACATTTCCAAACTGCTTTGCTGCAAATTATTTTAGGGCACAGTCATGTGACTCTTGCTCAGGAAGGTCTACAAGTTTTAACAACCATATGCAACTCGCCTTCAGGATTTCACCTCCAGCATACTAACACTGTGGAAAAAGGAAGTCAGCATGGAGTCTCAGCTCTTATCATCAGCCTAGTACTCTGAATATTTAAGCTTACTTGAAAGCCTCTTTTTATAATTATGAAAAAAACATTAAAATGGTAGACGAGTTAGGAATCTCATTTTCCATTTCAATCATCTTATTCATATTCAGAGAATTTTAAGCTAGCACTGAAATCCTTTCCTTGTCACACCAGAGAGCCACATTCATCTTTAAGATATTTATTGATAATTAAAAATAGTAAGATTACAATCACTCATATAAAAATAATAAATCTGAATAAAGCAGGATGACTGGTAGAGGTGGGAGGAGGGTTCCTCCTTGGATGTCACATTACTCCAGTTCTCATGGATTTGACAGGGCTGGAAGGATTTTTCCTGAGCACTGGCCAAATCCCACACGGAAGCCGTTGCCCTGGCAGTAACCTAGGGACAAAAAACAACACACAGCTTGTTCTGTAAGGACAGCGGGATTTTGCCAGGAATAAAAGTGAATAAAGGCATAAAGAGACCAAAACCAATTGAAAACATCTCAGATATGCAACGAGGGGTAGAAAAAGAGAACACCTGGAAGAGTTCAAGTAGCCCAGGAACATGAGGAAAAAAAGAAGCACAAACTGTTAAACACAGCAATATGCAAGTTCAGTGAATTGATCAAAGAACAACCAAGATGTGCCAGCAATATTTCTGTTTTCAAACCTAACCTGCAGCACCATCAATCTACCTGGCAAACTGATTCACTCCCTGGCCCAGCCCTGCAATTAATCAAATAAATCTGGATTCTCTTTCTGCAGCATCAGGAGTGCTCTTGGGATGTTAGGATGCTGACAGCCAGAAAGGCAGTCATTAAACCCCCTCAAACAGCAGCACCTACCCTTGCAGAAGCTGTTTCACTTGCTAAAGTCAAGTGGTTCTGTTCCATGAGAAATTCAGCATCTGACTCCAAGTTCTCATTAATCCTCTGTTATATAAGAGGGCGTGGAAGCTCTGCTGGCTGCTGCTGCAGAGCTCACGGGGCTGTGACAGCATCTGTGACCACGGGACAGCTCTGTGTCTCCCTGCTCCTGTGTGATGGAGGAGATGACATTGGGACAGGGAGGCTGCAGCTCCTCCTGCTGCCACGGGCCAGCCAAGCTGCTCCACAAACAGCAGCCACCAGCAAAGCTGCAGGCAAGGCAGGGGAGGGGACACAGCCAGGGCCTTCTGGCCCCTCTGAGAAGTCTATTCTGGGAAGAACAGCTGAGGAGACCTACTGTAGCCTTCTGCTACAGCAGCTGATCTAAGGAAGGACAAGTGGCATATGCTGCATTTTAAGGACTGATTTCATAGTTAGAGATGCATTTTCCTGATGGAATACATCACCTGCATGTGATTAAAAACAGCTGCCTTCAAGAAGCCAAGAAGGAGCTCAACAGAATAGACCTGAATTCCCACCCTTAGCACAGATCAGTGGAAAACTCCCCTGAGGAAGAGAAAGGGTGGGCTCAGGCTGCAGGGCAGCCAAAGTTACTGCAGCACAAAGAGAGACCCGGCCAGCCCTAACCCACACTACAGCTCTCACAGCCAGGCTGAAATTAAGTTTTCCAAGGACAGTGGTGTCTCTAAGTGCTTGTGTAAAGCCACCGACACCGTCCTGGTACGTGCCAGGTAATCCTCATCCTTAAGCAGCAGTGGAGTAAGGCACTGTAAGGCTCAGCTCAGCTTGCATTTGCCTCATTAGGCTTCATTGCCAGCTTTCCTTTGAGCAGCAGCTGATTATTTCAGTCCAGTTTGGTTATCCCTGCTGTCAGGCACAATTTAGAGCAGCACCAAGGAGCAGCACACTGAACAAAGCGAGCCCTGTGCTGCCAGCAGCCCTGGCCTGAGCTCTGTGTGTGCCAAGGAGCTACTGAGGGGTTTTTGCAGGCAGCTGCCAACACCACCAGGAGCCCTTCCCCTGCCGTGCTCCCTCCTTGAGACACTTCTTGGGAGAAATATATTTCTCATTTTATCCGCTAAGTCTCTGAAATAGGTCCCACGTGGAGAGTAAGAATACAAAGTTGAAACAGGAAACCAGAAATGATGTGTTGAGCACTTGGCAAGAGCTAATAGCAGCTCCTTGGGAGAGGATGGAATAGCACCAGCCCTGCCCCAAGGGTGCCTTAAGGCCCTGGACCTGCCATACATCACTAAATAAATAAATAGGAGCAGCTCCCAAACGGCCCCAGCAGACCCCGGCTCTTTGCAGGTGTGGGCTGTGGTGCCCACAGCCACCATCTGTGCCAGTGTGAAACAGCCCAGCAGATCCATTGACATGGCACTGTCCCACTGCCTTCCCCAGCTGAGCAGCAATGCCATCATGCCATCTTTAAAGATTAAAGACATTCAGGATTCTAAGTATTTAATTAATTGCCATAGCTCGTCCTGGGCAGGAAGAGCATGGCTCGTGGACTGGTCACATTTGTCCCCAGGCTGGCTCTCCGTGCCAGCAGCTCCCAAACTGTGAGGTGCTCCTTGCCAAAAGGGATATGAGTGTGTAACACCACAGGGATGTTCACCATCCCTCACTGTACCCTAATTTAGGGCTCCTGGCACAGTTACTGGGGACTCTGGAGGGCAGTGTGGCACTTTGGATTGCTGGAGGAGTGTCCCTGGATATATGGGGAGCCTGTAGAGAGCAGTCTCAGATGCCTGCACGTGTCAGCATGAGCAGTCACTGGGCTGTTGGGAGACTGGAGGGTGTCAGAGGCACTGGGGACTCCTCAGGTTCATCACCTATGGCTCTCCCTAGTACATCTCAACCTCCAGCTGTCTCAGCATCTTCCTCTGTCAAACTGGCAGCTGCTCACAGAAACATGATTTTCAAGGCTATTGGATGGGCTGCCAGGCAGGAGGCAATGGAATTGCCAGGGAACTGGAATACATACATTCCATTTTTGTTTTTTTAATCACAGAAAATTCTTAACTTTTCTTAATTTTTTGTCAGAGAAAAACAGTTTATAATTTTAAACTGTTTTGCCAAGAATCCTAGGAGTCCAGGTTGGGTTGAGCAGGCCCAGGTACACAGGTACACATATTAGCATCACACCATGAGGCAGCTGCCCAGGTGTTTGTCACTCCCATTTTCTCTGCCCTCAGTCACACCTGTGAAGTCTTTCCCCATTGCTTGAGCCATGTGTTCCTGTGCAGCTATCTCTGATCACATCAGCAGGATGGAGCTGCTCAGAGCCAGGTGTGGCACTGGCTGGTGACACACAACATCCCACAGGACGTTCCCTAAAATCCCAGTAGGTCACACAGCGAAGGCATTGGAGGCTTGAAACAAGTTTCTCATGGCTGTCCTTGCCAAATATTTGCCGTCCCAAAGATGAGAGGAAAGAAAAAAATAAATTTGTTTTGCACTAGGCTTTGGGTTAAAAAGAAGTAGGAGTGGGATTTAGATCACAAAACACCGTGGTAGATTTTAATTCATAAAATCCTTTGATTATCAAGATGAAAACGAAAACCATGTCTCAGCATGAAAGAGCTCTCAAGCAGAGCCCTTTCCAGAGGGGAGCTGGTCAGCTGTTCTAGAAGGCTCCATGCTGTTTCCCACATACTTGATTTGCAACACACTTCACTGAATATGCCTAGGTTGCAAATGAAATATTACTTGAGAAATAACTTCTTTTAGCATTTGCCAAGCTCTACTCCACATGCAAACTTGTACTGTGGTGGAAACAATTAAACTTCTCCTAGTCCTGGGGTATTTTTACCCATAAAGGCAAACCTACCTCCACCATGTCCTTGGTGCTCACACAGTGGCATAGCAAGAGCATTAAGGACTTAGCAAAGCAAACAATCCTATAATAATAATTCTAGAAAGCATTTATGGCAGGGAAATTTCCATCCACCTGCTTTAGCCTCCTCACAGGTAGGATGGAAACAACATTGCTTGCATGGCAGGCATGTACAGAATAGCCCAGCTCCACTCCAGGGGCTTGTCCTGCTGGGATCAGCCTATGGAAAAGTGCCCTTGCTGCAGTGTAAGAGCAGTTATCCAGCCATTACCTGTCAAAATTACTTCATCTCCATCCTGCAGGAATTTACGAGACTGCCCACTGCCAAGAGGGATTTCTTTTGTTCCATTCCAGGACAGCTCCAGCATGGAGCCAAAGCTCTCTGGCTCCTGCAGTAAGAGTTCATAAACAAATAAACAATTTTTTAGTGTCTTCCCTGCTGTTCAGCTTCTTGCTGCTGGGAGCAGACAAACAAGTATGTTACCTCTACTGAACTGAGTTTTGCTGTTGATTTAATGAATTGATACATTGGGTCCTTTTCCTGACTTTGCATTTTAATTTCTTGCTGGCTATTAGCAGTGGTGCTTACAGCTGTTATCTGGTGTATTTAACATAGTGTTCAACCTGTTAAAGCAGCTTGGGTGTGCCACAGCAAGAATGGAAACAAGTGGAGGAGCATTCTACAAGTCCAGTGCTTTTATGTAATCATGTTTCAGATTTTTAATTACATTTTGTTCTTCAGAAGAGCAAAGCTGGTGTTTGTGTCTTTAATGTCTTCTGCAGTATAATAATCTGAAGATTCAGAAAGCACCTCAGAAATGCTCAAAAGTGAAGTACAGGCATCCCAGCTTGCAGACAACTTACCTGAGGCTGTCTTTGTGACAGCATGTACAGGATTTGTGTTTGGTGGTTCAGAAAGTGAGGCTTGCCCATATATTGCAGCCACTGTCCAAATGGCAGCTCAAGGGGAGTAACAGCTTGTGAAGCTGGCTCCAACTTAAAGTTATACCCAGGCACCTTTTACATTCTTTTCAGAAATAAAAAGCTGCATTTCATAGAGGGTAAATGGATTGTGGGGATGATTCCACACAGAAGTTAATTTGCATCTGTTGTAAAATAGTTCTTAGGGAAAGAAGTACAGGAGAGATCAAAACCCCAAAACTCAACACCTTAAAAAAACAGCCAAGCAAAAACCCTACCCAAACCAAACCACTGCTCAGTGTGAATTTGGGGCTACCAAAGTAGCACCCCAGAGTGCCTGGGAAAGAGCTGCAGATGGTTTTGTGGTGCTCAGATAAGGAAGGGCTTAGCCCCAAGCCCTGCTCTGTTGGTTCTGAGTTGCTGACCAGTGACTGTCATTGTTTCAACACTTACAGGTCCACTGATGGTGCCAGAGGCCAGGAGGTCTCCAGGCCTGAGGTTGCAGCCATTGATGGAATGATGAGCCAGCTGCTGTTTCATGGTCCAGTACATGTGCTGGAGGAAGGAGGAAGAGGGGCTAAAGCAAGGAAGCAACGAAGGACAAACATCTCTGGTGGGCCATTAGGCTGTGCAGAATGCAGTCATGTGGCCTGGCCTATGGCATTCATAAAACTCACAATTTAACATGCAATTTAGTCCCTTAAAATTTTTCATATTTCAGCTGGATTTAATTTTTCCTCTTCTTCCTCTCTAAGACCAGTACTGCTGACCGAGGCTCCAGTATTTTAACAGCCTTGTAGAAAAATCTACTTATTACTGATTTGCTGACTACTGATTTACTGATTAAGGTAATTACTATGCAAAGAGCCAAATGTGAATATGAAATTGATTGAGAATTGCTGCAGCTGGCACATAAATCTCCTGGCTTCAATCGGTGGGTGGAGGCAGAGCCACCACGCTGCCCACGGAGGGGATGGGGCAGACCCAGGCTGGCAGCAGTGAGTGGCATCTAAATTAGAGCTGCAGAGCTGTATTGCAAGAAACAATTCCCTCTTCCTGCAGTCCTCTGCTCTCGTGGCTCCCTGCCAAATGGGCACAGAGATGAGGATGCTCTGAGCACCCCAAAGCAAGAAGCAGAAAGAGCTTCTTCATCAAGCATTCAGGTGTTTCCACCTCACAGGGGGGAACCAGCACCATCCTCCCTGTGAGCTGGAAACACTTGAATGTTTTTCATTTTTTTTTAAATTATGGACTGCCCAGGGAAGTGGTGGGTTCACCATCCCTGGAAGTGTTCAAAAGGTGTGTGGATGTGAGGGACAGGTTTAATTGTGGCCTTGGCACTCCTGGTTTAACATTTGGACTCGATGATCTTGGAAGTCTTTTCTAACCTTAGTGGTTCTATGATCCTGTTCTATGAGTCTAATACAAAAAGCAGTGTTTGAAATTGCCTGGGCTGGAGCTGATGGCATCAGCAAGATTGCAAATAAACAAAAGATGCTGGAGTCTTACCTTGAAATTGGATCTGCATATAGTAGTTGGCGTGCTCATTCCTTCTCCTGCAGAAAATAAAGGATAAAAAAGAGAGAAGCAATTTGTGTTGGATGAATGATGTTGGAGTCTTTTTATTTTACAGATGGATGGAGACTTCTTTTATCACTGTAATCCCTAGTGAGAAAGCAGTAATAACATTTTCTATTGCTATGAAGATCAGGATTTCATAGAAAACAAGTGTGTGTGTTGCACTGGAGTAGCATCAAGCTTCCCATTTCCCACTCTCTGCTCTCCTACAGGAGAAACACCTGGACCTAGTGGTCTGCAGGGCCCTAAGGTGGGGGCTGAGCTGGGTTAACATCTGGATTCCACACAAATCTGCTCAATCCATGCTTTGATGACCTCTGTCTATGCAAGGAGACCCCTCAGGGACCCTCCTCAAGAGGAGCTGACCAACTGGGGGGCATTCCCTGCTTGGCACATTGCTGCACAGCCAGCAGGGAGCAGGAGGAGTTCTGCCCCTTCCTCTGACAGGGGCAATCTGGGCAAAGCACGAAAAGAAGGAGCACAGGGCCCAGAGCAAAGTGCCTGAAGGTTGTAGAGGTGCCAGAAAATTTAATTGGCAATTGCAGCTTTGTAACCCACTCAGCTTTGTCATACCTTTAATGGCAACAAAGAGCTTGATGTCAAAAGTGTAGGGCTCTTTATCCTGAAGGTAGGGCAGCGGCTTAGGATCCTAAAAGCACATAAAACACATCATAATCTAAATAAAAAGGAATTTAAAAATCCACAAGACATTCCAGTGAGTATTGGTGTACCCACCCTGTGTTGGACAACCCATTCACTTCACCATTCTTACTGCTTAGATTATCACTGTTCTTGGTCTCATGCACACACTTTTAAAGATCTTTCTGAACAGACATGATATCCTTGTAATCCAATTCCTTTTTCTGCACAAGGCTCGCAAAAGCCATGCCCATCATTTCAGTGTGGATGTTAATCCAGCACAGAGTGCCAGCACACCTTTGCTCTGTGCCTGCACAGAGAAGATGGTGAGGTCTCTGCAAGACTCTGTTATCTTTCCCAGTTTTAACCACCTACACAATGCAGACAACTGGAAATGCTTGAACAAAGTGTTCTGGCTTGACTCCAGCCTCTCTCCACCCCTTATTGGGGATGCTAAGTGCTACCAAAGACCCAGAAGAAGCTCTGATTAATTTATTTTCCAGGTGTTTTAAAGATGATTTTTCTGCCCTCCTCAAACAGAATGACAGCACAACATGTGCCAGGGCCAGTGACATCAATGAGCACTCGAACTCAGAGGGCCCTGATTGACTTCATCTGCTCAGCAGCAAAATCACAACTGTAAATTCCATGGAGACAATCCTTGGCATGGAGGCAGCTCAGTGATTTCTACTGATGGCACCTTCCAGCTCTGCTGACATTTTTCTAGCACTGCTTTTCCTTTATTTCAACCTTTTCTCTTGCTGACCTGGACAGGGTTTGGCAACACAAATGGCATGAGAGCTTCCATGGTGACAACCCACGGAGAGATGGTTGTGCCAAGGCTTTTGCTCAGGAAAGGACCCAGAGGAACATATTCCCACTTCTGGATGTCACGGGCTGGGAAGAGAACGTTCAAAGCAATGCAGGTAAACATATCCTAGGAATTGCACATCCATCAGACCCATGAAAGAGTAACATGAATTGAAATTGCTACCCCCAGCCTTTTCTAGCTGTTGTGCCCAAATCCTAATTTAAATCCATCCATTTTCAACCCATATTTCTTAGATCAACTAGATTAGGATGATAAATCAGCAATAAGTAAAACAAACCAGATCATCCCCATATAACCAGTATTTTTACCCCTTCTTTAATTATTCCTTTTATACCCAGCTAATGGTCTTTGCCAGTCATAGGGAGAATTTCAACAAGTTAAATCTTTGCAGAGACTGAGGCATTTGTGATTGCCAAATCCTTTTCCTGACACCGAAATCAATCACCATCCTTCATATCACCATTCTTAGGATTCCTCCATCCCTGCCCAGAAGAAACTAGACTGATATTAGCTCTTTCATAAGTAAATAAATCTTCATTAGGCAGCAATTTCTGGTTCTGCTAATTGATCAAAGATGGATTGATACAGGCAACACTTCATTTTCACCCCCTTTCACTCGTACCCAGTGGTTTCAGTGATCAGCACTCTACTATTAAGACATGTGATTTATGCCTCTCTAGGGTTTCCCGTGGAGCTGTAACCCCCTCTCCAGGCAGATTCCCACAGCACCAGTTACCGCTCCAGTCGTTCATCAGCACCATCCCAAAGATGTGCTCCTGGGCTCTGCTGATGGGAATGGGCTCCCCAAACTTGTTTCCAGGACCTACAAAGAATGCCTGAAATCAAAAAGCAACATGTTGATTATGTTTTTGAAGCTAAAAATCTTTACTGCACAGAGAGTTACAGACAGCAGCAACAGAGGCTGGACAGGATGAGTTTTGCACCATTTCCCACACACATTTGGACAAAACCCATGGCCTGCTCCCCTTTTCTTCCCCTCCATTGAGCTGGCAGGCTTGAATTACTTAAGAGCTCTGTGTTGCTAAGAGACAGGCATTAAACAAGGGCATGATGTTGTCAAAATGCAGGAGGAAAAAATGGTCCCTCCTAATTAGAGTCCGGATGCAGAACAGGTTTGCCCACTGAAGGAACTGATTTCTGCAGACAGTGAACAGGAAGGAGTTTGAAGTTATCCAAGGGGATACTGAACGTGGCTGGAGCCTGATGAGACAGTGGGCAAGAACAGGCAGGTGGAGAAATGTGCCCACTAAGTAAAGTAGGCCATGAACTGGGTGCCTGCACTCATTCCCTTAGGAATCCACAGCCTGCAGATGCAGAGGATTTTATAGGAAAACTCAGCTGTCTCTTTCTCTGTACAATATGGAAGCTTTTCCTTCTGTTCTTGCAGCGGCCAGCAGTAGAGCTCAGGCTGGAAAGCAGAGCTATGGCAGCACTATGGGAACCCCAATTTGTGGGACTGCATCTCCCCTTACAGCACTGATTGGCAAAGCACACAGCATTAAAGAGTTTCACTACATTTTTATAACCATTTCCATCAATATTACACTTCTTCCACTATTTTTTTTAAAGGGAAAAGATTGGGAATAAAACATACAAAAATTATATAGGCCATTAAAATGATATAAATCTTAATAGAATCCTATGAAACCCTCCCTTCTGGACCACACTAAACCACAGCATGATGTGCCTTCCCACCAAGTTTTTTTACAACACCCACAGCACAGGTTTTAACTTTCCAGGCAGGAGAATCAGGAGTTTGAATCCCACTGCCAAGAACTCAGGGCTTCCTCTGCTCTAGCACAAGGTGCAGACAGCCTGGACTTCCCAACCCCCAGTGTCCATTGACAGATCCTGGCTGCAGTGCAGAGGGAACTGCTGACCAGGAAACGGGCTGTGGTGGCTCATGGAAAGAATTCTGCTGCCTGACTGCACCACTGGTGCTCAGCTTTGGCCAGGTGAGCTTTTTCCAGCCTGAGAGCTGTATGAGCAAACCTCCCAATGAGCTAAGGCACCCTGTTCCTCATCCAAAGCAAAGGTTTGTTCCACAGAAATCTTTACTGGCTGCAGCACAGACAGCTCTGAGAGGAACACAGGAATGGACCTTGTGGGATATTCAGTTTAGAAGAAGCTAAACCCACCCTTTTTTCCCTGTTTCTATTTTAATATTTTTCAAGTCATAAAGAGAAAAAAAAATCTCTCACCATTTCTAACTCGATATCCAGACGTTTACAAGCACCAAACACTGGAGGTTTATCTGTGGGTAGAAGCAAGAATATATTACAACAAGGGGCAGCTAGGGAAATAGAAGTAATGGCCAAAAGAAGCAGCAGCTGGTGCTGCTCGGCAGGGAACAGAAAATGGACTTAAACCAGGGCTTTCTCTTGCCCTGACCCCAGGCTGGGCTTTAGGCAAGGCATCCCAGACCCTTCCACTCCACTACTCTATGATATGGAGCAAAATTAAAGAATAAAAGAAATAAGAATCCAGATGAAAATCCCCCCAGAACTCACCATTGTCAGGTTTTGTTTGTCCCACAGGTCTCCTGATGGGCGTCCCAGACACCACCACAGACGATGCCCGGCCATGGTAACCCACAGGTAAGTGCAGCCTCGAGAAAGAGCACCACAGTGCCTGGGTTAGCTGGGTGCCAGAGCAGCCTTTTGGGGTGGAAGCACCACGGGAGTGTGAGGTACAAGGAGAAGGAGCTCTGCATGCATGGGCACAAACCTCAGCACCTTACTCTGATATAAGGATGGAAGTGAAATATAATAACAAAGCCATGTTGTAGTCTTAATGCACTGCTGTGCCACTGCTCCAATTAATTCCTTGGATCTTAAATTCTGCTCTCTTGTCCCTCAGCAAAAAAATTACCTAATTCTTTAGGTATACTTGTCTTTGAACTGGGGGGGCTGCACAGTAACTGGTGTGGCCACTGCAGTGAAGGGCAGTGCAGATTCAGCTGAGGCTGGGGACGTGTGGAACTTGGTTCTGGTATTGAACTCTGGACATCACTGATTCTCATCTGCTGTGAACTGAAACCAGTGTGATCCTGAAAAACTACTCACACCTTTGAAAGAGGATCCATATCATGTATATGTACAGATAAGCCTGCAAAATAATGCTGCACTAGAGAACAATCCAAGCCACCCACCAGTTGGGCATCAGAGCGTTCTCCTTCCCCCTGAACATGATCCCAACGTTTGTGGCGTGTTGGCGTGAAGAATAGAAGTCAGTGTAATCTCCTGCACGAGGAAAAAAGCCATAAAACAGGGATCAGTGGCAGCAAAGTCCCTCATCTGCGGGGGCTAAAGCACATCATACACTGCTGGGGATGGAAGGAGCAGAGAAGGAGACAGTGAGAGAACTCAGGGGATGTCACTAATAGCATAAAGGGGTGATTAACAGTTCACCTATAAATTATGCAGACAGAAATGGCTTTTTTGTTTTGTTTTGTTTTGTTTTGTTTCTTGAATCTCCAGTAGAGAAGAGGAGGGAAAAAGCAGGACATAAAGCAGCAGCCCCCTTTCCATAGACAAGGCAATTCCCGCTGCTTTTCCTCCAGCCGGCCGTACCCGGCTCAGGAATTCGGGCGATACTCAGGACATCTGCTGCCCTCTGCTGCCATCCCTGCAAACAGCTCCCACCCTCCTGATCCACGGGAAAACGGAGGCAGTGAGGGGAAATCACGAACTGGGAGGGTGCATTTGCATTGTGCTGGTTGGTGAGCTCAGTAATTATCCAGCAGCTCCAGGAGGATCCAGCAGTAAGTTATCCCTTGCAGTTCCAGCCTCCCAGAGGAGGACCCAGCCACCCAGGAGAGGCAGGAACCACACACAGGACAGAGCTGCACCTAAGGGCTGTGGAATCCTAAATGCCTCCTATCTGTGTGCTCCAGTTCAGTCACACCAGGGCAGTCCAGGGCAGTCATGGGAGCCAGGAGCCAGCAATTTTCTGACAGGACATGTTCAACCTGAAACTATTTTCAGGAAGGTATCACACCTATGGGAACTCCTCATGGTTCCTCTGGGACAGGCTAGACTTTGTCCCAAACCAGGGCTGTGCCCCAAGGAAGGCAAAAGCCAACTCAGAACAGAGCTTGGATAGAAAATGGGCAAGTTCACATCCCTGTTCCTGTGCAGGTCACGCCCTCAAGTGACTTTGATCA
The DNA here is from genome assembly GCF_026979565.1 of Vidua chalybeata. Classification (NCBI taxonomy): domain Eukaryota; kingdom Metazoa; phylum Chordata; class Aves; order Passeriformes; family Viduidae; genus Vidua; species Vidua chalybeata. The sequence continues at coordinate 12,588,133 of NC_071542.1, forward strand.
AGATGGTTTGGGTCCAAACACAAACTCCTGCTAAAACCAGGAAATTATTATCTATCTGTATGAACATAGGAATCCCAAAGCAGTCCTCCTGGGAGTGGAGGCAAGATCTGGGATGCAGAGTAATGGTCTGGGAGTGGAAACTCATGCTTGTTCATGAGGCTGTGCTGGGATATCTGCCTTGGAAACTTTGCAACACCTGAAATATTTTATGATGGCAAAAGGGGAAATTGTTGGAAACTGAACAAGTGTTTCTTTCCTGGCTCTAATCACAAAGGCCTTTGGTGATGCCAAGCTGATGACAGGAGTTATGTACCACCAGACACCCCTGATTTAATGGAAATTGCATCCAGGAGTGCTCTGTCTGCTATTGAGCTTCCCCAGGCTTTTATTCTTGTGCCACAGACAGCACCTACCTTTCATTATGTACAATAATCTACTTCTGGCTGCTGCAAACCCCATTCCCTGTCACAGCTATGATCTGTCTGTCTGAGCAGGCTGGAAATGAAGCAGCTGCTCCGTGTGGGAGCAAAGGGCAGCGCCGAGGAGCCCTTGGCTGCCCCCACACTCACCGATGTGGGCAGGCAGGTGCATCGTCGCAGAAGCTTGAGGTACAAGTGCTCTGAAATGAAAAATGATGCCTTCAGATCTCGGAAAACTTGCAGCTCCCACCCGTAAGAAGCATGGAAGAGGCCGACTTGCTCCCCCAGCTCCTTCCTTAATTTAGTTTGCAAAGCCTTGCAGAAATAAAAAAATCTGGCAGAAGAGCTGGTGACTGCACAGGCTGCTGCTGTTACTGGGATGGCCACAGCAAAAGGAGCAGCTGCCAGGGTGTGAGTGGGGAGGGGGCAGCCCTGGGGCTGGCTGGATTCCCAAGGGGCACAGAGAAATCCCAGAGCCCCTGCCCAGGACAGCACTGCCTCTGCTGTGTGGGAAGGATGAGTTCATGGCATGGGGCTCCTGGGGGGTCTGATTTGAACTGCTGGCCCTGTTCAGGGAACATCCACGTGGCAAGCAGCAGTTCAACCCCTGTACTGCTCATGAGAGCCTAAATCCTCCCAGTCCCCCTGGCAGGACAGGGAGGAACAACTCCTGCTCACTGCCGGGGCAGGCACCTGTAGTGCCTAAAGCATCACTCCAGACAAACGAGAGGTGAGGGGTTAACGGGCACAGATGTTTTCCAGCAGCACAGAACAGAGCACAGTCCTCCCCTCCTGCCCCCAACACCTCTGCACAGCCCCAAAGCTGAAGCCAATTTGTGACCACATGCTCAGTTTTAGCAAAGCCGAGTGGTTGCTGAGGACAGAGTGGGGGGGCGTCCCCACACCTGCTCCAGGTGTGACAGGCAGGGAGGGAGGCCCCGGGGGAGGTGGGAGAGGTGGAGACCCTTGAACAGCGTCTCCATGGAAGGCCCTGGTGGAGGGGGGTGGCCAGAGGACCAGCCCAGCCCCCACAGAGAGGCAGCAGGTCCGGACACACCCCAGGGCAGAGCTGGCTGTTTCCAGGTGCAGGGCGACACCCTGGAGCTGCGGGCAGTCACAGGATTAATCACAGATTAATCTTTACGTAATTAAGAGAAGGAAGCACTCGATGTGCACAAACCCCAGTTAATTCCCACGTAGGAGGCAGGTGGCCACGTCAGACTGTTGGTTTTGGTGTCCTGTCACTCAGGTGACACAGGGCACAGCTGACACCTCCCTGTGCCTGCAGCCACTCTCTGCTCCCTCACCTTCTCCGCAGCTCCGCGTTGTCCCTCAGGGTGGGCTCTGCAGCTGACAGCAGCTTTTGGAGGAAAGCCCTGGCCTCGGTCCATGCCGGCCAGCCCAGCCCCATGAAGGCATTCAGGGTGGGCTGACAGTGACCCAGAGGTGCAGGGGCAAAGAAAAGACCACATTTTGCTTATCCTTCACATGCAGGAAGATGTCCCACACTCCCATCCCGGTGTCGGATGCCCGTGGCCGGGGTTATGTGGCCGTGACTGCCCAGATCACCCGTCCCCCTGCCCATGGCTGCCCACACCCATCACACCCCACAAGTCCTCTGCAGCAGGACCTGCTGCATGGTGGCCTCACCCCATCCTTACACACCACTGCAGGCCCTGCTGGCTTTGATATCTCAGCCAGCTGTAGACAGAGGTTGTTTTATTTACCTTTATCCTTAACACAACCTCCCTGTCATTAATATCCCACCCACGGAGCGTTGAAGGTACAAGCAGGAGTGAATGAACATTTAGGTTTTGTGTCAGATACTTGCATTGCCAGAGGATGATGACACTTTCCTGGAAAATGACCTTTGGACCCCGATGCCCCTGCTCTCCTTGCTGTCACACCTGTGATGGTTTTTGCTCTACCAGAACCTGCCTGACAACATATTTCCAGTTCATGTTCTCTATCTCACCACAAGTTGCTAAAGTGCCTTATGGAATATTTTTTAAATGCTTGTGGAAATCAGAACAGACTCTGATAAATACCTGATCAAAGACGTGCTGGTGTTTGGCAAGAGCTGGTCCATTGAAAAGATGTTTAATGACGCTGAGATCCAAAATCTGGTCTCCAATGGCTACCCCAAGCCTGTGCCGAGGCTGCAAGGCAGCAAGAGGAGGGGGGAAGAGAAGAGTTTATGCTTGTACCCAAAAATGCCCCAAAGAGGGCTTAGGGGAAGACAGTGACCACACAGCGTTTAACCCATCCAGGACAAAGGTCTGGTACCACAGCAATGGACCTTCAAGAGCCAGTCTGAGTCTGGCTGCTGAAAAATGTTAAGCCCTATGGGCAGAGCATCACTGCAGACTCCCTACAGACCATGAGGGGTGGAAAAGAGCCTCATCCCCATCTTTTGGGGAAAGGATAGCAGAACAAAGAGAAGTTTCTCTCCCCGCCCTCTTTCCCCCAGAAAGAGGCTGATTTGCTCATTAACACCCCTCATTAACAACATGCATTGCAGAATAAGCCCATACATCTTCAATATGCTGTGAAGTAGGAAAACACTACTTCTCCTTCTACAAGTGGGGAACAGAAGCATAGAAAGGCCATGGGCAGGGTGAATTCCATGCCTGTGGGTATGCCACTGGAGAAACAGTCATTTCTGCACCCCAGCTCCTCCCCAGAGGACTGAGGGTGCTCTGGACTCCCCTGGAGATACCAGGAGGCACTCCATGCCCAGGCACACGATTTCTGCGCCTCGGCGGAGGAGGCTGCCCTACACCGCCCGTCCTCACACCACACCAGGAGCTCAGAACGTGCACACCGAGCCCAGCCTGCATCCCTGCTGGATCCTCGCTGCAGGAACAGCATCCCACACATGGGGAAATGGGACAGATGCAGCCCAGGAGACAAAGCTCCTGTTCATGCCCCGGGCGCGTGTGGAGCTGGCGGCGATGGCGGGGCAGCAGCACCGACAGACCCACGGCAGCTGCACGGGGCAAAAACACACCACAGCCTCCATTATTTGTGTCTTTGGGCAAAGAGAGACAAACTATTACAGCCACTTTGAAAAGCAGCTCACCAAAATAACCATCTTCAAAGATGCATGCTATTAAACCTATTTTTCAACCTTTAATTTCTAAACAAGATTCCAAATGTGGTAGTAGGCATTTATTCAGCAAGCATTCCTGCAGAAAAAAAACTAAAGGTCATGTCAGGTTAATTTGTAACTGGGATAGTCAGGAATGACACCAATTGTTTTAGCCTGAAATCATTAAAACCTTCAGCTACATTATTCTCCTAAATAATTTCTGTAAGTCTTGCCTGTCATTTCATAGGGTTTGAGTGAAGATGTCTTTTTCAGAGAACAGTTACTGAGGAAGGCAGAAAAATAATCCAAAGTTGCTAGATAACAGCATGCACATCTCAGAATAGATTAAACACACCATCTCATTTTATCTTCAGAAAATACCACATCAGAAAACACAATCTTCTGGTTCATTTTTTTTAAAACCTACATGGATAACTAGCAGAAACCAGAAGATAATAATGAAGTTTCCATAAGGAATGACAAATAAATTCTCCACTTTTTCCTTCTGAGAAGCAGCTCTTCACTTGTTTCCCTATCTCCATGAGGACACATGTCTGGAGCTCCATCCTGTCAGGCACTCAGAGGGGTGAGGCTCAGCCTAGCTGGGCTCAGTTCTCATGGAAATTGGGAATTGAGAGCTCCCCCCTCAGTAGAAAGGTTGAGTCACATTTTCTTTTGTGATCATAATAAAACAGAAGGCCTGGAGCTGGCTGAACTGGCAGGCTTTGAGCCCAGCTTTAAACATGACACATTTGCACACATTTAATGCAGGATTGCATAAACATACACTCAATAGAACACAATGGCTCAGCTGCAAAAACAGGTGAAACACACATCTGGTGCCCTGGTTTAATGCTTTGGCAGCCACCAACAAAACTCCCCAAGAGCAGTAGTTACTGGGGCTTTTTAAGGGGGATGGTGTGATTACAGTCACAGAGAAAATTAATGACTGAGTTAAAAACAAAAAAATTGAGTGTGAAATGTGCTGTGCCTCTACATAGGGAGTCAAACATAGATTTACTGATGTCACAGAAATGATGGAAACCACACAAGAACTACAGTACATATTAGCCAAAGTACTTCTCATCAGTATTAACACTTCCGATTTCTTTTGTGCAGTTTCAAAGAAGCTGTAATCAAAATAACCACACTAAGGAAACAGACAATGTGCCACCTACGGCTTTGCCATCAGGTCAGGAAGCCCATGAGTGTCTCAGGCTGGGAAATCTCCCTTTATCCCACATTGCTGGGAAATTCTGCCCTCTCATAGCCCTGGAACAACAGCCCAAGAACAAAGTTTGCTGTTAACTCACCTCCTCCTTCGTGGAGAAAACCCCATAGGGGAGGTTTTGGAGAGGAAAATCTGAGTCCTTGTCTACCTGGATGAAAGACATGCTGAACCCCGAGCAGCCCCAGCTCACACACAGCTCCCACTCTCCAGCTGCTGCAACCCAGAGCAGAGGGGCATCAAATCCCACCCTGTCCTCAGGCACAAACCAATCGCTGCTCCGCCACCATCCCACCCCCTGCCTGGGCCCTGGCAATGGTTAATCAGTGCCAGAGGTTTGCCTGAGTCAGCAGCTGTTAATTGTTCCCAGCCAGAAAGTGACCCTGGTGAGAGGGGGTCTTCCTCTCACAGGCACCTTTCCTGGAGGTATTTAGAAGATGTGTAGATGTGGCACTTAATTCAGGGGTGGACTTGGCAGCGCTGGGTGAGCAGTTGGGCTTGATGTTCTTGGAGGTCTTTTCCAACCTTAACACTTCCATGGTTTTACAAACTCTCACATGAAATCAAGGCTTTCCTGTAACAGGTAACTTTCTGGGGGTGAAGGATCCAGCAGCTCTAAGAGCAGAGGAACTGCCCTGGTTTAACTTTGGAGGGGTCACTTATGTGCCAGGTCCCTGGTGAAATGATTACGTCCACACTGATTCTCCCACCACAAGCTCAGCAGGCCTTGGGAAGTTGCACAATTCACACCTGAAACTGCACCTTTTGTGGCTTTTAGTTTTGCAATGCTGCTGCACCTCGTCAAGTTCTTCCATTTTCTCCAGATAGTTCCACCATCTTAAAACCAGAGACATATGTGCAGCCAACAATAAAAAACAGGGAAGCTGGTGCTTCTGCTCCCAGTCCCAGCATTCTCCCACTTGCAGCAGAAAATTCACTCATTGTCAGAAGTAGAAACCAATGAGGGAACATCCTTGAAATTAGAATAGCAAAAGCCAAATCTTTCCAATAAAAACAGGAAGACAACTGTGATTGCCAAGACAAAGAACTGGTTTGCTGCTCAACCTTTTTTTTTCTTTTTGGCAGAGGAGTCATTAGAAGAAATGCAGCAAATGGTTCAGCCGGAGATTCAGTGCAAGATGATATAACAGCATCATCTGTGACAGCTGCTCACTCATTGAGACACAAGCTCACAAGGTGCTGTTTGAAAAGGGGTCTTACTTAAACATCACAATGCCTAGCTTGTGGAATATTTATTGTAAAATTTCCCCTGACTGTTGGAAATGTTTTAAACACAGTGAAGATGTTTTGGGGACAGATTATAAGATCTGGGCTATAGAACCTGCTTATTCCAAAACAGAAACAGAAACATGTTGAAAACCTGTTCTAATACAGTGTCCAACACAAGGAGACAGACGCAAGCATTTTGTAGTGCTCTGAATGTGCTGGTGTTAATTAAGATGTTAATCTGCTAACCTCAAACTAATGACACAAAATACAGATTGAAGTGCAGATCAACCACCAGGAGAACACAGGGCCATGCCAAAGCAAACAAACATGACACACAATTCAAAGGTGTCACGGAAAGGTGGACATCCAGTCTAAATGTAAGCTTATACAACAGACAGGAAGTATGTGAATACTTTTCTTGTACCTTTCCTTCTTTCAGGCACCAGAGCACACAAACATACTAGGTTTCCCCCCACCTTGTGAAATCTATGGTGTGTTCTCTCTGCCTGGCCCAGAAGCATCACTGTCAGGTGAAAGGCAGATTGGTCAGGAGGGCACACAGAGAGAAAGGGAAGAGAGAGAGACCAGAAATTGGCAAGAAGAACAACTCAAAGTGAGAAGAATTAGAGAATAGGGAAGCAGCAGCAAAGAGGAAAGCAAACAGAAACACCCACCAAAGGTGACACTGCAGCTCCTCCACACTCTGTGCTGTGTAAGAGGAAGTTTAGCAAATCCTTTGAGGAAATACAGGATCTCTGACCCATGATAAGGCAGACTATTACTGAAACTTGCCAGTAAGTTATTTATTCCTTCCTTCACTATAAACTCCATGTGCTTCATAGATTGTGGTTAGGCCATTTCTGCAAGCACAAGCTACTCCATTTATTATTCGGTCTTGCAGATTACTTTAACTACCAGAGAAAGCTCCTTCTGCTGCAGTGTTTATATCCTAAATGTAGTGTTTTATCTACTAATTTCCAGCCATAGCTTTTTAAGAACATTCTGAATTTGAAAATCAACAGACAAGGTCTGGAATCTGCAGTGTCTCTGGTAGTTACAGGTGAAAATATAAAAAAAACCCATCAGAATTTAGCTGGCATTGGGATACATGTGGTAGCTGTGACTAAATAAAGTTTCCATTTATCAATGGAAGGTCCCCATTAAAATAAAGCAAGAGAAATCCAACTTATATATGCCAGTGACAGCCACAGGGGCTCAGATTTTTTTAAATTTTATTTAATCAAAGTTAAGACGTGGATAAACATAAATACAGCACAGGTACTTCAGATCATTCTTCATATTTGTGTACAGACAAACTGATGGATGTAATCCCAATGAAAACTGCAGTCAATGAAGCGCATACAGCCTTCCCCCCACACACACAAAAACAAACCCCAATTAAAAAAAAAAAAAAAAAAAAACAACAAAAAACCCCACACAATCTCAGCACACACTCTCATTACAAATGATTCATACATAAATAGGTAGAGGGTGCAAACAAGCTAATATGCGAACATGTATAACCTCTCGTTAATGGGAAAAAAAAACCAGAAGCAGCCATAATGATTAAAATACATTCAGTTACTGATAACTAGTTGTGCCATACAAGGCATTATCAATAAAAAAAAAAAAAAAGGAAATTGTGCTGCAGAGAAAAGCTATATACAACAAGAAAATAAACTGCAAAGTTAACGCATGCATGTTTTATCCTGGAAAAGCACAGCCCTCCAATATTTTCTCCATGTTTGTTATAAAAGCCCTCTGCACTCAACTAAAATTAAAATGATCTTAAAGGATAATACTTGTAAAGTTTACTTAAGTCTTCAGCCACAGTAAACTGCAATGAAAATAATGTTCAGAGTCATTTTCAAAACAAAACAAACAAAAAAAAACAAAAACAAAAAAAATCTATTCATCTGATGACATGCATGATTAAAAGGTCTAGGCAAGATACACTGCTCTACGTTCCTGATGACTAAGGAAAAAAGCTCAAGTCAATTTAATCTGCAGATGGTCAGAAGATTTTTGTATTCCAGCAGTAGCAGCAGTTCAGATCTTCTGGATCTTTTCCCCAACAACTACAGGATTCTCTTTTCTGATTTTCTCAGCAGCATCAGCTTTGTAATTGTAAGAGCAACTGTGTACATCTGAGTAACGGTGCATTCCACAGTAAACGTTCCCACACCGACATTCGAACCCTGTGGACAGAAACAGCAGCTTAGGCATTTCAACATTCTAAATTACACTGGTTTGCTTTAAATCCTGAATGTGTTCACTCACTAGCAATAAATCTCAGTCACCAGTGTCAATCAATCAGCCAAAGAGCCTCTGCTGCAGAAAGCATAAGAATCACAAATAATACATTTTTAAGTGATTACAGCAAGATTTGACTTGATATTCCTTCTTTTCGCATTACACTCTAGGACATTCCTAGAGAACTCCTGCCCTTTTGCTATGTTTATGAATATTCACCCTCCAGAATTCAAGCCCTTTCACTGGACCACTGCAAAGCTGGCTAGTGAATGGCAGCAATCTATCATCCAATTCCTCAGCTAAGCAGACTTCCAAAAGGAAGTATTTGGAATTATGAACTCCACTTTTAGACAGGAGGCTGAAAAACAAAATGATACATGAATGACTAATCTAGTAAGAGTCAGCTGAAAACACCTTTGACTGTTATTTCAAATCATTATCAAACGACCATGCCCTATTTTCTCTTTAAGATAACATTTCAAAGGGCCCAAGCCTAAACAAGCCTAAGGAAACCGAAATCAGTATTTCTTACCAGTCAGTCCAACCTTCTTCCTGCACATGAAACAACGATTCTTTTTCTGTTTTGGTTTGTCAAGCGACTTGTCCTGTTCTTCAGGTGTAGGCTCTGCATTCTCTGACACTGAAGCTGACATTAAAAAAGTTAGTAAGAACAGTGGAGAAAGAAGTCTGTCTCTGCCCTTTAAGTCCTACAATAATCTAAGGCCCATGTTGTACATTTGGCCATTTTGCTGCAGCTTCCATGTCTGAAGTGCATTGGTCTCTCCGTAGCGACTGGAACTCCCTCCTTCTAGACCTTTGATTTAACTTAAGAAAAGAACACACCAAATCCTTGAAAATACCACAAAACCAACCAAAACAGTAAACATTAGGTTTAACAGCAAGATTCAGCACTGTCAGATGCAGGAAGAAAATCCAACAGCCAAGTGTTTCCCCGCAGTATTACTCGCCCAGCTCCCAAAATCTGCTTGCAAGAAGCACTCTATGCAACAGGATCAGTTGAGCCAAACACCCTCTTTCAAATCCTGAATCAACATTATTATTGCTGAAGACTGCAACATGGAGGCCACGCAAAGCACAGTGCTTCAGAACAATCTCCACCAGTGTGATGCTGCTGCTCTTGCACACCTGGAAAAAGCCTACAAAGGCCATAAGTGACTATCTGGGGTGAGAAACACCAGCTCTAGAGACCCAGACTTATAGGTGGAACTACACTGCACTGGAGCCCAGAAGGAAGCAGGTAAAAACCTAATTTTAAAGATATTTCTCCTAAGGCATCTTTCAACCCACTGTAGTGTTCTCTCACATCTAAAAGAAAGAGGTTACAGGTTGTGTGGGAGAGTATGAACAAGTAATAGTAGTATTTGCCTGAGTCAGAAAATAGAGTCAAAAATAGAAGTTGGCTGGTTTTCCTCAAGTATTTGCAGATTCCTTACATTACAAAGCAGAAATAGAAACCAAAAAAAAAAAAAAACAAAAAACAAAAAACTCAACTTCATTTCAAGAAGGGCTAAGAGCCAACCTCTGCCTACCAAACACAGCTGGACCACAGCAGGACAAGTCTCCCGTGAGTAAGACACACACAAGTTGGGAGTATTTGCAGCAAAGAACAAAAGCAAGCTCCAGCTGGGAGGAGTGTGGATGGAAGCAGAGCTAGAACCAGTGCTGTAAGGAAGGGAATACAACAGCAAGCTCAGACATTTGTCAGGGAAAAAGCTGCAGGCATCTCTGTGCAGCTGGACTTTTGTTTGTCAGAGACTGTCAGATGTAGTTCTGTGCTAGCTCTTCACCAGCTGACAGCTTTTCTGCATGACAAATCCAGTGGGGTTTTTCATGTGCTGCTATTCTGATCTTTTTTTTTTTTTTTTTTTGAAAGGAAAGGGCACTCATCACTTTTGCTATGTATCAAAACATTGTACTAAGCAACATCAATGGATAGCAAGATACCTGATCACCAGCAAAGACTTTGCCTGAGGGGACAGTATATTCCACAGGTTAATCTAGCAAAGATACTATTATACATGGTCTATTAAATCCTTCTCAGTCACCATCTATGCTATAGCAGAGCTTCTTTGTCCTGAAATTTCTAACAATTCATAGTTTGCAAAACAAAAAAGGTTCAGTGGCTTTAAATGGCTGTTAAAGGGCACATTTCTGAGTGGGTATAGTATCAAAAGGATTGCAAGGTAAGAACCAGAATCAGCAAGGACTAAAAGAGGTGAGATAAGTACCAGAAGTGATTAAGACTTACTCAGATGTTGTAGTTTTACAGAAAACAGATACTGCAGTCTTTATTAATTCATTAAGACATATTCATGCCATGAGCTAACATTCTCCAGCCTGTACTTCCTGTTGTAGCAAATCCAGTTACCTCAATCTAAGTTTCACTAAGAGCCTCTGTAACTATTAGCTAAATTTAGGAAAACTTGGCACTCTTCCCTGCATAACAAGGCTCTCATACACCCTTACTTACATTTTCATTGTGCGTATGGCTCTCACATTAAAAAGGTTTAAAAATATTTAAGAGCTACTGCTCAGAGTAGAACCTAGTGGGAAGATTATTCTACTGCACCACAAGTCACTTTGTATCTGCTGTAGTAACCATAAATTTTAGGTCTCAATTTGCTCTTGAATAGAAGCTAGAGATTTGAACCAAAATCCTGTATGATAATCACAAATATCCCAACCACTTTAGATGACCAAGTGCCACTGTTCAGTCTATAAGCTACCAGTGATGACCACAGCAGAAAAAAGCCAAGTAAGATGCTATACTGTCCAGCTTGGAGCTTGCAGGAAATATGTTGCAGCCACTCCCAACAGCTGGATTTCATCTGGATTCCAGGATGCTGCTGCCTGCTTTCCTTGAACCAAGTCATCCCTTCCCCCAGCCCAAGAACAGAAGCCCTGGTAGCAGCAGTACAAGCTGCCAACTAACCAAAAAGGAGTAAAGTATAAACACAGTCATATTTCTGAGTTAACAAGTTGGGCTGGTCACTAAAGTTCCCGAATTTACAGAACATGTTCCTAGCTGACCAAAACAAGCAGAGCCTGGATTTCTTCCTAAAGGCACAAGCTTTTCCTACTGCTTTGCTTGTACAAACCCCTGCCTGAGCTTCAGTGTGCTCTGACTGACCACAGAAACAGCAGCCACATGACAAAATGCACTCCAGCCTCTGCACCCCTGCAGGCACACACAACACAGCTCTGTGTGTGCAGCAAGACAACCAATGCTTCACCTGTTCTCTCTCTCGATGTTTTACATTCATCACCCTGCATTACTGGGCAGAGGTTTTAAAAGAAAAAGGTTTCCCATTCCTACAGAAGAGCATGAACAGCTACATTCACTTCTTAAGGGCATTTCACTAGGCCTAGTAAGAAGAACCCCCACACCTCCAGAGGAGTGAAATGTAAAGTTAATCCAAAGGAGAATATCACTACTTGTGAACATTTTAAACTGACATAATCAGCCTAAAATACACTGTTTCAAAACAAATGAAGTTAGAGCACACTCACCCACAGAATTTAGCTTTAATTCTTCTGTTCTTCTTAGCTTTAATTTCCTCTCCCCCTGGAGCATTCACCCAGGATATCAGGAGATCCTGTATTATTTGATACACTTGTATCATAATCATACTCTACCTCTGAGTCCCTCGTACTATCAGGAAAGTGAGAAGCATCCATCAATTCCTTTCCAGTACTGTCTACTGTGCCAACCCTGATAAGGCCCACTGAAGCTGAAGCCATTAGCTCAACTGCATTCATCTTAGATCCAAGCAACCCAAACATAAAATTCTGCAGCAAACTAATTGTTTTAATATCAAGTTTTTTAAACTTAGTTTGAACTTCACTGTTTAACCTCACTAAAATCCAGATATGCACAAAATCAGGTGACTTCATTCAGAACAGCCATGTACCTTTTAGACAGTTAATCCAATCTAACTTTGTACTTTGGTTTTTCAAATAATAACCACACCACATGACGTGAGTGATGGCATTTTGCAATGCTAATAGTACATGCTCCTCTCCAATTCACAACAAGCTTGAAAATCACAGAGGCCGTTTTCATTCTCAGAAGTTTTTACCCTCAGAGGGGCTGAGTTCATCCATTAGTTGGATTTATACTTTTACCCCCATGTTCTTCAGCTGTAGGAGCTCCACAATGTTTGTGGTGGAGTCCTTCTGCCTCCCATGAGAGTTTCATTTACCTTTAAAATCCTCCCTGGACCAGAAGCATAAATCCTAACCTGGATGGTTTTAACTCCTTTACCTGCTTGCAGGCTTGCCTGGAGGCAGCCCCGTTAATCCTCTAACAAATCAGGAATCCTGACTAGTTAATCCTAACAGGGCCATCATGTTGAGCAAAAGGTACAATAGCCCAGGAGGTAATTAAAATGACTTGGAGAGATGCTCAGAATAGAAGAAAGCTGCTAGAAAAGCTGGACTGTACTTAAATGAGTTTCATTTCAGGTCATCTTTAATGGCATGTTCATGGTATTTAAGAACATTAAAGTTAAAAAAAAAATTTATTAGTCCCTATCTTAGAGCATCTAGGCTTTTGCACTGTTCCACAAGCATCATCATACAAATGCTAGCTCTAAAGTCTACACTTATTAACATATTCTAGAGTTTTCCTCTATTTCTTCTGCAATGTATAAATCCAACAAAGACAAATCTGAACTGCTCTTTGGGAATTTTATCCCTTTGTAGTTTTAGTTTGACTGCAAATAGCAAGGACTGTGTTGCACGCAGCTCAAGTCTCATTTATCTGTCTGCTTTAGAAGAGTAATAATAGTAATCTAAGAAAGCTTAATTATTCACCCAGTCTTTCATTCAATGTTGTTGTAGCCTGGTAATTTTTGTTAAATGGCAAGTTAAGGGGACCTCAGCTGAACACAATATATTAACTTACACCAGCAGCATAGAACAACTCGCCCCAGAACAGACATTCCCACGAGGCAAGATTTTATCAAAATAATACTGACATTATTTCTCCTGTTCCCCTACATCAACAGAAGTACTATTAGACACACTTCACTCTGGGACCAACTTTTTTTTTTTCTTCTAAATGTTAGAAACTTAGGCAATGCTAAAAAAGAACCCCTTGGATTCACGTTTGTATTACATGCTTGTCAGCAACCTAAAACTCAAATTCCAAAAAATCGAAACTTCAGGATGCACAACTATGACAGCAATTCAATAAAATCCCTCTCAGCATCCATTCTAAGCTGCTTTCCTTCCAAACTTACATTTTCAAATCAAAAAAACTTTAAAACTGGAAACACTACGTTTCCTATGATTTGCAGTTAAAGGACATCACAGAAGGAACTCTTAAGGAAGTGAGGCTGACCCTGCCAGAGAGTTATAAATAGGGATGGTAATTTAGAACTCAACTACATGCTGGTGATGTTCTTAGTTTAGAAATGAGGGTACAAAGAAAAGGACAGAGGACACAGCTGAGTAACCTAAACACCTGATATATGCTGGTCCTGCAGATACATCCCTAAATTCAAAGCTTCTGGTTGATAAATCTTTTATCTTCTCATAAGGAGAATGAGCTTGAGAGGTGGAGAATTAGAAGCAGCACAAATTTATCCGAGTGTATAAGAAGAAAGACATGCCTCTGAAAACTTGCTGGGAAAAGTCTTTTCACAGGCCCAAGGCACCTCAGAGCCAGGTCAATAAAGTAAAGTACTGCCTCTGTCTCCCAGTGAAAAGCCAGTAAATGCATCCTACAGAAAGGGACAGGTCAGGTTTAGAAAAGTATCTGAGAAGCAAAGCTTTGATACCAGAGATACAGTCAAAGAACTAATATTTACAATGTTTAAGTGGAATTACAAGTTGTATCTGTAAAAAACCCACACTTCTATGTTTAGATTAGTCCACAGAAAAATAATCCTCCCCACTAAAACCTAAACTGTCTCAGCAGAAGGCAGAATACTTACTGACTTACCTTTAAATATCTTTCATAATGCCTACAGGTTACCAGTCTGAGCACATTTTGTATACTATCTGGCATTTTTGCATTTCCTAAGAAATACTATTAATTTTTTTTTAGTCTTAAGCTCTGAAAGCCTTCACACAGAAAACAAGAAAAAAATGAAAAGAAACTTTACATTGTACCAGCAAGAAGGATTTTAGGCCAATATAGTTAACTCTCTTAGCCATTGTACTTTCAGCAAACATAGCCTGTGGTTTGGTAATTTTATATTTGATAAGTGAATTTCACTAGTTCAAAATCTTACATCACTACAGTTCAGAGGAGAAAGGTTCTTTTATAGGTGTTTCCTGTTTATAAAAGATACTGACCCTGTTCTGGCAATGGCTATGTCAAACACCCTCTAGCACAAATATACTCAAACTTCAGAGATGTGCTGTAAATGGTTACTCTGAGAAGTAACAGATACTCAAAACTCTACTCAGGTGTAACAGCCATGGCATAGAGACAGAACAGGATGTTGATTTATGATGTGCATTTCCAACACCAATTAAAACACTTGTTTATGGCAGACACTGACATCGCCAATTAAACATAAGGTTTTGGTTTCTACTTGCCATTTAAGAAAAGAAATTTTGTTCTTATTTTGCCGTCTGATTTCACAGAATATTTAGGTTTGAGAATCAGACATGTTTGAACAGGAGTGTATTAAGAACAGCTGAAGTTTAAAAAGCATTATTCATAAGTTCTGTCACTGAAAACTACACACCAACCTTGCAACTCTTCTGTCTCAGGTACTGTTTTGTCCACAGCCGTACTATCCGCTTGGGATGATGCTACAGATTCTGTTAAAAGTGACTGACTGGACACAGGGCTGAGAAGCAAAAGAAGAAAATTATGATTTTTATGATGCATTTCCACATTCTTTTCCAATAAGATATATTAGGGCACCTCTTGATGAAAAGGTATCCCAGAACATTTCACTCTGAAGTTGCTTCTGTAAGCACTTAAAACTGCTACAATCTGAACTGACACAAAAGGTAAACATTTTTTTTTAAACTCATACTGAATGCAACAAAACAGTTCCACTATAAAAAAGGAAAAATATTTTGGGTGATTTGGCATACCATCATTCCAAACAGAAGCAACAACGCAACATTCAATATGCAAGGATCTTTATAACGGAAGTCAGCAAGATAATTGTAGAGGAGATAGTTTCAATGTTCTGGTGATACGAATGAGAAAATTGCAGCATGTCAGTGTTTCCAGTAATAAAGCTGCAGCAGCTGCACACAGAACCCCTTGGATTTTCACAGTGTGAAGTGGTGCAGGCTAAGCTTCCCAACCCTTTAGCCATACTGCTAAATCACAGCATGGCTGAACACTCACCAATGAACACCCTGAGCAGTTGAGAGAGAGCAATTCAACACTAGCCATGACTCCCAGCCAAGCTGCTCATCCAGCAGCTATGGAACAAGACAGAGCTCAAGTCCCAAGCAAGAGGTAGCACTATCTCATTTGCATTTTTTTTTCTTCCTTTCCAGTGAGGAATTCACTCTTGAAGGCAAAAACCAGATTATCCAGCAGCCCATGAACCAGCACTCCATGGCACAACCAGAGCACTGGAGTCGCAATTTTAATCATCAAGAACTGCATGTAGGTCTTGAACTGCCTGTCTGGCCACCTACAAAAGGCATTGTCAATTAATTTTACCTGTCCTCAGAGTATCATAAGTCTGAGGTATTTCCAGAGACTAATATTGAATTCCTGAGGTTTTTTTATTTTGAAAACAACAACCCAAGCAAGTGACACTGATTTTTTTTCAAGTGCCAGTCCAAGAGCAACCATCCACTCCTTCTCCCACAGCCAGTAATCAGTGAGGTACTTCTGTTCTTTCATTCTATTGAAGTTGTGAGAGAACAAAGGCAAGGCACTGTGACTGGTTCACATCTGTGCATTGACCTGGATGCACTTTTTTTTACACACACCAGAAGAGTTGTTTCAGGGTAAGATATGTATTTTCTACTCCAACTATAAACCTCAGAATGGAAAGACTAAATATAGCATCAAGCATGGCACCTAGCTCTCAGTTCATATGCAGGATCCAAGCATGAGATAACACCTCCTATAAAAAGCTAGGGAGCAGAAAAGTCTGAGCAGAATCAGTCAGCAGTAACTGATGGAATCACCCTTAGCCTGTGTTCTACTACATTCATTTTTTTAAAGAAAAGTTGAAATGAGTATTACTGCAAATTTAGCTTCCATAGTATATATAACACACTAACACTTTTCACTCAAAATTTCCAAAGCACTTAAGTTGCTGTTGATTGTGTCATTCTAAACTGAAATGGAGTTGCTAAATATAAACAAATATTTAGCTTTTACAAATGGAGAATACTTAGTAAGTCTGAGTGATTTATAAGAGGACATTATGTATCCTTGAATAATCCAGACAGAAATTACTTGTTTAATAAGAGATCAGTTCAGTAGCACAACTTGTACTAAGACTTGTGTCTTTACCCTGTTCTAGTACTCTCCACTTCTTGCTAAGTAACTGGCTTGTTAACACATTATCATACATTTATTTATGAGAGCTCTAGTAAACAGCTCCCTGCCATTTTACAAAATCCTCAAATTTCTGGGATGAAAAGAATTCTCCTTTAGTAAATATACAACTGCAAGTTGAGGAAGCAGAAGAGCAGCCAGACAAATTTCTGTAGAACAGAAGCTGACAACTTCTATTTGAGGCTAAATTCTAAAGACAAATTTCCATTTGAATGCCAGATGAAGCACAGAGATCTGCTAGCATTCACCCTGAGATCCCATGCTTTAAAGTTAGCACTGAAATTTTACACCTTTTCCTAATCCTGGTTCCAGCATTTAATTATGCAGGATCAGCACACTTCATTTAATCATTTTGACAGAGATTTTTCTGTAAAGACACAGAGCAGACTGAAGCACCTTACCTTGGCTGCATAGATGGAGTCGATGTAGAATCTAAAGTGGACTGAGTTTCCTGGGCACTGCCCTCTGTGCACTGGACCGGTAAGGACTCGGTGATACTACTGACAGAGGCTGCTGCAAGACACACCCAGGGAAAATGGGTTATGCTGCTTCCTGGGATTACAAAAATTACACACTGCATTTACTCTTCGACCCCTACAACACCAGTCAGGAAAGTAATTGAATCTCTGCCTACACCATAAGGAAACTTAATTTTACAAAAAAAGTAATTATGTTTGGCCATATTTTGACCTCGTTCCAGCCTCATACCCCCAGAACTTATACTGCAGAAAATTTTGAAGCTGGAGTTTTAATGCAGTTACTATTTTTTACTAATTAAAGCATCTACAAGCAGCTTTCTCAGCATAAACTGCTGTAATCTGACATGAGAAGCTGATGTTTTGTTTAAAAAACCAAGATGGATCTGTGAGAATACCAGTGTAACATCCTAATGCCAACTCCAGATGCATTTTGAAGGTGTAGAACCCAGATGCCCAGATTTCTATAAAAGATATTGCTTCTATTTAAAAGGTCAGGTTGAAGGAAAGGCAAGAGTACAGACGGCACTGGGCCAAAAAGAACAGAAAGCATGTGAAGTTAAGGAGAAACTATTGTTGCCTTTTCCCAACCTGGAAATGAAACTTAAGATAATTTTACTAAGGAGGAGCAGATCTTTCCTTGAAGGCCTTCAGGGGCAGTTATGGAAATATGTCCACAAAAGCCCCCAAAAGCCTTCAAAAGGAAAAGGCATCACTATCAAGTGTTTACAGGTTAATCCTTCAGAATGAGGTCACAGAGATGAAATACCTGTTCTTAAAACGCCTTTCACAAACATTCCCCAAACTCAATCCTATCTCTGTCAGTAATTTCAGCAAAAATATGTTGTAGTGTTTTTTCTGCGGTTTTATAATTTTAAATCAGAAGCACTCGAATACAAAAGGTATTAGTGAGAGTCTACTTCTGAGCAGATTAGTGGTAACACAATTACATTATGAGCATTCCATCCAAGCTCATTCCATAAGTTAAGATGCTGGAATGAAATGGTTTGCACTAATGCTCCAACAATCAGTATCTGGACACAGCCAGGAAGCTGCTGCCCGCTGTGTCAGGTTGAGCTGTTGACACACACACATGTGCTGGGGTTACTTACCAGGAGGGCTAATTCTACCATTACTGTTCTGCCTTTGAAGGTGCTCTTTGTAGCACACTGAACACATGCCATTTGTGCGAGGGTTCCCGTAAAATCCACAGCCAGTGGAACAAAGCATAGGCACTTGGCTACGGTTAGTTTCTTGAGCCATTCTCCCTTCTTCTATAAACCTGAAATTGATACACACAACCCAGTATTTAGAGGCCTGAGAAAACCCTTCTTTTACAGCTGACATTTTAAAATATGGAATTTCCTAAAACTCAGCAAAAAGAACATCCAGAAAAAACGCCTTGTGGGTAACTCAGTGCCCTTTCCCAAAAAGTCTATAAAGTCTGTCCAATAACACTCACATCATATGTAGGCTTTGCATGACCCACCCTCCCAGCCCCACCAATTTATTTTCAATATATAGCCCACAAAGAAAAGTAATTTTATTAAATATTGGAAGTATTACTGCTTCTGGCAGTCAGGTAAGGGAAGAAGGGGAGGGAACACTTATGCTGAAACCTGAACACCTGACACTGTGCATGAGAACTGTAAAATAGAGACAAGCCACGGTAACACAGGATTACTTGCTGCATAATTATAATTAACAACAGTCACATGAATTCAGATGTCACTGTTTAGTCACTGCATCATTAGTGAAAGACGACACAACTGCTTACCACAAACCCCGTATTGTGATTTTTCACACACTAAGAGAAAAATCACCCTTACAGTCAGAAATACTAGCCCACATACACATAACCTTCTATTTATAAATAGTGTGAAAATATAATAAAAATGAGAAGTAAGAGATATACGACTTAAGATATATATATGATATATGGGCTGCTACATTATTCAGCATCCTTAAATTTGGTTGTTATAAAGACTATCATTTTTCCCCCCTGGCTTGTATTACTCAAGTTTAGAGATATTTGCAAGACATTACCAGAAAATTAAAACAAATGACAATTTCCACCAGTGTTCCGAGGCTCCAACTATTATCAAGTGGTCTAACTTCCAAATAATTTTTGACATGTTATTTCATGAGATAAAATTAATTTTCCATTTTTCCCCCCTCCATAAATACACAACTGTAGTTCTTTTTAAACAATTTTGAAAGAAAAACATAGCTTCACATTAAGAAACTAGATATATCAAGGTATAAATTACTTATACTTAATTCACAATCAACTTAGGTCTACTACTTCCTGATTAAAAAGTAAGCTGAAGCATAGGTAATTTTAATTCTTGCGAGTCAAGCTGAACATAAGCAATATTACTGAAAAAAATCAATCTTGTAAGTAATATCAGCATACATTTCAAACAAAAAGAAAAAATACAGAGGGAAAGGGGTTTCAAGATACTTGAACACTTCACCAATTGCCATGTTATAAAATTAGATGAAACCATAGTAAGAAGTGCCACAGTAAAAAAGATCTCCTTTTACATAAGATGTATTCAAAGTCAAACAAAAACAACGTTCCCATTATTTTGTTTCCAGAGAAATCTCCACATCTCCTCTCACACCCACATCCACTGTGTTTTGTTTTTATTTCCCCAAAACCTATGAAATTGATACCAAGAGCAAACCTCTAGGTTGCAGAGCCAACAGCAACACTTAAACAAGTCAAGTCTTCTGCTCACAGCAATAAGATACTCTATGGACGAGGAAGGATTCAAGATCTAAGACAAGAAAGATGTACAGGCAGGAAGACAACCAAAATCTGATAGTATCTTTTTCAGCTTCAACCTGCAATTAAGCTTATTTCAGCTCTTGACTACACTCCCCCACCCCAACAGAGAATCACTTGCTTTCAACATACAAAGCCCCCATTGACCTCACACGACAGCTAAATTTGATTTTTGCTGAAGTACTGCACTTGTAGCTGAAAGAGCACTTTCATTCCTGCTTTTCTCCAGACAGTCTTTCAGAATGAAACTGCAAGTAGTGCATGTGGAATTTAATTCTTATGCTGGGCCCAACATTTCAGAGAAGCCATTTCAGGGAAGTGCAAATGAATATGAGTTTGCTGTGCTTTGGTAACCAGAACCAATTTAAAGCTGAAACCTTACGCAAGTCACTTTTGGCATAGAATGTTAAAAGATTGAAAGACTAATTAAAAACACTTTCAACTGAATATTTCAAGAGCTAATAGAGATTCAATGTCACAATACAGTATTAATCCTTTTAACTTTAGGCAGCAGCATATTAAAGAGCCCTACACTAACTTCCAGACTGTACCATGATTTTCTTTCTGTTCAATATTAGCTTCAAGCAGCACACAGGAACTCGGTACCAGCCGCTGCTAATATTCCCCAACACAACACTGCTGAAGGGATCAGGTGCTAACGCAAACACGAAATAATCTCTAACATGGATGTTAAAAAAAAAAAAAAGTTCTGCTCCAATTCAATAAACAAACTGTCAAAGGTGCCCAAAGATGCCCAGACAAAGAACAAGAAAAGCTGGCCCGAGTTCCAGCTAAGCCAGTTCCCAAGTTCATTAACCAGTGGATCCTGTCACCAGTCAAAGCTCAAGCCACTGGCATGAGGCTCCAGAACACTTCAATCTCCAAGGGGAAGTGCCAGGGATTCTTCTGAAGAGTTTTAATAAGGGCCACAGGAAGCGGAAGATCTTTCATTGGTTGCTAATATTTGAGAAATACAATGAATAACAGATAGGATCAACCTGATGCAATGTTATGAAGTCAAAGGAGACCTTGCACCAAGACAACAGCTTGTTGGGTTTGAAGGGGACAATTGGGTACAAGCCACCTGACCCACGCAATTACTGCTGTGAGCTACCAAAAAAAACCCAGCAGGAAAAGAAAGGACCATCACCAGCACAAAGTTTTCTGACAGTTCAGTAAGCTTAACTAGTTCACATGCAGAAACACAACAAGTAGAAACTCCAACACAGGAGAGCCTCTGGAATCGATGTGAGGGAGGACATGTGACCAGGAGGGACAACACATGCTTTAGCAGCCTGTAAGCTCCTGGGATGGTTGAACTGATCTATTTGAACCCTAAAGCCACAGAATGCCAAGCCAATATAATAAGCACTCCCATGCTTAGCCCTCCCTTTCAGCTCACATGTACCAATATGAAACAAGGAAATGATCAAACTTTAAAAAAAATCAACCACTCCACCTTCTGCCAATTAGTTTCAACACAGATTGGTTTCTGAGCTCGCCTGCGTGCTATTTGGGCAGGAGAGGGTCTAGCTGCAGACACGTGTGAAATGCCTGTTTCAGCAGCAGAGCTGCTAAGAGAACCACTAGCCAAAAAGAGGCATTGAAAACAGAACGAAAGAAACCCAAGTACTGGCAGTTCCTGCCACTGCACTCGAGCCATGCCTCTCCTGCACACACGCACTCCCGCGGGAGGGCAGGGGCCGGACGACTCGCAGGGACTCCGGGCTCCAGGCAAACTGCCACCAGCCGAGCAGCCGGACTCTGGCCCCACCGCAGCAAACAGAGCAGCGAGAGATCACTGAGCAGATGCTTTTGGGGGAGGGAAGGACCTCCTCTCAACCCAGTTCTTGGCTCAGCTTCAGATGATTTTTGCTTCAAAACCGTAATGCCTCACGCAGGAAGACACACAGTATCACCGAGCCCAAACATCCCATAAAGCAGTGGAGGTGAGCAGTCACTGCTGAAACCACTGTCAGAGGGGCAGGCATGCTCCCACAGCTCTGGCCACTGCTGCCCCCCATCCCTGCCTGCGGCCACATCAGCTCAGCCATCTCATGGAAACAATACAAATATTTGTTCTGGTGCACTGGAGAGCTTGCTCATCTGATAGAAGATCAACTCCAGAGACATGACATCTCCATGTGACACTGCACAGGAAGTGACATGGCTAAAAATAGGACAACCCTTTATTAGGGGCAGCAAGCCCTTGCTGAGCATCAAGCTTACTGTAAAATAAATCCCAAGTGCATACACTATCCATAATTTCAAAAATGGCCTCCCCTAGCTTGGCTTCAGTATGACACTTGAAGCAGCTTCATAGCTGAAATGACAACAAGGTCTTGGGATCAACATGACTACATGTATGTCCCTCTTGGTTTGAGGTGTCACAAAACAAATGTGGAGCTTGTCAAGCTCCTGGAAATGCCTCTGGGCTCTGCCTGCTCCCCCAGAGCTGTGCCTGCACAGCATTCATAGAGTAATGCTATGATTTCTGAAGGTTATTCTGAATGAAGAATTTATTTATCTTAAAGAAAAAAACTCAAAACAACAGAGCTCCTTACAGTGTTTTAAGCATATTCCCTGCTTTGCTTTACAATATAGTTGTATAACCAGTTGTACAAGCCCTAATGAGAAGGAACAGACTAGAGGGAAGTGCAAGAGCTTTAAACAACTCCTCTCAGTACAACCCCAGAACATCTACTTCATTGAAGATTATGGAATAAACACCCTCTTTCTGTATTAGCTAAAAATTGCTAAACTTCAGCTGAAATTACCTCTGTGTTCTTAAAGATATTTATTGCCTCTAGAAGCATAGCAACACACAGCTCTGCAGGCTAAGTCTTCCTTTTCCTACAAATAAGGTGCTTACAGGCTACCTGTTCCTGTTACTCCTGCAATACACAACTTCATTCATTTAATAATGCCCTCTTGCTCCTGCTGCTACAGGTCTTGTCTTTCCTTCTTCACCATCACATCCTCAGAGTAAATTCCTCTCTGTATGAAGCAAAAAATATGCAAAGGACATGTCTATAAAATTGATAGAATTGAAGCTGTAGAAACACTAAAGCAGAGCAAATCTTCTGGACATCAAGTTCTCAGGAGAAAGAGACACATCTTCCAATACTCTGTAAAGCAAGCAACAAAATACTCGTGGACATCTCTTCCCCACACAGCAGGCACTGTGATACTGGTCTTCCTCCCCACCCCCCCTCCTTTCTTCTTTTCCTTTTAATTAAAATGTTTATATGCCACTAGTTTCAAATAACTGATACCCTAGCTTTATAGGCTTCAAATGTTAATCAGTAAGATCAGAGAGAGCGGCATTTAGCAGGATTAAACACACAAGGTTTAAGAATAATCTCTTTCACTGCTGCCCTCCCCCCCACCCCCCCAATTCTAGACAAGAAAAAAAATCTGTCACAGAAGCCAGCTTTCTCTTCATCTGTCTTCACAAAGAAAAAGGTCTCTTGAATACCAGTTACCCTCATACTTCAAGTTCTGGTAAGGAAAACAAGCAGATCCTCACATCCTGCAGTACAGTCTTGTGTTCTGCAAACACTCCTGAAATCTGTGACTGCTATGGGAAGGATCCCCCCCAAAAGCTAATGCTGAGACCACCCAAACAGCTTTGTGCCTCAGCAGTAGAGCAGACACAGTTTGAACCATTCTAATGCCAGCTTCGAAACTGCTGCTCAAAGAGAAAGCAGAACACAGTGTGAGCTACTCTTCACTGTCAAAATCAGCACACTGACAGTTTTACCTGACACTCACCTCAAATGATAAATCCAGTTTTAACAAGTGATTAAAATATTCCCTCCTCTATAATAATCACCTTTATAATGAAGCAGCTTAGCACTGACTGAAGTAGCATCAACACTAATGGTCATTTTCTCCTTGTGCTAATGAAGCATAGAAGCTGCAGAAGTGGTAATGTGTGCTGCTTAGACATACAAAGCTTCATTCCAAGCACAAATAAGACACAGAGTTGGGCACACAAAGATACACTTCACTTTGTAGCATGTACTGGCACAGATACCCAATACCACCTGTACCACCATATGAAAAGGCAGGCTGGTACAAAAGGCAATAAATAGGAAATGCATTTTTCTACAGGCTTATCAAAACACAGGGCAAATATAAAAGCCCAAGAACAAAGTTCTGTTGAATCTTGCTGCAGAGCTCCCAAAGCACTGGCTGTGACCAAGGATACCAGTTCATACTGGAATTTGCTGTTCAGGTGTCCTGCTACCAGCTCAGGGTATAAAGCACTAGAATCACAACTTAATAGCAAGCTACAGAACAGTCCTGTTTTTTTTTACTCCATTGCTGTGTCCCAAAAGGCTCCAATTTACATTCACTGAGCAGTAGCTGCTTTAAGGCATTATCATGTCCCAGCAACTTACTATGGAGCCAAGAAGAACTGGCAGATTTGAATAGGGGCCTCAGTCATTACAGCTCAGCCCAGCTTGCTGGTTGCAGTCAGACATGTCATTTCATCTTACAGCTCACCCTTGCTAAAGCACTGCAGCTGGTTCACATTTGCCAGCACAGCTACATGTGTAGTTACACTCTGACCCAGTTTCATCAGAATGCTTTGAGTTAAAAAAAGTGAATATGGTTAAGGACCAGCTATGCAAGCAGATCTGTAAGGGCAGCGACCTCTTTGTTCCTGTAGCAGCAGAACACACGGCTGCTGCATTTTTCAAAACACAGGAGTTCCAACTCCTCAGCACCAAGAGAATCCATACATTTTAAAGCTTTCCACTTATTCTACTGAGTCTCCAGTTTTCTTCCTGCTCAAGCAAACTAAAGTTTTAAATTGCAATGTGAAGTTGAATTTATATGACTTCATAACAAAAACAAAATACTCACACCAGTGACCAAAGACTTACATAAGATGTTCTTTTAACTCACTTGACAAGTCATTTAATATCTACTATGTTCCTGTCTATTCCTGTTGAACAGCTTTTTATTTTTGTTTCATTCACAGACTTAATTTAGGCTACAATCAAGTACTTATACTAGACACTCCTAGCAGAAACTTTACAAAAACGTGTAAAGAGTTAGAGAAGTCTTTTCTTCACTTCCAATTTTTATTAGTTAGCAAGCTTAAATCCTTCCATACAAGAACTAAAATATAAATAAAACTGGAAACTTAAGAAAGCTGTATCTCAGATTTAAGATGTCAAAGACTGTGAAAGAATCACACTAGTGGGAAAAAAGATACACTCATGAGAGAAAGTGACAGATGGACAGAAAAGAGACAGTTGAGGTCTTAGGAAGGGACAGAACATTAGCAACTTTTATAACTAATCTGAGCCAGAATATCATAAACTCAGGAACACCTGGTACAGACAAAGCCTCCACTGTTAAAGCGTGCATGCTGCTAAGTACAGCTGACTGCTCTTGTACTCAAGGTTACATGAGGAACAAGAGAACATTTCACTACAACCTCTCCACTCTTGCTAAGCAAGAACAAAGATGCACAGATTCTATACTGGTATCAAGGAGATCACTGATAATAAGGACTCAGCTTTCCATGCTTGTCTACATACACTATTAATAGATGTTACTTTGAAACTGTAATTACTACTTGTGACCACGCTTAACCTTTGCAAAGCATGGATTACCAGACCCAAAGATTAACTTCTGTAAAAGTGGTACCTCAGACTTTCATTCACCTCATACAACAGCATCTAATTGCTTGCAGTAACCACTTAAAGTCTACAAACAAAAACAAGTACAAGCAAAATTTTCATACTTAATTTCCAAGCTTTCTAGTATAGTCAACACACCAAATAAAGGGCCAATTCCATGAATGTCATTACTGAAAATTAATTCTAAAAAAAAAATCCAACAATTAACAAGCAATGTAAGAGGTATATTTTATTACCTAGTAGGAAGAATCATATTTTATCTATTTTGGATTTCAAAGAGACAGACAAAAGGATTTGCATTGGAATAGCAGAAAGCTGCCACACAGAGCTACTGGTGTGATGGTGGTTTCTTTGCAGTAATGACCACTACTTTATGGAGCATCTGCTAAGATGCCTAAAAAATTAAGTGCAGCACTCTGTATAAAGCCTTCAACACTCCTATTTATCACGCATTTCAATTTGAGTCTAAAGCAGCAAAATACAAGTCAGGATGCCAAGGATTATCACTGCTTGTACATTTAAGCCTGTACATTAGAACAACTAGGAAGTCCCAGACTAACACTGCAGCACCACTAGAATTAGACCCTTGCATATGACAGCAAACTTCCTGAGATTCAAAGAAAAAACTTTTTTTCATCTTAAAAAATTTAAAAGCTTCTTATTCCCCAGTAGCACAATACATTTGTAGGCACCCCCAGTTCAATCCAGCAAACTCCAGTCCAGAGCAACACAGAAATGCTTTCAGAAAGAGGCACCACCAACATGTTCTTAGTTTGTGTCTCTCCAGTGATGACTATCAGAAAATCTAAGCTGACAAAGCTGCCTTTTTGGAGAGGTCAACCTGAACGCAAGTGAAAACAAAACAAAACCTAGACATATAACAAAACTCACTTCTCCGGTTCAAGAGAAAAAACAGCAAATAACCCTTGGAGCTAGACATGCTTGTTTACAGTGAGCCATGACAGGGACCTTCAATAAAGATAACTAGTTAAACATTAAAAGCACTGAGAGCAAATGCAGTTTACTATGTACTGAACAACTATAGTTAAGACAATTTCTATGTGAGTTACAAAGAAAAGTGAACACCAGACAAGAGTCATCATGTGTTTCAAGAAGCTAGTTTTTGTTCTGGCATCCCTGGGGAGGCATGGTGAGAGAAGTTCAAGAGGCATATCTGAGGAACACAGAGAGGACACTGGCCAGCCACCCCACTGGTCCTGCTGTCCTACCCAAAGCACTCTATGTTCATGCACAAGCCAGAGAAGAGTGTCCTTCCCCCCAGACATGAAGTTATACTTACTCAGTTTAGCCTCCCCAGCTCACCCAAGGTTTAAGGCTGAGCAGGCCCATTTTTGCAAGATAGCTGTCTCTGAGATTATGACTGATGCTGAAAACTTACATGAAGTTACACTTGTGACAGAACATGCAGCTACTTTTAAAAGTAGCTGCTTTTAAAAGCACTTTTAGAGTGCTTGCTCTGGCATTTCTGCTTAAGTGGAATAAAAATTCAGAAGTTACACCCATTAGAAAAATCAAACCATGTCAGTAATTGCTCATCAGCAGTTGGCTATGTCAGCTCACAGTTTCCATCATGTGTGGCTGAACTGGTGCCAAGCTGTACAAGTCACAGACACTGCTTGAGGAGCCCTTTTCTTTCCTCTGGAGTTTGTGCCATCTCATACCTGTATTCTGGCATTCAGGTGCTGCAGGAATACTTGAGTTGCCCTTCACAGTCCCATAAATTTAAGGTTTACTTGAAATCTGTCAGATAACAGAAATGCCTTCTTTCAAAATGCTCTAAGAAAGGTAAGAAAGCTACTCTGAAACAGACCAGGCAGGGTTGGATTCTGCTTTCTCTGGTATCACATACTGAAGCTGGCCATTTCAGAAATCAGAGGTTGTATAGAATTAGAATCAGGAGATTCTAGAATTCTCTATTCTCTAAATTCCTTTAGAATACCAGGCCAACAGGGATGCACGAGAGCAACTCCATAAACTATCTTTGGTGCTGTATTTTAAAACAGGTTTGACTTAACACACTGATGAGAAATAATCTGCAAGAAGGATTCAAACACTTAGAAGATTACCCTCATAATTACTGAAAGAATAGATATAGATTCAGTAATCGCTTCTTTTGAGCTTCAGTGAATAAGTAATCTTCTCTCAATACAGCATAAGTTTCACTTATTTTAAGCACATCAAACCCAGAAGAGATAAAAGCCATTTTAACACAAGTTCCCAAAATAGACAGCTTCTTGTTAACAAAGCACCTGTTGCTGAGAACTGACAGTAAGCACAAAACACATTATAATTTGTTTTCATAAACAGCACTGTGTAGAATTTTAATTAGCTGATAATGCCACAGTTCTAAATGGGCCTAATGCTAAAGGAGCTCCTGCTCTAATATCGGGGTTTCTATGTGTTAATAAATAAAACTACCATCATTTCTGGCTAGGGCATCTTGAATTCAGCTTAACTTCCAAGAACACTGTGATTATCATGCATGATGTGTAGTTCTATTTAGAATTATGCACTATATCTAATTTAAGTGTGTAAAATTATACAATACCCTTACTGTGGTTTGATGGGGAACTCAACCTAAAGCTAAAGCCTGACCAAAGAAAGAGGGTATGTAAGGACAAGTTTTCAGCAGAAGAGGTCTAAGTACAGCATTCCCTGTGGCAAAGCTGCATTTCTCATCTCTTGCAATACACTTAAATTTAGTCAAGGGACTCAAAGGTATTACTTTGTTTTAACCTCAGTGCATTCGGGGGGGGGGGGGGGGAAAGAGTGTGTGTGCTGCTTTTTTAATCCCTTAATTATTTCAATCACTGGGGAAGCCAGCTTACAGGATCCCAAACAAATTACATGTACTACGTAGATGTCTACATACTAAAACTTATCACTCTGCACAAAGCATAGGAAAATACTTCACAGGTGATCAGCAGCTGCCATGTTGGACAACTGGTATTTATCCATCACTTTAATACACTGTCAAGTTTCACTGAAGATAAGAACAGACCAACTGGTCACACTCTGAAGTTTTGCATCTTTCCTTAGTTTCCTCTCAGCTGTCACTGAAACAATGGGACATGTAAACATCCAACTGCAGCCTATACACACACATTCAATACCAATTCATATGCAACTAATGCAATGGTTTCATGATACAGCTAACTGGGGGCTTTAGATACCTGTCACAGCATTGCTAGAACAGGAACTGATCTACCCTGAAGACTTCGTTCTTCAAAAGCTTGGATTAGCTCTTTTATCTGGTTTATGGTGCAGCTCTGTGCCAGAGGAGTCAAAGTTAACAGTGCACTGCAGGAGGAAGGTGAACCTACCAAGTCAGTAGCAGAACTAAAATTTAAGGCACAGCCTCACTTATAGCTTAAGCAAAGGAAACAGGCCCACATCACCAGGAGGTCACAGCATGAATTAGTGAGAGTTGCCTTGTGTCAGCTTTAACTATCCAAGTGTCAAGTTAACAGATAAGGGGCTAGAGAATTATCAGAAATTGGTAATGAGACACTCTCCATTCTGAAAGTTTCCAGAAGTACACCACTTGCTCAGATGGAGAGGTCACTGCTTAAGAAAAGCTTAAAAAAATACTGGAAGCAACTTGATTGAGGACAACTGGCATTTCTTCCCCCACTGCCATCATGGAACAGAAAATAGTTTTTTACACTTCTTCCCTAAGCCCATACAGAACAGACTGTACATATTTCAGTTTCTCAACTAAGAAGAAAGCCAGAGCTGACAGCTCTCGAGTAAGAGTCTGCATTGCAAACACTGTGCTTTAATCACTAGGGCATCCTTTTTACCTACAAAATACTCCAGTTACAACTCTGTGAACTGCCCTCCTGATAACCAAGTCTGCTATTCATTCTATTTCCAGACAAGATTCCACTATGTGAGCACACATTTCTAGTACAATGTCTCCCCCACTCACTGTCCAGAACACTTAGATCAGCAAGTTAAGAACACAATCACCTAAAAATAGCATGGCTGGATGCCACTGTCTCCCCACTTATTACTGTGCTACCTTTGTACAGAGTTTTCTTCTACAATTCTACATGGAAAAATAAAGCCATAAATGGTTTTACAGGAGGGACTTGTAATCAAAAAGGCCAAGCTGTTAAGTAGTGCCCTGGGATTTCCCCTTTTCCCTCAAGCCACATAAACAAATTTACATTTTTAGAAGATTTTGAACAATAACTCCTTAAGTAGATCCAATTTCTCTTTTTATCCTCTTGCCATAGTGATTGTATTCTGCCAGAGAACAGATTGACACATGGCAAAGTAACAGCACTTTCTAGAGAAAGAAAAGTTCACAATATAAAGGAAAAGTACACAAACGTAGAAAAATGCAGGCCAGATCACCAACTATTTTGCTTGGCATATTAAAGCCAGTGTCACACTTCAGAATGGATAAAAATGGGGAGAGAAAAAAATCTGCTCACAGGATATTGAGCTTCAACTGTCAACAACATGTGGCTTTCTATCATGATGCTCATTCCTTTCCATTCACAAACTATAGCCAAGAGGGCTATTATCAGGAATCAGTGGAAAAAAAAAGAACAAAGTATTTTCCTTTTTATTATGGTACTGGGTCAGAAACAGGAGGGTTATCAGCAAGAACAAGGCCCTTTAGCTTGGCCTAAGGATGCAGCCACAGGCACAGCAGCTTCAGCTATGCTGGTTCCACAAGAACAGCAGCCTCGCTACGGCTTGGAGAAAAGCCCGGTGCCCTTACACTGTCTCCCAGAAATCTCTTCTGTCTCACTCCTTTTGTGAGGGCAAAAATCCCCACACAACTGTTGAAGAATATTTATATCCCTTACATTAAAAAAAAAACCTATTAATTTTAACCCATAAGCCTGCATTTCAAAAATCAATTGTCCCATTATAAAACTTGATGCTGCTCAAGGAAACTCAGCAACACTGCAATGCACATTTTACACTGCATATGCCACCCTATTTAAGTTCACCAGGCTGAGCTTTCAGGCCGTACAAAAAAGTTTTAAAAAATTCTTCATTTCAGGCCTTGACAATCTGAGAAATTAAGGTATCAGAGCTGCAGCAAGGACACAGGTATTATTCAGAGAAGACTAATGTTCCAAGCATTCTGATTGTGTAGTGTGGGATCTGAGGATGAAGACAGAAGGATAAGTAGGTAGCAACTAATCAGGGATTTATTTATATACAGAATGACTAGGTATAAACTTAAGACCATGGGTCACAGTCACATTATGACTTTGCAGAATAACAAGCTAATTCCTGCAGAAAGAGAGACCAGAGGCAAGAGCCAAAAGCTTCACAGACACCAAGTAAGAGAAAAGCAACTGCAGGAAGGCAACAAAATCAACCAAGTGACCAGAGTGTGAAATGAGATTTTTTTGTTGTTATACTGAAGAAAAAAATTAAAGCAATTACTCCACTGCTATGCACAGAAGTTTTAAGATCACTTTTAAATGCACTCAAAGCACCAAGTTTCACTGGATTTATTAAGAAGGCGATAAAGTCATGCCCAGATACCAGACCATTCTACAAATCAAACACTCCTTTATCTCAGCACTGGTCTTAGCCCCTGCATGGTTTGTCACACACAACTGATAATTTGTTTGTTATGTAACTAATAGTAATACACTTACCTTGACCTATTGTTACTAATGCTGCCTTCCTCCTCTCCAAGGATACTTAAACAAACCCTATGGAAATATGTTGTTACTCAAAACAGTTCTACTGAGCCATTCTGAAGTTTTTTCCCTAAAAAGCATTTCAGCAACGTCCTTCCATGTTGCCACAATTTTCTTCTCTTTCTTTGCACCTTAGTAATCAAATATTTTGGTATAAAATAAATACTTTTCTTGTCACCTTTCACCTGGAGAACAACAGTTGTTTGATAACTAATTCTAATTAATACCTACAAAATCGTTTAAAGACTTGACACCAATATCCAACAGCATGCCATACTAGCATGATATTTGGATAGCATAATCCCAACATGAGAAGTCTGGTGAAATTCATTTAGAAAACTCTCTGGTATCAGCAACTAAAGCTACCTGATAAGCACTTTACCTGAATCTGAATGAGGTGGGCAAGGAGAGCAATCTCCAAACCTTTCAGTTTAACACTCACAACCACTTCTTTTGCCCCTACCTTGATAAGGGTGCAGATCCCAATGCAAGGTCATCCTGTTGCACAGAAAACATTCCGGTGCATGGCAACATTGCATTGCATCAAGGACTTGATTGTACCTGATTTTACACAAACATGCTGAATTCATACAAAATTCATACAAGGGGTAGTAGAGAAACAATTTTATCCTTCTTTGTAGTTTTGTATCCTCCCTGTCACCCCATCCTTGAAACCAGCATGATCAACAACTCACTGAATGTTTTCTCCTGGCAATCTAAATTAGAGATAGCGTTCTGTATAAAATGCATTAATATGTCCAATTTAGGTACAGAATACTACATTTCTGCCTGAAGAATCAGTGGTTCTCTCACTGCAAACATATTTTAAACCTTAAGTGGAAAATACCTGCCTTTCTCATGCAATATTCTGCTTTCATCAACACAATTATATTCCACAGCACACACATGAAAATCATCCAGTCTCCTGCATTGCTCAAACTAATCGTGAAAACTTCAGGCCTTGCTTAAAAAAACCACACAACGCAAAATGTTTCAACGAGCCCAAAACACCTCACTTCCATCTCAGAAATACCTCTCTCAAGCTCTCATTCCAATTTGATTATGAAGTTTGTATTTGTCTCCCTAATCCTTCACATAAATAAAGATGCATTAGCATCATGAATTCCAGGACACACTGGTACAATGCTGTCTTAAACCCTGGGCTAGCTATACTGCTGGGGTGGCTGCCAGGGCCTGCCAAGCCAGCCACACTGTTTATAGTTTAGTTCTCCAGATACAGGATTATTACATTTCAGACTGACAAATACCATATCCTGAAGGTTAGAGTCTTGTGACACAAATACATCCTGGCAGGGCAGAACAGCTGAGCAGGGATGGTCTTCAGCACAGAGACAGTCTGAGCTCCTGCAAGACGGCTGAGGCATTAAGTTAAAGGAAGAACTGTGGTTTTAATAAAACTGCTGCTTAAAAAGGAGCTATTTTTAGGAAATACTCAAATGAGTGTATTCATTTGTCTAAGTAATACCCAAAATACTGTCTGAAGTTGATCTAAATGGAGCAGAAGATGGATCGAGTTAGGATTTAACTCAGTTTATCTCTTAATGCACAATTTAATAGCCAAAAAAGTTACTTCTCAAATGAAAAAAAACCTCAGTTTCTTTCAAAAACTGGAGATTGAGCAAAGATTCCCAACATGATTGAGGAGAAACAGTTTTTGCACTGTCAAAGCTTTGTTTTAGTTAATCTCGGTTTAGCTCAACAGCCCTATAAACACACTTGGAAGAAGGGATCTGTTAAAAATATATCACCCCACCCCTTCAATTAAGGGCTGAGAAGCTTATGACACATCTGAGAGATCCAACAAGAACAGGGAAGAAAGACTTAATGTTCCTGATACTTCTAAAGGTAAAAAAAAAAAAAAAAAAAAACAACAAAGCAGGTTTAAAAATCCCAAACATGTTTCATGCCTCTATTAAATGGATTTTAAACTAAGAACAGATCCAAACTATTTTTATTCTTTTGTAGGTCATGTGCAATTAAATGCTTATTTTTACAAAACCTTATTACAGTGTAAACATCACTGGGCAGATGATCTGCCCCACCCAGAGTGAGCTCCACACCACAGGAGGACACAACTATCTCCTGAGGAGCCCTTGTATCTGCAGGAGAGGGCTGGTCCTGGGCACCAATCTGCCCTGCAACAGCAGCTCTGTGCTGATCCTGCCTCCTCAGCTCACCCCTTTCCTAGAAACTGCAAGAAAACCTGTTAGAGGCCAAACCTCCCAGCTAAAAGCAAGGGCAGGTGTCCCTTTTTGGGGGTGGCTGACAGGCTCTAGGATGACATTATTCCTCTCCCCCCTCCCTTCTGCCTTGGGCACAGGGCAATTAGCAGAAATGATCCCTAAACCACTTGGGAAACAGGGGGAGGAAGAGAAGGGGAAAAGAGCCAGTTGGGCTGGCTCCAGCCAGGAGTTGAGAACAATTTGAGCCAGCCTAGTTGACTGTGGCTGCAGTGCTCACAGAACCCCTCTGCTGGGAGCGTGCAGGAGGCCCCACGTGTGGCAGAGAGGGCCCGACAAGCAGAGGGGATCCAAAGCCCACATTCCTGGTTTTGGGGTAGGCAGCAGCCTTCCAGAAGGCTTGGGGATATTATACAGAGATCAGCCCATGGCAGGCACACAGCCTGCTCCAAGTAGCACTGAACAGGACCAGAGTGCAGGGTCACCGTCCAGCTCATGCTGGGCCACCCACCTCACACTGGGCAGTGCCACCAGCAGCTGGTGGACTGTAGGGCACAGATGTCCTTTGTCACAAAGAGGGGAGATAAAATTTTGTCCTGCATTTTGTACACAGGGTTACAGTGGGTTTTAAGAATCTCTTATTCACATCAGAGATGTATATTCCATCCTGGCACAAGAAGCAGACACATAAATCCCACAGCACACAACACATTCACAGTGTTTAAGATCTGCAGATGGAGCATGTGCAGGAGAAGGTTTTTATGAACAAGAAATGCTGGAACAACCAATCATTGTGCAGGGACAACACAGGTCCTGCCAGCAACGGCTTTGAATGCAGGCAAGAAACATTTGCTGTAGCCTGAATACAGAAGTTGTACAGCTGTGCCAGCAAAGTGGTATGTTTATCCTTTAGGGCAGATTTGCTTTCTACAAACAGCCTGCATTAGAACTGTATACATGTGGCGAGAGAGTTGAGCATTTCACTCCTGTGTTGAATAAATCAGCAAAACTGGTCCCAGATAATACATCTTCCCTAAGTTGGGGGCCAGAGGGGACTCAAGAAACATGGCTGCTCAGTGATCAAGCAACAGGAACCAAGTTGACTCATGTATCAGCTTTTATCTGGTTCTAAATGAAACCAGTTTTTGGCTAAATGCAATATTGAATAGCACACAAATACTTCAGATGGCTTTCTTTAGTTTCAGCAATTCCAATATACTTACTCATCAGTTTAGAGAAATTCCAGCTAACTCTTCTTGCCCTCTCACCTCATACACCTGATCTAGCCACTTGGTCTTAGGCCTAGCATCACATGGAAGTTAAGAAATTAATATCCAGGTATTAAACACTTATGTATCCTGGTCTTAAACCCAGTACAAAAAACCTATCCTAGCTCTCTGCTAAAAGATATAGTCACTGCCCATTCTAAAATAGTATTTTCAGGATTTAAATACAATACAGGGCATTTAAAAATGGCATAAACAGATAAAGGCAGCAAGAGCAAATTAGTAATTCAGACCTATAAGCCACGAGCCCATGGCAAGACACCAGTGTGTCAAGACACTGATATATATACATAAAAGCAATCTATTCCCAGCATTTTAGGAGAAAACACAATGGCTCAATGTAAAACTGAAAGAACGAGCTACACTTTGAAAATAACACTTGTTTACATTCAGTAAAGGTCCAAGCAATTGCTTTCCACGGTCATTTGAAAGACTGTTGCTCAATTTTTCACATCCATTCTTCTATCACCATGACTAATCATACAAAATCCATCAAACTTCTTAGACTCAACAAGTACTGGGAACATGAGTCTTTCTTTCCAATTCCCAGGAGCAGCTGTGTATCAACCCAAGTGATTTTATAAAAACAGGAAGTATTTAGGGAAGTAAGAAAATAGATTTCCCAATCTGAAAGCTTTGTTCTGTATGCAGCCTCATCTAATATAGAAAGGGTGACAATTAAAAGAAAGTCTTCATTCTCATTAGAACCCCCCTGTTTCCTGCCTCACCACTTCCTGCTCTCCTCCCTCTCACCCCATCCCATGCTACCCATGGCAATTCATACTTTTCCTGTTCCTGAAGCCCTTTCAGATGCATAAAGTGTCACTAAAAATACCATATATGATATAACTGGTGCAGAAACTGAAAACAATCTTCCCTCAAATAAAACACCTGCTACCATTAGGCAATACAGGTTTCCAAAGAGATTCAGACCAATTCCAAAGAAAAAGAAAATTCTCCCCCCTCCTTTTTTCTCCCCCTTAGCTAGAAGGGTAATAGCTGCAACACAGAGCAGTAACACTTCATTTTTTCTGCCTGTGTTTGTAATCAGAGCTCTTACAGACCCAGACACCCTACAAAACTGATTAAAATTGTGGAAAAAATTGCCATGTTTTACATAGTTTTTACATATCTTTGTTCTAAATGCTAAAGATCTGCGAGACATTCTTCTCATCAAGAACAAACACACAGACAACAGCACAGCAGCCTTCAGTGATACAACAAAGGACAATTTAAGACAAATGACTTGGAGCAAATGCTATCACTGAATAATCCCACAGCAGCTGTCATAATTAGTTACCTCCAATCTCATCAGAATCAGGGAAGTTAGAGTTAAAATCGAGCTCTCTTCCTGTAACATTGTGTAACTCCAAAACAGCAGCATTATCCACGCTATTTTAGAATTAACATTTCTCCGTAAGATAATGTGGAACCGCTCGATTCTTCCACGCCAGAACACCCGGTGCAAGGCGAGAGATGACAAAAGAAACTCGGTCAAGTTTGAGTCTCTCAGCACCTTATTTCCTGTCTAAAGAGCCCTTTTGTTCTGCTTCCCTGCATAAATGTTAATATCCTGCCATCATTAGAGAGCGAAACGACGAAGGAAAACCCCACGCACATGAACTCCACTGCCCCGGAGGGCGGAACGACGGCACACGACGCGATTAGAACGGCAAAATTCCTACCAACACGATCTCCACAATTTTCTGTTCGCTTCACCCCAGATTAACTTCACTTGGAGCTGCACTTCGGCGCAACCTACCGTGGGCACGGGGCCCGCCCTCCCGCTCCTATTGGTCGAAGCGGCGGAGGCCCGCCCCGCCGGCAGGGCCGCGCCCGCTGATTGGCGGAACGGCCTGTCCGTCACGTAAAGAACTTTTCCTTGCTAGCAGGTTAGGCTGGGCGGGCTCGGGCACCCCGGGCGCGCGCTCTTAAAGGGACCGTGCCCCGCTGCCGCCGTGACAAACCCGAGCCGCGGGCGCAGCCCGGGACTGATGCCCGGCACGGACCCCGGTCCCCGTGGGGCACCCACCCCTCCTGGCACCTCGCTCCACCACGGGGGTCGGGGGTGGAAGAGAGGATAGCTCCCGAGAGGGCTGGGAACGCTGCTCCCGCGGCAATTACACAACTGCCGCTTGCTCCACTTATGGGATAAAATTAGCTGTGGGTTTGGAGCCCATCCGCGCTTTAAGGGTGACTGGAGTTACCCTGGGAGGCCGAACACACTGTATAAATTAGTAACCCCGGCTAAAAATACATCGGCTCGCCGGTTCCAAAGACTTCCACCCATTTAAAGCATGAGTCAGCAGGAGCTCCGCAGGAAGTGACTGTCTCCATCCCACAAGGTACCACGGCTTCTGCCAGAAACTTTTTGTGCTTATTCAGGCTTCACTTGACTGAACAAATTTGCAAGATCCTGGTCACGTTATGACAGCAGCGTTTCTCACGGCACAGCTTCCCCTCAGCACTACACAAAAACCTGTGTTTTAGACTGAAAGTGGTTCTTTTTCCTTCGTGCAAACACAGATGTGGTTCCCTATGCAACTATCCAGTGAAAAGACGAGTAAAAACCAAACCAGGCTTAACAAATATTTCACAAGTGCAGATAGAACACCTGGTTCAAGACGAACCTTGCCCCATCCTAACAAGCAACACAGGGAAGAGCCAGAACACAGTCAGTGTTCCCTCCTGTACCCACAAATATCATCATCGTTACACAAGACTTATCTGGGTAGCAAGGCTGCCTTACATAAAATATTTTCACGTGTTTAGTGTAAAATAACTAAAAACATTAAGCTAGAGGAAGATAAAGCACTTGTCAGCACAAGCAGATTGGGGTTGTTTTTGTCGTGTGTGAAAGCAGAGAGGAAAAACTTGTTTCTGGTTCTTGCCACCTTTCCCAGTGCTGGAACTGCCTGCCTTCCCTTACTTCACCCACTACCAATACCACAAACCAGGGAAGTTTCAACTTCCCTAATACAGATTAATGAAGTCCAAGGCAGTCCAGCACACTGCTTTACTGCAAATACTACGCAACATCAGGAAAATATTTACAGCTAAGTGCTCCCTTGAGCTGTGATAACACCAAAAAGAGCATAAAAAACACCCTCAGGAAGGATATTTACTTCTGCTAAAACAATGAAATTGCACATTTTGTGTTAGCTATTTTAAAGCAACCTATCATGCCACAAATCCAAGTACAACTGAAAAGCAGCAATTGGTTATAAGTTGATATGTATGAAACACTACAAGAATAGAATTAACAATATTTACAGAACTTCCCCCACAACACCTAAAATATAAACTGAAACAACCAGACCTCAATCCTTGCATCTGAATTCAGTGCCCCATGAAAGCCAGCACTGCTGGAAGCTGATCTGAGGTCCCCTGAGCATAACTCACACTTGCATGACACTTTTTTTGACCAACCCTTATCTAAGCAATCAAAACCAAGAAAACAGTACACACAAACAAAACAGACCAACAAAGTATCTCAGGAACCAATCTTGGAAAGCTTCAATTCAGAGCACATTCACTTTAGGCCCATAGAAACAGCAGCACAAGTCACAGACTATATCAACCAAACTGTTGAGTGCTAGAAGACATGACAACCCTATAGTCAAGATTGTTGTTGGGATACTTTAAAAAGAAGAGGGGAAAAAACCCAAACCTAACATAGTACTCCAAAGTCTCCAGCTCTGTTTGCTACCACAGCAGTCTCACCACCTTGTAATGGCAATGAAAAATAATTTTTATCAACAAACATCCCACACTTCAGCTCGTGCTTCTGTCACACAGGCAACTAGCAGCTCTTATCACCACAGGGGAGATGTTCCATCCCTTTTCCTCCCCACCTCTTCCCCCCTCAGGCCCTGCAGTCTGGCCAACTCCTGAAACCAGCTCTGGTGCTAATCAGCCCCTTCCACCTGCCTTGAGTCTCTGAGCTGGCAGAAGTTTGGCCAGCCTCTGATGAGCAAGACTATGGCTTACCCAGAGCAGAAGGGGGATGGCAAAGCAAACTCAGCACTGGCCTCCCAGATTTTCTTACCCCATCTCATTTAAAACCAAAACACACCCATACCTCACTGTCCTAATAAGAAAGCCCCAAGAGTAATTTGCTATCCTCATAAAAGTGAAGATCCCCACAACATCTGTGAAGTGGGGTATCCAAACTAGATTCATGGTTGACCCTAAGGTCACTGGACTAGAAATCATAGGTAAACATATCTGTATCTAAATGTTGGGAATCCACGCATTTAAAAATTGCCATTCAAGCCATTACCCCATGCTGAAGGAAATGTAGTGAAACTGGATTGTAGTGAAACCTCAGTTTCTGCAAGAAGCCATCTATTTTCCCTCTAAACACACATACATTCTGGGAAAACAGCACAGGCACATTTTAAGGTTCAGGCTCAAGTTAAGCCTTTGCTCCTATTACAATATCTGTATCAATAACAGAAAAAAAGGAAAACAGCAGATTGCAGCTGCGAGAACACAAAGCAGGGAAGCTTTCACAGCAGTGTTAAAAAAAATCAGCTTGCTGCCACCCAACTTTGCACTTGGGCAGTAAGAGAGCACCTGACTCTCATTTGACTATGGTAATCATGGAACAGCTAAAAGGCCATTTGTTCTCTAATCTTACACACACAGAAGACAGCAAGTTTGGGAGACTTGACAGCTCAAGAGATCAGGAACAGAGCCTTCCATCTGTAAGTCACCAGTTCAAACAGAGACAAGAATAGTAGTGATCAAAAGCCACATGTGATGGCTGTTCAGGGATTAGATGAAGAGATGGTTACTCAATCCAGGCCCCAGCAGATCAGTGTGAACCACAAAAGCTTTTCTTCACTATTTTGCACCTGGTTTTCAGTCCTGAATCCATGACATCTCCTGGATTCTGTACGCGTTAATAAGTAGCAAAGAAACTGATCTGCTGCATACACACACTGAACTGGCACTGGAGAAAAGGACTTTACCCTCTGGTTGTCAATGATGTCTGCACTACACCATGCTGAATTTTTTCATTTTTATTATTATAGTTCAGACTTTTAGCTTTTCTTATTACTAGAGATAGTTTTCAAAGTAATATTTAACTTCTCATTCCTTTCACACCCTCAGATGCTGTAACCCTATTTATAAACAATAGTTGCCAAACTTGCTGTGTATTTCTTAAAATATATAAATTTTAAAAGTACATTAGTATAGGAATTTCAGAACTTTGGCATTTGAGAAATTACTCTGAGACAATATTATAAAGTTTTTATCAAACCTAAAAAAACCCATTATTTCATGAGTGCCATGTCAGCATAAAGGCAGTGGGGAAAAAATCCCTATGTGAAGAAACAAACATTCCTTTTCATTTTATGCATTCTTCAATACATCAGTCTCTGCAAAGTCTACTAGCAGTAGCTCCTTTTCCAGGCTGACTTTAGTTTTGAAAGTCTGCAAAAGTACCTGGAATTTCCAAGCTGGATAAGCAAGATGAAAACAAGTTCAGAGTGTATGTTGACTGAAGGTCCCCAGAGCTTGGGTTCATTGTCCTGCTTCAAACACCACTACCAAAAACAATCTTCTACAGAAGGCCAACAATACACAGTTCATAGCTCTTAGTAGCACATTACTTCCCGAGAATGAAATTGCTGATGAAAAGCCAAGATCCTAGAAACCTAGCAGGAAACTTATCCTTAGCTGTAACTAAGGAGGCCCTCACGTACAAAGAATTCAACTTGCTATTCCAGGAGTTTGAAGAGAACAACATACCAGACTGATGAGATTTCAGTAATCTTGAACTTCTGAGATCCCTCTTGCTGCTTTCAATCCCAGATGTACTACTGCACTGCAATAATCAGATCTGGAAACAACAAAGAGGTGCATGTGGTAAATACGGAGAGGTCTGCTGAGCTGTCTGGCCAGCAGCACAGACACACCAGACAGACACATCCCACTGGATAGCTTTAGCAGCTATCTCAAACCACTCAAAGCTTAGCTAACTTGAGACACTATTAAAGTTCCAGCATGTTACATCCCAACTCTTTCTATAAA
This sequence comes from Vidua chalybeata, assembly GCF_026979565.1. Classification (NCBI taxonomy): domain Eukaryota; kingdom Metazoa; phylum Chordata; class Aves; order Passeriformes; family Viduidae; genus Vidua; species Vidua chalybeata. The sequence continues at coordinate 12,629,027 of NC_071542.1, forward strand.
GGCAAAAAGCCCTTAACAGAATCATTTGTCCCTGCCCTGTGGCCTCCTGGCCTATGAAGCTGGACATTCCTCACAGGTTTCAACTTCTCAGCAGCTGCCATATGGGTTTGCTTTGGGGTGGTTGTTGGGGGTTTTGGGGGGTGTGTGATTTGGTTGGGTGTTTTGTCCTTTTTTTTTTAAATCAGAACATGGAATTGTATCTTGTAGAGCTGCACAACCAAGGTCTCTGGTGACAGAGGACAACATCACTTGCTTCAGCCGAAGTCCTTGAAAAAGGATCTAGACATTTTAAAAGACACTTCCTTGACATCAAGTATCTCTTGGGTGGAGCAAAAAATAAGTATACTACAGTTTCCATTGAATTCAGCATAGTCCAAGTGCATTTATACATAAACTATAATAATCTTTGTAGGTCAAATGATGTATCTTGAATGCAAGTCGCAGCCCATTCAGTATTAAACAAAACAAAGTGCATAGCAATTAACTGCCAAGGAAATTGAGCCAGAAGTTTGTATACTTCCAATTTTCTCAGAAATCAGACCGATTAATACAGCTGTTACAAAATGACACACTTTCACAGAAACAGGGATTACCTTTATCTGTAACCATAGCAACTTTTCAGTAGTTTGTGTTAATGTTACTCACCCTCTGATAACTTGCCACTATCTCTTTCAAGCTATTTGTGTGTAAGGTTTTGAATGTGCTATTTGAGACCATGAAGTAACAAGAAGTTGAAATGTAAACTTACATTCTTCAATCACACTCCTCTAAGTATACTGTCATATACAATGTTGTTAATTTTTGCCATAAATTCATGATTAGTCAAGAAGCTCAATAGTAACAGATTAAAATAAATTTAACATGCGTCACAGGTTTTTAAAACAAACATTTTAAGAGGTATTCTATGAAATATATACAGGAGACAATTTTCCCACTAGTGAAGAATATCTTCTTCTCTATCTGCAAAGTAATAAACCCAAGGAACTATGCCACTGACATGTCAGAGACTTTGCTATTCAGTACCAGAAGGAACAAAAATCCTCCCATTATACATTTATTTTGGCCTGAACAAATACAAGACATCAGAAAAGAGCTTGTCACCTTGTTCGATGTTAGGTGATAGTAAAGAACAGGTGTAGGTACCTCAGCACTACAAAAACAAATCAGATAAAATTCAAAGAGTAAAGCTGTAAAAGTTAGAGGACAGACAAGAAAGGGACAAAGGAATGAATTGACATATTTACTTCCTCAATTGTTGACTTACCATCATCCACAGCTCAGAAGAGGATTAGCACTCTGTGCAAAAAAAATTATTTAAGACGACACAAGACAAACAAAAACATTTACTTGTAAGTAGGAGGAAAGAGAGAATAATTTCTTTCTTTTTTTTCACTGAAGTTCACAGGGCAGCTTACCAAGCTGTGCCCTTCTCTTTTCAGTGAAGAGTTTGGCACAGTTACGATGTGAGCACAGAACCTTAGAAGAGTGAAAGAAACTCGGCACGCTCTTTGCTCCCTGTAACTCTTATGCAATGACACCTATTATAGGACAAGCCCGGACAAACACTCGGGAATGGACTTCAGAACACAACGGTGTACTTGAAGTCAACCCATGCAGGGGGTGAAGTAACCACCAGGGTTTTGCTGAATGCCTCCACATTACACCAGCACATATGGTGGAAGCTTCTGTGTTTTGCTGTTGCTGCTGTTGTTATTAGCAGTAAGGTAACTGCCCTTTCTATTTTCTAAGGTTACCCAATCCTAACATCCTGTGGAAACAAGAGTGGATGTTCACACCCTTTATCTATCACTCCAGGCTTTTGGCAAAGCCTAGGAGGCAAATTGGGTTAAATCTCACAGGCTTCCTGGGCGAACACCAAAACAACAACAATAACTTCCCATAAAGCGAAACGCCGAAGTACGACAGACTTTACAAGCCTTAACCCTTGGTTTAACTACAAGAGTGGTACAACACAAAGCGCACGTTGGTTCCCGAGCACCCCTGTCCCCACACCAGCCAAGCCCGCTGCACTGAGCTCACCCGAGGGGCGGCGGGGCCCGCTCCGGGCTGGGGGAACCGTCGGGCGGGCAGGGCAGCGCCGCCGGCTCCAGCGCGGTGCCGAAACCCCGCGGTCCGTGCGGAGGGCGCGGGGCCGGGCCCGGCCGGCGCAGCGCTGGCGGAGGGCCGGCTCTGCCTCTCCCTTCCACCCAAGGACACGAGTACAAACACCTCTGCCCCGGGATGGCTCCTGCGCACGCAGCCGCCCGCCGGGGGTGGGGAGAGGAGGACGGAACCACCAAAAAAGGCAGAGAAAGAGCCGCGGGCCCCGCGCCCGCCGTCGCCCCGCAGCCCCCCGCCCGCGGCGTGCGGGGGTCGGGGGTACGAAGGGGGAACCCTCCCCACAGCCCCTCCGCCGCTCCCGGGGCCAGTGGGCGGGCGGCCGCCGTCCCCCCGCCCCGTCGCGGTGCGGGGCCGCGGCCACAGCCCCGGCCCGGCCGCCCCGGCCCCGCCGCGCTCCCTCACCTGCGCCGGGCCCGCCGCGCCCGCCGGCCCCGCTCGCTCCTCACCAAACTTTTTTTTCCCCTTTCTCCGTGTTTCGTTGCCCTCGGAGTGACGCGGGCGGGCGCTGATTGGCGGAGCCCAGGCAGGGAGGCCGCGGGGAGCGGGAGGCGGCGCTACGGCCCGCGAGTAATTATTACACGGCGACGGCGGCGCCGTGAACCAGCGAATGTTGTTTAAAGGGACAGCGGCCCGCCCCACGTCCCCCCCCCGCCCGCAGGGGTGACCTGAGGCGAACGCGGCGGCGGCGGCCGGGCGAGCGGGCAGCGGTTATTGGGGCGGCGGCGGCCGCCCTCCTGCCCCACAAATAAATTCATTTTGCTGTAAAATACCCATGGAGGCGCCTGCTGCCGCTCCCTCTGCCCTTCAGGTCCGTGAAGGGGAAGGTCTGTCGTGGCGGGGCTTCCTGCGGGGCTCAGGGGCTGTGTGGGGTCGGTCCCTCACAGGCCCCTCGCCTTCTGTGCCCTGTGGGAAGGCAGCGGTGGCCTTGGCGTCTCTTCTTAACTATGTCACCTGCTTGTGTTTTCTTCTCTCCTTGTGGGGCTTTGAGACAATCCACTACAGCTTCTTTACATGCCCACCATTTCCATCTCACACTCGATATATATGGATATATTTACTTTTTTTTTTTTTTTTTTAATACAGTCTCCCCAGTTGTCCCAGCCCATACCATGCAGGGAGGTTTTAAAGGTGAGATTTAACAATGATGAGTGACTTGATGGCTTGAAGCAGATATGGAGTACAGGATTCCAGGAACATGAAACAAATAAAAGGAGAATTCTGTCTGTGGATAGGGAAAAGGAATGGGCCAAGGCTCGAGTAGCTGGCAGGAGGTGAGTGGAGAGTTTTGGAGGAGGGAAGGAAGAGTGTGCAGTCATGCAGCCAGAGAAGCTGAGGTTGGGTAAAACATGTTCCCATTTCATACAATCACAGAATATACTGAGCTGGAATGGTCCCATCAGGATCATTGATGTCCTAGAGGTACTGTGAAGAGATTTAAAATTTGGGGTCTTGTTTTGAGCAGAGGAAAGCATTGCAAGGGGACACATAAAGATTTCAGCAAAGATAAAATCCAAGTAAAGGCTTCTCATTGCTAGGAGCTTGCTATCACCCATGTTGAGAGCTGAGTCGGTAGATCCATAAACCTGGAAAAAGCACTAAAAGGGAAGAAAACACCTTATTTGTTTGTTTGTTTTGAATATCAGAGCTTGGATCAACACTAGAAAATGCTGGTGCAACCAGCATGGAAGTGCTAACATAGCTTTACAGCTATTTTGGTAGAGATTATTCAGTCTTGGCTGCCTTTGCTGATGCAATCGGTTTTCCAAATGCCAGGTTGCATGAGCATAAGATGACCTGCATTGCATGTGGATATCACAGCATTCACCACAACATTATTTGGAGCACTTTCAAGGTCTTGGCAGTAATCATAAGGAGCTGCAGGGAGTGATGATTGCATTCCTCCCAGCCTCTCCATGATCATCTCTTTTTAAAATTATTTTTTTTAACTTGAATTAATTCCCTCTGGTTGTTCTCGGACTGTTTTCTTTGTGTCAAGTTTCATCTCATCATTGGAAATATAAATGCAGAATAGCAGGGCACAACATCCCCAGTGTTCAGGAAAAGGCCAACTGATTGTTCTGCAGTTGTGAGTGACCAGCACAGCAGCTGGCAGAACAGCAGCGTCGATACAAGGGAAATGCAAACAGTGAACAAGACAGACACCTCCCGCCAGGAGTTACTGACCAGCAACACATGGTGCAACAAATGTTAAGTTGTGGCATCAGATGTCAAGGGGGAGCAGCAGAATGTTCAAATGTGATCTTACTCAAGTTGCGGGTGACGCTCATCAGATCTCATGTGCTGAAAAGAGAAAACTCAGTTACAATAATGCTGGAGTAAGTGGGGTTTTTGGAGCATTCAGAATCACTATGTCTGGTACAGTCAAAAGCTGCCACAGCTCAGAAGAGGCAAACAACCTCTAGGAAAATAGGGAACACAAAGTTTTATGCCATTTGCATTAAATAAAGCCAGTAGTCAAGTTGTCTCTGAGGAAGAAAATTCCCAAACGAGATGGCCAGGTTTATTCTTGGGGTAGAATAAAGGATGCATTTAAAAATTAAATGTACATGTTGTTCTACTGAGAATGAAAAGCATAATATTGAAGTAACAGTGTTCAGTTTTCTGATTTGAGCATCTAGGGACTGATAGGCTAAAAAGCCTTGCTGAAGTCAAGTAGGATAAGGATTAAAAGGGAAGTGTATAATCAGAGAAATGGCTTAGATGTTAACCACCCAGAGAAGGGCATCCTTGGCTTTGAAATCAGCTGAAGAAGTCAAAAGTGATTCTGAGCCAACAGCTGCAAACAGAAGCCTGTTTTCTGTGGACCATTGCAGAGAAGGAGTTGGAGGCTATTGGTCCACCTTAAGTTGATCAGAATAGTTTTTATTTTTAAGAGTGCACAAATGCTCAGCAGGGCACAGGACTGCCTGAAGCATGGGGAGCCTGATATTCAGTGCAATGTCCTTTAAGGAACAACTTCATTCTACTAGGCATCATTTTGTTTTGACAGAGAAATCCAAAAGAAACTCCAAACATTTAGGTAGGGGATCCCAGTCCAAGCTGAAACACCCAGGAGAGAGGTGAAAGGTTTCCCAGCTGTGCCAGTGATTTGATGATGTATGGCAAAATAGTGAGTGGTAATCAGTGAACATTCCTTCCTCTTCTGTAACGTCACAACTGGAACGGTGTTTATTCTCCTTGACCTACATTACTCAGATCTGCTTTCATATATTAATGCTCTCATCACCTTCATTCCCCAGCACAACTTATTTTCATGGTTTTAAGGACTATCTATTCATATACCTCTTTAGAAAATATGGGCACAATTTTTCTGAAAGAGGTTTCTTCTGATTTTTACTCCCGTCTCCCAAATCCATTTAATCTATCTGCTAACACAGAGGACCTTTTCCTTTGGCTCCTTTTATGTTTGCTTCTGCTATAGTGGCTTGTTATTTCTTTTGCTAAAGATTTAGAAGTCACTAGAGGAATCTTAGTAATGTATTCATTTTGAGGTAGATTTATCTTCAGAGCTGGTAAATGGGAAGTCTCTTCTTCACCTCAGTGGGCTTTGGATCTGGTATTAAGTGCTACCATCATTTCAGTTCTAATCTTGTTATTTGGGGCCCAATGTGCAGCTTCTGACTCTGCTGAGATTTTCACCATAGGTTTATTGAGAGCAGAATCAACTCCTGCTTCCTGAGAGACAGACTATAAAAATACAAAAGAAATAAGCACAAGGTTCTCTTGAACAAGTGTATCTTAAATTTTCTTTTATTTGATTCTGAGTCTCACTGGATTTTTTTTATCCACGGGTACTTTGACCCCTGTTCTAAGCCTTATCCTAACAGGATGAGCTGGAGTTTCAGCTACCCAGGCCTGCTGGAAATTGGGCCCAGCAGTTATTTGGCAGTGGCCTCGATGAGCAGCAATGCCAGCTTTCCATTGCAATGCCCACATTCAGAGATTTGCGGAATTAGAGTCCAAATTCTGCTTGTATTTGCAAGCCCAGAATGCCACCGACTTCAAGGGGGTTGTAGGATTTTAGCCAAGAGCAGAAATTTGCCCAGGATTTTTTCAGACTCCCTCATGCTTCTGTTTATATGATATTACCATCAAGCTGTATTAGCATGCTCCATGATGCATTTTACTTTTAAATTACATAAAGGATATTTACTGTGCTGATGCTACATAGTTTGCAAGAAAGATGCACATGTGGAAATGAAAAAACATCAATTACCATCAGGATTTCCAGCTTTCGGCATTCATTTTCCAAAACAACCCAGGGACTATTTCTCATTAAAAAAAAAGAGCAGAAATGAAAATCCAATTTCTTGGCATTTATGTATGGCATTCTGGAGCCTTACTCATCAAGTCTGTTGTGAAAATGGTTGGAATAAAAACCCTTATATTGTTCAAAACTTTAATACTCTGCTTTTGGTTTTTGTATAGTGGTTTCCCAATCAGAGACATGAGTCCATCCCTAAAAATAACGAAATGTTTTTCTGCCTCTCAGAAGATGGGAGAAAAAATAATCTGGTGAAAACTGAGTGAACATCAGGGATAATAGGTAAAAACACTGGTAACGGTTGAGAATTAATGGATGAAACCTGTGAGAACAGGCAAGTGAGATGGCAGGCGCCAGACTATGCCCAGCGCTGCCAGTGGAGCCAGGTCAGTGCTGCCCTGCCCACAGGGAGGGCACCGCTTCAGGGCCAGCAGCTCCTGGGTGCCCTTGGAGCCGCTGAAGCCGAGAGCAAACCGGCTGCTCGGTGACTTTTCCTGGGCAGGGGCAGCGCAGGGAGGAGGGATTCCCCAGGGCAGCGCTGCTTTGGTTCGAGTCGGAGCCACCGGGCAGCTCAGCATCTTTCAAAATGAGGCAGATTGTGTTGCCACGTGGTTACAAATCTGGGAGCTTCCTTCTAGATGGCCTTGTTTAGAAATCTGGGCTGGGGCCTTTTAAAGCCCTAATGACTCCCCACTTAAGCTTTTAATATCCATGTTAAGTAGTTCATTGGGCATTCAGGAGAACAGTGTGCCATTGTGGGCTGATGAGTAACTTTAGGCAGAGAAGTTTTTTGTACCTCTGTGCTTTTTCTTCTCCCGCATCTGCTTTGTCTGTGTAGCTACTAAAGTCTTTCAGGGCAGGAGTGGCTCACGCTGTGCGTGTCTAGTCATCAACACAGCAACTCCAGTCTCCCTGGGAACCTCTCTGTGCTCCCCAGTCCTGCCCATAACACAACCCTCCAAACACGTCTGTGCTTTGTATATGCTACACGGTTTGAGTATTAATTGCTATTAATTACTATTTAAAATCTGGACTCCTAAATTCTGTAACATTAAAGTAGCCATACATGGATAAACCCTTCCACAAATGGGTCACTGCGCAGAAAGCCTGGAGGCTATCAACTGCTCTGGTGACCAGCTGCTAAATTGTGAGGACACAGGGACCAGAGATGCTCTAACAGGATGGCTTCGACCACTGAAAAGTCTCCATGTACTCAGGAAAGCTTGCCCTACCTGTTTCTGCTCTAGTCCTTGAAATTTAAGGGGAGCAAAGATCAGGGCAGAACTGCTTGGTGATCCTTTAATAGCAGCACTCATTCAGAGACCTCTAAATCCAGCAGAATTTAATGCATCCCTGAAGGTACTCTGAGCCAATTTGTGCTTTTGCAACTTTTTGTTGTCTCCACTGCATGAGTGGAGCTCATACTGTGTCACTGGATTCTTGGATTTAGAGGGTTGTTCTGCATGAATAAACTCAGTGCCTGGACACATCCTGGTGTCCAGAAAGTAAACAATACGCCTGAAGCACCTGTCAAGGGTCTAGGTACAAATGTCCCAAATGACAAAAATGTCTGTTCAGCCGTCTTCCCACCTGCTTAGGAATGCCAGGAGCACCAGACTACTCTGGGTTTGGCACTCTTGTTTGTTCTGTTCCTGTCCATCTGACCTTGCTAGCTCAGATAGGCTATTTGTCAATGCCAGAGGAATCTGCTGCAACAACAGAGGGAGTATCTGGTGTCAGTATTCTCCAGCTCCTTGAGGGAACTACCTCATTAGGGAAGCTAAAACATCACTATGATTGCTTAGAAGCAAACCATTTGTTCTGCAAAACTCTCCAAGCAGTTACTCACTTCTTGTAAAATTATAATGCCTGAAGTATTTTTCTAAAGCTGTCTTGGATACTCGAATGGCTGGAAATTTGCAGATGATAAAAAGTTGTACAGCGAAGCAGATCTGATCAGTGTTTCCTTAAATTAGACAAATATTCTTCTCTGTCAAAATGTCATTAGATTTTGATAGATTAAAAAAAAAATGTTCTACTGGAGAAAGTTATAAAACAGGACATTTCCATAGCTTCACAGATCCTCAAAATGCATATGAGATTTTGTAGGCTTTCTTTAGGAAATTTGAAGCTGAGACTTTTAATACACCTACAGCACATATTTTTGTCCCACAATATCCAAGTATGGTGTCATAATCAGCTTTGATCTCTCTCATTAACTTTGGCAGAGGACATCAAACTGAGATGGGATTACTGCTGTCCTGGTATTCTTCCTCAGAAAAGAAGCCTTTTGGAAGATTGATAGCTGAGGCTGCCTTTGGGTAGTACCTTTCATTCAAGGGTTCTAAAGCAATCTAAAGAAATTCCCAAGTCTTCCTAGCCAGAAATTGGGCCCAGCCTTTCTGCTTTTCTGCAGTGTACTTTGCTCACTGTATCACATCAGGAGGGACAGAGTCTATCCATCTCTCTCCTCTGTGCTGGCAGTTTCCCAGGAATTGCTAGTGAACATAGATGACAGACTGTGCTCCTTGCACTCTACACAGGGAGAAGGAAGGTGCAGAGGGGGAGAGATATTGTGTTCCTGTTCTCCTGGAACAGATGGAAATCTCTTGGGTAGTATCCCATTTGAGCAGTTCCTGCACAGCTGTAACCTATGTGAGTACCACAGTGACAGAATCAGAGCAGAGACCTGTCCATCCTCATTCCTACTCTGTCTCTGATACATTTTATAAAAGTTGTTCTGGTCCAGCTGATACACTGTTTAATTTAATTTAATGTGAAGAAACTCTGATGCCTGATTCCCTATACTGTCTTTTCATGTCTTGTGCACAGCCCAGGAGATATTAAAAAGCCATACTAGCAACTTACCTGAGTTACACACAGGAAATGCCCAGTGGACTTCCCGAGAAAAAGTACACACAGAACAAGATTAAGGATTTGGATCGCTGACAGGTCTACAGTTGAAGAGCAATAAATCACACCTCTCTCCCAGCTTGCTTCTCTCTGCTTCCCCCTTACTTTTTCTACTTCTCCTCTTCTAAATGAAAGGGGACATCTTACAGGCTTGCAAAATCTTCCCTCCTGTGGGAAATTGTTAATTATCAGAGTTGCCAGAATAAAGAACAAGTTCTGCAGAAAGAGAGCAACACACCATAGTAGAGCACTGCAGGTTTTTTTTTTGTTGTTTGGTTTTTGTTTTGTTTTTTTCTTCCTTTTTACTTAAAAAACTCTGGTATTTCTGAAAGTCACACCTCCTAGAATATAGTGTCCTGCATGTGAAGATATAGTGGGTTTTTATGCAGTTCAGCCATGAAAATGCTGGGGTGTGTAAGTAATATAAGGTCTTCATAAAGACTGCCTTGTAAAATCTGCTTTATACTCTGCTTCTTTTATCTAGCATTCTCTGGAATGTGCTTGGGAATATTTATTTTCCCTAATTTCTTTTCCTTAACTGAGGCAAAATATTTACACACCCCACACCAAGCTCACAAAGAATAGTGCTTAGTATTGCTGCTGTTCATTTGCTGGCATACCTAATTACACAGCTGAAAATATCAACATTAAGTTATGTCTGCATGGCAGGCATTGATGTGGCTGTTATGTAACACAGGTGTGCTCAACCCACCTTCAGCTGAAGCTCAGGCTGTGCTACCAGCAGCCATCACCGAGCCTGTAAAACCAATCAGAATAATATTAATTGAGTCATTAGCCTGTGCCAAACTCTGACTCTAACAACATGAATAATTGGTAATCAAGCCAGCTTGTGAAGACCTTGTGCAGCGTGTACCCACACAGCAGTGATCTCAGCTCTGGGTCACACCTCTCCACACCTCACCAGTACCACACCAGGTACTGGTGGGCCTGGCCACCAAAGGATATGGTTCATCACCCCCCTCTGTCTGCATCTTCCTCTCCCTGAGATGTTTCCACCTATTTGGTAGGGATTGGAGAAGGGGATGGTGACCTAGTTTATAATTCAGCTGGCCAGCTCACAGCTTAAAGCAGCGATGGAGATGCATTGGTGCTAAAATGCTGGATTATGAACTGTGGTACAGACACACACATCCTTTTGTGCTACTTCATGCTACAATAGTGTCTACAGAAAATGCCATGAGCAGCACTGACCATATACAATACTACTGCTAACTGTGCTGGAGCTGGGCTGCCAGAACCCATACTACCAGAAGAGAGGAATTGGGAGAAACACACACCATAAACCAGAAAGCTTTCTACTAAGCTCTACAAAATCAATATTAAGTCTTGAGTAAATCAGAGAAAGCAGAGCAATAAGTAAAACAGGGGGAATAATAAACATTAAAGACGTATGTATTAGTCCATACCTAACAAAAAGTTACTTCTCTGGGATGTTTTCCTGAGTGCTACAACAGATCTTCTGTATGATCTCGGGCAAAATCCATAATTTCTCTCTGCCATGATGTTAGATGATACTTCCCTACTTTATAGTCCCTCATGTTGAGTTGCTGAGTGTCAAAGAGTGCTTATTATGTAGGATTATATCAGGTCCTGAAGAAGAGAGAGGACCTACAGAAGGCAGATAAAGATGGGATGAGTTTAGTTGTCCTTGAAGTCATCAGGAGCTGAGGGCACGGCAGATGTGTTTTCTGGCTCAGTCTCTTGCTAAGGAAGCATTTCTCTAACCAGCATCCAGGGAGCAGATCTAGCATAGGGGCAAGTATTTGCACTCACAATACTCAGGGGACAACTTGATTAACTGCCAAAAAATGTGGTTTGATTTCTCATTGACACCACTTGTAGAAAATATTTCAGTGGAGTCAGGACTGATTCTTCCCCTGAAGAATGAGCTTCTGGTAAGGTCTTGAGAAATGTCTGAGTAAATGTCTGGAGGAAGGCAATGGTGGGTGTTAGCAGGTGACTGGGCATGTTACCCCTTACAGTGTTACATATGTTAAATTGAGTAAGAGACAATAGGAAACACTGCATTTGGGAAGACATCAGTACCTGGAATTCATCTGATGGATAAATCAAGTGATTTTATTTATAACTGGATTTTATGCCTTTAAAAATTATTTCCAACTGTTAGCAGTGTAATCACAGTGGGGAGATGAGAACAAACCTCATTGGCCATTTCTGTGCACAGATCAGAATCTTCTACCTGCAGCTCAGTTCCTTCCCTGTTACCTTTATTGCCTTATGCATAGCAAAGAATTAACACTTCAGCTTTGAAGCATTCTTTGTCATGCCCAGGTAATTAAAAGAATGCCACTGCACCTGGTAGAGCTATAAAAATGTCCTAAAAATCTCCACAACGTTTAATATTTTATTAATTGTTGTGTTGTTTGCTTTGCCTGCAGTAAAACAACCTCATGGAAGTGAGACACTACCACTGAAGGCTAACAAACATTTTCCCTTCAACATCTAATGTTAGCACCGTGCCTTTTTTGTCCTTCCGTTGTGAATCCTTGTTTTTAACAATCTTTCTGTTTTCAAGCAAGAAAAAAATCCAACAAACCAACATCTCTATTGCTGCAAGCAGGGAACCAGAACAGGCAGTGTTGAAGCTTTCATTCCTTTTCCATATGTGGAAAAGACTGTCTGAAAACTTTATTTCCCAGGGAAATATAATCCACATTTTCATCCTGTACTGCCTGAATAATTGCCTTGCATATAACACTATCTCCTCTTAGTGACTAAGGAACTAGAAGAAAAAATAAAACAAAGTTTAACATATACAAAATAACATTGATAACTTTATTAGAGAAGGTGTAGGAAGCCAAACCACACAAGCACAGACACAGCTATTAAAGGAAAATTAGAAAGTTGTCAACACAAGCTGTTCAAAAATAATTTCAGGTCCCCCAAAGCCATGTGATTTGCTTGCAGAATTTCAGCCTTCAAAATACAGGTTCAGTGTGTTCTTATTTGTTTTCACTTTTTGATATGCTGGGGATCACAAGGAACCAGCCTTATTTTACAAATGTGGAGGCTGAAAAATTTTTGCTTAATAAAGATTCTTGAGTGCTACCATGACTTCAGAATCTGGAGATTTCAGAAAAACATCACCAAGGCCACATGGTCAGCAGTAACGTGCAACACTAGTCTGTTTTTTTTAGGAAAAAAACTCATGTTCCACACATGCAGCTCCCTGTGGGCATGCTATGTTTTTCCATTCAGCAATGTCATCTCAGAGAAAAAGGGCTCTGTCTAGGATTTGCAGACATCTTGTTGCACAAAGGGAAGCAAAAGCAAGTTGGGACATCATGAAATTCCCATTATGTTCTGTGTATGCCCAGATTGCCCATAAATGCATATGCAGTATGTGTGACTCATCCCCAGATCCTGGATGTGAGTATAGGAGCCCCAGGTGGAGAGTGTGCCAACAGTGCAATAAGCAACATGACTAACATCTATCATATGTATTTTGTTTTCTCACCCTTTTTTTCAAGGGAAGGCCACATGTTTTGGCAGGTACTATTAGTGCTCTCTTTGCATCCAAGAACACGAGCTCTAGGAATTGCATCTCGCACAGGAAGCAGGAGGTGGTGATGTTTGTGATGGCCATGAGCCCCTGAGGGAGCTCATTATTTACCGTGGGATGTGGCCTGTCCCCTGCCCAGACAAGCTGCATTGTCATTTTGCAGAGTCCTGTTTACCTGAGGGATGAAGCTGCCAGCAAGGTGCTCAGTCTGAAGGTCTGGAGGATGGAGTGTGCCAAGTCCAGCCATTTGACCATCTTGCTGTAACATCCAAAATTTACAATGAGAAAAAGAAAATTAGTCTTCTCGCCTTTATTTTTTCTTATTTTTCATGTTGTAAATTCAGAATAGTATTCAGTCCAAGTATATGGAGCTGTGTGAAGGTGAAGAGGTGAAATGAATATGCCAAACCCAAACCAAATCAGTGGCACATAGGCTGAAAGTGCAGAATCTGAGGACAGTCCACCCCACTGTGACTTTCATCCAACGCCAACTCATTGATAGAATTTTTAAAAAGCCACAGCAAAAGCAATCTACACTTTCTCAAGAAGTTTGACATATCTGAACACTGAGACATTGTGCTGAAGTGAAAAGCAAAACCCTTATTCTAGATGGAAAGGAAAAAATCACGCATTTCGTTTCAGTAAGTACATTCAGTGTCAGCGCCAGTGCTGCCAATTCTGGCCATTAGGTCTTATAATATTTCCTGTTTTTCTGAAAACAAGAATTATGTGTAGCTCGTGACAAATGAATACCCTGAATTTCTAGCCTTAATGGTTGCAAATCAGGGCTTGAAAACCTGAAATGGGTGTGCCTCACAACCTTAAAAAACCCAAAGGCAATTTGAAAATATGCATTTTATTGTTTTTGATCAACCTTGTGATTTTAAGTCATGCATGACTTTTCTTGGAGGCCTGACTCACAGCTTTTAAATGTTCATGTGGGGCTGCAGTGCCCCACAAAGAATGAAGTGCAGCTACAAGAGCTGTACCCAGGTGACAGGTATGGGGCAACCAAGCAAACATGTAACATTTGTATTTCTTAGCAATTTTTTTTTCATCTTGGCAAACATGAGGAGCCTGACACTCTGGTGCTTTATGGGAAGAGAGAAAGCTGAGGAAGAGCAAGGCAAGGAGAAGGATTCCTGCCTAAACTCAACAAACAGGTGAAAGTTCATCTTGAGAAAAAAAAATAAACTAAATCTAACTGCTACCGCTGTTTTAATGAAGGGTTGGAAAGGCAGAGAAGGAAGGCATGTGTTTATATCTCAGAGTTGGTAATGAGGGACTCCTCTTCTCACCCTGGTTCTGCCACTGACTCAACTAGCAGGGTTAGGCCTATGTCAGTTCTCACTTCAGAGCAGATTAGACTTAACCATAGACCCAGCTGCTGTCACATTTACTTGTGTTGAGTAACACTTTCTTCCCTGGTGACAATAGCTGTGATGGGAGAACTCCACAGTTCACAAGAGGTGAATGACAGAGCCCCATTGTGGTTACAGAAAAGAAGCATCTGCAGCACAGAGGGCTCTAAGGCTTGATTAGCTCTATGCCTAAAGCATCTCTTAATTAGTTGAGCCATATGTAGATATCAGGATGTGCTCCTCTCCAGGCTTTTCTTTAGGAGCAAACAATCAGGAGCTAAGGAGGATCTGCGAGCTGAGGTTTGCTCAGTTGGCAAGCCACCCACTCAGCCGAGCAGCTGGCAAGGTGGTGAAGGACCACCTTGCCCCTCTTCCATGCTTAACTGAATCAGCAACAGAAAGGCTGAAGATCGCAATATATTCATGGAGATGCTTCTAAAAGTCATGGTACTTAAGCCTAAGATGCTCTGCTTCAGGACTGAGCTGAGTTTGGAGCCCAGGACAAGTCTCCTTTGTAGAACTTCTGCCAGCCTTGAGTGAGCACAGCATACCAACACCCAAACTTGTTACCAACCACTGACAGCACAAGGGCACAAAACAGGAAACCCTCCTAGGGAGGTTTTCTTCATGTCAACAAATGCTTGGTTGAAAAATAAAGTTTTAACAAGCAACCAGTTGTATGGATTCCCAGGCCTCATTTGTTCAGGAATTAGTTGGTTAATAGTGATGAGTATTATCAACATTTATATATACATATATAATTCAGAGGTGCCAATGAATATGATATATCTGCTTTTGTCAATGCTGGCACCCTGCCATGTCTCGTTCCCCCTTTGTAGAGTGGCTGCAGATTTGTTAATAAGCACTAGATTAGAAACTAAACCTCATAGAAACTACATTGATTTTAATTGTATTATTATGGCTATATTGCTTAAATATCAAAGTGAAATCTATGGATTGCTCCTCAGATTTCAAATAAACCATGTGTGTTGTGAATTTAGATATTGACCTAAATTGTGCTCTTATGGAGGCCTGTACAGTTTTACTTTTGATTTGAAGTGTTTCATATCTCACTTTGCTCTTTTCTCATAAGAAAACATTGTCTTGCTACAGTTTTCAACTCTTACATTATCTGCTTCACCTTTATTATTTTTAGTCAGGTACACAAAAATTGGACTGAACAGCTAAAAATTGTGCAGTATTAAATGCACACTTCAGGACTTACAGCTGCTGTAAGCCCCTCACCTTTATGCTTACTGGCTCAAGAACTTCATGTTCCCCTTTTATTATACATCCATAACTTACAGCAATATAAAAGCACATCATTGTTTTTCCTGATAATTTTGCCACCCTGCTATTTTATGAGCCAGTCAGTTGGTCTGCAAGTATATGCCCAGGTACTGTATCTTGATGAAGGAATTGGATTATTGCCAAATAAAACAGCCAGACTATTATTATGGCTAATACGCTAGAAGTGTTTGCAATGGGTTTTTAAATAATCCTCTACGTTTATATTGCACTATTCATCCTGAAGAGATCCAAGGTGCTGTGGAGGGCTGATAATGGGTCTTTTTGCTCATTGCTAGAACATGACTGCTGCTAAGCTGGAGAAATAGTGACCATCCTGCACAAACAGCATTAGCAAGCACAGCAGGTAATGAAGCAAACAATAATATTGCCATTTGGAATTGCAAGGTAATTGCTTGATTTGGAATTTGATGAGGACATAAGAGCTGATATGCTGCTGCTTGTAAAAATATGCTCCAAAGTATTTTGTGGTCGTTTCATCACTTGTGAGTGATGATGGCACTTCCACAAGCATTAGGTTCCCTGTGACCGTGCTCAGCACAGGATTTCCAGCTGAGCTCAGGGACAAGGCTGGGACTTGGAAGGTTCATTTCTATCAGCACATGAGTTCCTCTAAAATATTTCCTCAGCAGTCCAGTGACTTATGAAGCCCAGGTCTCTTTGGCTCAGGACCTAAACACACAGAGCTCTAGTCACTACAGCCTGAACATGTGGTATGTGTGGGAAGGTGGATGACAGGCAGCCTTCAGCCAGGGATGTGTAGGTGCTTTGCTGATAATGTAATGCAGATAATACCACCTTATTTAACAGACAGCAAATCTTTCCTAAGTGTAGTAGGAGGATATGTAACACTCTACTGGACTTTGAGAGATGAGGCATCCTTAGTGTGCTCCCACAGTCTGCTCTAATTTCTGCTTTGGGGCTGGCTCTGCCACATATACTAAAGGATAAAATCAGAGCTGAAAATAGGGAAGCTGAGAAATTCTTCTGTTATGTCACTTTTAAAAATTCACTGTGTTGCTATATGTAGTTATGAGAGGACTTAGTTATTAACTGAAATAGCAGATAGTTCCTAACAGACTGTCCATATCATGCTGCCTATATAACCTCTCATGATATGAATGGAACTGTACCACAAAAGAAGACAATTGATCAGACCTTCCCGTGAAAAATTATTGCCAAAGGCAGATGGGAAATACCAAACCAGCATACACCATATAGGAGAAGTTTACTGTAAAAGTAGTGGTTTATGTCCAAACTGGACACAATGGTAAAGTCTTTGCAAATTAAAGGTTTCCTGGAGCTTACAGCCATTTTTGAAGCCAGGAGCCTAAATCAGAGAAGTGTTGCCCAACTGGACTCTTGAGACTGAGGGTAAGAAAGGTCCATCCCTCACAGTGGGATAAAAGCTGAATCCAAAGCCTGTGCTTTGAATCCATTACAGTGTGCACTGATGTCCCAGAATATGTTTATCCTAAAGCCCATCTTTGCCCCTCACTGCCAGTACTGGGAACTGAGGTACTCACACTGCAGTTTTCTCTCTGGCTCCCATGCATCAAGCACTGTAAGTCAAACAGTTTCAGATGATGCTTGTTTTTTGTGCTTAACTGAAATCATTAGGTAAATTATGTACCAGGGTGCACAGGGATTTAGCAGTAGGATTCCCATTAATATGGTCAGACATACATGACTAAATTCTTGG
Organism: Vidua chalybeata; assembly: GCF_026979565.1. NCBI lineage: Eukaryota > Metazoa > Chordata > Aves > Passeriformes > Viduidae > Vidua > Vidua chalybeata. Next base: position 12,646,261 of record NC_071542.1, read on the forward strand.
CACTAAAATTTCTCTGCACAGTATTGCCTTAATAATATTTTTAATTTCAACAGATTGTTCTGTCTATGCAGAGATGCACCAGACAAACTGAAAGTAAACTTTCCCAGATTTTAATCATTCAAATGTCAATATTCTCTTTCTTCAGACTCCTCAAGCAAGAAGAAAACCTGTGATGAAAAAAGGACAATGTGTCAAATTAAAAGCACTGTAATTATTGAAACCAATTTCTATCATTTAGTTCTCTGGAGGCTGATAGCTCAACTGCTCTCTAGAAATAAATTTGTACAAATTCCTTAGGAGTCAACAATCACTTATTCATAGTAAAAAGGCAGCTGAGTCAGCATTCTTCTTCATCTAGTTATGTCAGAAGGTCTCAAAATACCAAACTTTAATAAAGGGGGAGATGCACACTAGAGACATCAGCATTAATGTTAATGATGACAGAATGTTTTGTCACCATACCCTAACTCAAATAAGGACAGGGACGTATAGAAACACAGTCATAAAGACACCACCAGTGAGGGTAGTTAGCTTTACTGGTGAAATTCTTATCTATCATTTTTGGTTTTTAACCATTGAACCCCTTGTAAAACTTATCAGTGGTACAGAACAAACCTTGGCTGAATTATCAAACAGGTACCTCAGGGCAGAAAGAAGGTTTACAACATTACTGCACCAACACTCAAGTAGCTCCAGAGCCAGGGCAAGATCTAAGGGGGAATGCTCTGGGGGAAGAATCACAGCAGTTGTTGTGAGGCATGCATGAATCAGAGTGTTCTGGAGTGTTACATTTCTGCAAAACCATTAAAAGGAATAAAATTCTAAAACTGTGAGGATTCATCTAGCTAGAAGAGCCTGTCTTAGCTCATTTATGAGCTACACACAGAAAGTAATACCTGAAATTCTCTGCTTTGTGTTATCAAAGAGGCAGACCTCCAATTCCAGCAGGTGCACATTTATCAGGAGGAAGGAACCTGTTCTGACCTTTTTCACACCCAGTTGCAACCTCCCTGTTGTAAATACAAAGCAGAGGCAAAGCATCACCACTTCATGACTACAACACCTACCTGGGGAAACAACTACGTGGGCTGTAGGGCAACCAACCTCGAGCATAGGCCCTTTATATGGCTGGCAGCTAAGAAATAAATATTGTGCTTTTGATTGTAAACTGCTTACATTTGGTCTGGACTCAGAGAGAGCAGCCTCCTGCAGCTTGGAAGTAACATTTTTACCGAGACAATTTTCACATCAGAACACAATTTTCAGTGTGTTATTGGGTTGTAAATGTTTGTCTCAGCATTCTTATCCTGCTAATATCACCAGGAATTAGGCAGCATGTTTGCTAAAATTGATCCCTATTCAGGAGTGTGAGCTTTCAGCCAGACTTTGTTTCCCAGCCCTGCTTCCTCAGAATTGTTCAGAACCCTTTAGAATCGAGACAGAAGCTGTTCAGGTTGGATCCTGCAGCTGCATTCTACCTCCCTCCATGCAGGAGGATACCCCATCAGCACCTGACACACGTGCACGTGAGGCTGCAGGACAGGGCTGTAAATCCACAGAAAGGAAGAAAGGGGACAGGATAGTGTAGATGTTTTAGGCTGAAAACAATGTCTCAAAGAGAAACAATAGCTAGAGGCTCCCAATGAACCTAAAACACCTCCTGGTTTCACCCGAGACCATGGCTAATGGAGACAGCATTGTTTGGCAAGGAATTGCTGCAATAAACCCCCAGACATTTTCTTTATTGGTATCCAGCTGGACACCATGAACAGAAAGCCTGACTACATCATGCAAGTGTATTGTGTTTTTACCTTCCAGGGGAGATTAGTTTCCATTCGATTACAAGTTAATTAACAATAAATGTAGTTTATTGTTGTTGCAGTTGTTTCCAATTTGGCAAACATTACATACTAGCAGAACCATTTATTTATTTTGAAATGAGATTTTTACCCTTTTATGAAATCTATAATTCTAAACTATTTTGGAAAACTACACGACAAATTAATTTGGTACACTAAACACTAAAGAATCTGACCATGACTGAATAGAAATCCACTCATAGAGTGACTATCCAGAAAAAGTGATTAGCAAATAACAAAGGGCAGAAGACAAAAGAAATGCTGTTCTACAACAATTTCCAATTTCTACAAAATTAACTTCTATCTAAGTGGTTAAAAAGGAAGAATGCTTTCAGGAGGAAGTATGCTGGATCAAAGATCAATGCACAAGAAAACAAATTGCCTCAGAGTGTGGCAACATTGTTTAATGTAATAATTTTACAGCTAGCAAGCCATATTGTGAAAGAAAAGTGATTTGAAAAGATGAACTTGATAAAACTGCCTTTCAGGTTGCCTCACTAGCACTCAATCTTAGGTGACCAAACCAAAACACACATCCAAAGAATTACAAGCTCTGCATCTTTGGCATCTCTAAGACAGATCTAGCTGCTATTTATAATGTCATGTGGGAGAAAAATGGGATTCAACACATATATACACATACATATAAAAGCTGAACCCAGGCTCTCACTCATAACATGCTACATTAGGCTGGGTACTAAACCAGCACCTAGGCCTGGCCGAGATTAAGGCCCCAGCGTGTCAACTGCTGCATAAATAAACAGCTCCACTGACTTCCAACAAAGGATGGAAAACAAATATTAGGCTCTGACTCACACACAGATGGCAAATGACTGGAGTGATGCACGTTTGAGTCAGCTCTTACCTGCTTCAGCCCCACTGAGCTCGTGGCTGCAGAATTATCATCATCAATAGCCTGAGCATGGTCCAGCCCAGCTGAGGCACCGCATACAGAACCCCCTTGCCCCAGTACAGCTCCTTGGGAAGGCTGTAAATGCAGGCAACAGGCACACACCTGAATGCAAGTCTCAAATTTCCTCTGTTTTAGAAGTGGGGAACTGGGTCACAGAAACATCCATGGCTTTCTCAAGGACATGTAGGCATAACTAGAAAGTTAAGTCATAATGCAAGAGTCAGCAAATCTTTTGGAGAAGCCCATCCAATAGATGGGGAAACCAAATCTCAGCAGGTTGAAGGGGTCTGCCATGCCACAGGAACACCAAGTTTTATATTGCATATAATGATTTTGTGGTTTGCCACCTTTTGTAGCTAATACAGGCCCCTGCTGATACACCCAGCAAACAACTGAGTTGTGCTCAAGTGAGACAACAGCTCTCAATCCCCTGTAGGCAGCCAGAAAAATTAACTCCCTCTGGAACTGCAGTGGCCATTTATTAGCTCAGGAATAGAAAGGAGAGACAAGTAAAGTAAACTAATTACGTTTCATGGGGGCTTTTTGGATCTGGGTTCAGAGTTAGGAAATAGATTGGGAATGGCTGTTTATTGTCAAGCCTCCAAAAGGAGATTGAAGGCAAAGGAGAAACAAGGATGTTGCTATTATTTACATTGCTTGAGCGCTGGCCATTGGAAATTTGTTTCTCATTGAGTGATTAACAGTTATCCAGCACAAAGAGCAAATAAAAACCTTGTCTAATTCAGTCAGTCCCATTCTCTCTGCCCTTACTGCATTAAATCAGGTGCAACTGGCTGATTTATTTACTGTTGCTTCTTAATATCATTACTCTGTTGTGATGCCATGTTTCAAAATCAAGAATACATAAGAGATTTTTAACTAAAGTTCTTTGCTCTTGAAAATCGATAACTTTAGGTTTCATTTAGCTCCCTGTGGACAGATTCACATCCCTGCACAGATGAAGTTACCAAAATCAATACAGCTTTGCAGAGGCACAGAGGGTCAGTCTGTGCAGAGCTCCTCTGACTTCATGAGCAAAGCACTCGCTGCTGGGTCCAAGCTTCCATCTGCATTGGGGTTTAAAAAGGTTTCTCAGCTCCAGAATACACTGTGAAAGCCCTTGATTAAGTCATTATGATGCATAATTCCCTGGCATGCCAAGAATCTAGTCCCAGATTGATACAAAGGCAAGTCTGCTGAGGATGAGTGGGTATTCTGGGGTTTTATTGTGAAAACTCAGAGTTACATGCACTGAACTGCTGGTGTGGAGTTTGCTTGCTCTTGCTACTGATAGCCATTAAAATGCCTCACAGATTAAACACAATCACCCTCACCATTGCCTAATGAAAGACTATCACAGTCCCACTCCTGCTGTTTTGTGAGGCCAGTGGGGTTTGCATTGGCTCAGTGCTTCTCCCCGTGCTCAGTGAGCTGGGGCAGGACACTCCTCCAGGCTTGGATGGGTGAATTCCCACCACAGAACAACCCCCACTCCCAGCTGGGGCATTTTGGTGTAGCTTTATTGCCCATAACAGCTGGCAAAAGTTATTTGGAAGGGTCTAAAATAATTCAGCTTTCTTAAGGACACAGCATTTTAGGGCCTGAGCAGGCCCTGGATCAGTATCACTGCTAAGATGCTTACAGGCTTAATTCCCTCGATGACCCCAAGCACTGTACACAGCCATGGCAATGAAGATGGACAAATGGAATTCAAAGCACAGAGCACTTTAAAGATCCATCAATAAAAAAAGAGCTCAAAAAGCAAATCTCTTTTTATTCTGCTTTGGTTAAAGAATGGCAGCAGGTTTGGATAACTAGTCACGGTAGCATCAGCTTCCTTCACACTTACTTAACAGGACATCATTTCACTTAAAAAGATCGAGGGGACAGTGTTACATGCTCAGACAGCACAGCGATGAATGTGGTATAAATACCTGGGGAGACAGATTAGTTTGCTATTTCTGCTCACAGCCTTCTCCTAGGAGCACAGAAATGCCATCTCAGCATGCTTTTTAGAGGATTAGAAAACGTAATAAACACAAGGATAAAAATATGCCATGGGAGTTACAGCTAATTTCTTGCTCTAATTTGCAGCAATTTACACATAATCATTTGAAAATACTGCAGAGTGCCAACAGCCAAGTGTCTGCTGCAATGGTGCAAATCAGAAAAATGAGAAATGCAGTTTGGGCTGAAGAACACTCCAGAAGGGTCATTTGGGATATTAAGTTCACAAGCTCTTCCTTGCAGTTGAGGAATGAAGGAGATTTTATTCTACCACATGGAGCCCAGTTTCTTAGGCTGTAGGTGGATGGAATGACCTTCATGACAACTGACTTCAGGCTTCAGAAAAGTCTGGCCAAACAGCAATATAGTCTGTGTCTTTTTCTTGTACATGAAGGGGTTTTTTAAATTTTAATTTAAAAAGGAGGCTGCAAGCAGTAGGCACCAGCACCACGACATTTTCATGGAAATACACATTTGAAAAGGTAATAAAACTGTAGTAAAATTACTGAATTAGGGTTCAGAAACATATTTTAGTATCAATATTTATTGTGAACATATGAAAATTACTGAAATCCCATTACACATTCATTTCCCAATCATAATTTCCATCCAAAGATCTGGACTGCTTATAAATGAGGAAGCTATCGATATGCTGTACATTTGTATTTTGTCTATTTTATAACTTTAAATATTTCAAAACAATTTGAAAGGGGAATAAAAACAAAAGTGCTCCCAGACCAGAACCCTGCATGTAAAACATGTAAAGATGAGTTATGAACCTCCGTGAAGAAGAATTTATAGTAGAAATACCAGTGTCCCTGCAGCCCTCTTTTATAGGATCATCAACAGAGGGGATATGGAAAAAGGGGGGTAAAATGATTTATTAAGAGAATACATTATCTTCTAAAGGAAAGGTATTTAATCTGTGGATCACAAACACCTGACCCAGGGCAAAGGTTACCAGCAGTACCATAAGAAGATACAGCCTTGATTTAAATAATGGAGAAGTCTAGGAGCAGATGCAGGGCTGATTTAAAAGATGGAGAAGCACAGAGGCAAGCACGCTCCTGGGAGAGCTGATGTAGAGGACTGCAAAGCTCCAAGGCACCCAGGTAACTTGTAACTGGTAAAGTGAGCTTGAATTTTGAAGTGATTTATTTTAAAAACATGAGATACATAAGCTTCTCTTGGAAAATCAAACAGCAAAGAATTTAAAAGCATGCCTATCTTTAAACTATTAATATCTTTAATGAATAGCTGCTTTTTGTTTGTTTGTTTGTTTGTTTTTTTTAAGACACCTGAAGGAACTGGGCACCTATATCTCATCCATGCTCAGTAGAAACTCTCTACCTAAATCTTGTTCATATTTTGGAGTCATCAAGTGGGACTCTGGATGCTAAGCAAGGCTCAGATATGCCACTGAAATGCTGTCTCACCACATTTTGAGTATCGCCAGTGTCTAAAATAGGTTTAGGTGTTGAATGCCTGTCTCTCCTGGCAGCATTATGTTGGTGAAAAACACAGATCTGAACTAAAGCTGCTGGTCAATCATAAATGACTGTGCACATGTTCATCTGCCCCAGGAGAATGAACCAACACTCCAGACCACCCTTGACTTGTGACACTCTTGACTTGTGGGAGCCAGGGACATACAAAGTTTTGGTTATAATTTTGAGGCATGAGCTCTTGACTTCTTATTTCATGAATACTCAACAGCAGATTTTCATTTTTTCCCCTTCTGGGAGCGAGTATTTTCAGCCATAAAGGTGACTCCAGTGTTTCTGCTGGCATCTGCAAGAACTTACTAAGCTTCTACCAAGATTTGTTCACACTCCATTGTCTGGGAAGCTTAGGGACCTTTACATTTCTATGGCTCACTGCTGACAATGATGACTATGTGTTCAAATTCTCCTAATCCAAGATAAACATTTAGAAAGGCTTAGGAGAATGTAGAGCATGTGTCTACACACATGCACGTGATGACACATGACACATGCACAGTGGAGAAGTATGTTTGGCTGCTCCTTGACTTATGGTGATGTCAGAGCCAGGGATTCAGAAGAAAACAGCCTCTGACTTGAGATGAGTTACCAGGGGAAGTGATGAGGCAGCAGCTGAATCCTGAATAACACAGCCAAAGCTGGCTGTTCCTACAGTTTCCTTGGGTCTCTGGAATGCTACAGAGGAGTCATAATGGGAGTTGAATGACCATCTTCTCATGTTTGAGCAATGGAGAACCATGCTACACCTCCATTTGATCCATCCCCTCAGCCTTTCCTGTGTGGTATTTTGGGAGCAGGAGAGAGCTTATGCCAAATTGTGCAGCCCTCAGTCATTCTAGATGGCACCGCAGCCCAACGGTGAGCTGGAACAGTTACTTGCTTTAGTTTATGCTGGGGACCACTTTGGCTTTAGCCCAGAATGCCTCAGTTGGCCCAAGAGGGTGCAAAACCAGCTGCATCCTCTCATCCTTTCTGGAGCTTGCCTTCAGTGCATGTCTGACACACAGAATGCAAGCTGGGTCAAAGTCTCTCAGTTGCCACAGAATTTGAGATTCACTATCCTGGTATTTTGTCTTTATTCTAGAAACATTAGGAGATGGTCTTAAATGTTTTAAAGTTAACTGCTCCCCAAATTAATGGAGATGACCTTTCCATGCTTTGGACAGGAGACTTTGGTGCTTCCTGGCTGGCAGAATTCATAGAACCAGATAATCTGAATGGTCTGGGTTGGAAAGAACCTTAAAGATCACCAAGTCCCAACCCCCCTGATGTTGGCAAGAGCACCTTCTACTGGACCAGGCTGCTCAGAGCCCCATCCAACCTGGCCTTGAACACTTCTAGCGATGGAGCAGCCACAAGTTCTCTGGACAACTTGTTCCAGTGCCTCACCACCCTCACAGTAAAAATTTTTTACCTAATATCTAATCTACACCTACCCTCTTTCCATTCGAAGCCATCCCCCCTTGTCCTGTCATCCACGCCCCTGTAAACAGTGTCCCTCCACTTTTCCTGTAGGCAGCCCTCAGGCTCTGCAAGGATGGAATTAGGTCAACCTGAAGCCTTCTCTTTTCCAGGCTGAACAATCCCGATTATCCCAGCCTTTCCTCATAGGAAAGATAATCCATCCATTTAATCAACTTAGTGGCTTCCTCTGTACCTGATCCAACAGGTCCATGTCCTTCCTGGGCTGGGGACCCCAGGGATGGACACAGCACTGCAGTGGGGTCCCAAGAGGGAGAATCCCTCCCTCGCTCTGCTGCCCACGCTGCTTTGGCTGCAGCCCAGGGCTTCGGGAAACACAACATCACTTATTAACTTGGCTCATTAGCCGGGCTGCGTCCCAGTGCCACGGGACTTCAGGTGTTTGCTGCAGAGAGAACCCCAAATCAGGGATGTGCGGCACAGCTCCCCGGGCGCTGCAGCGCGGCCGGCTGCGACTAGATGTCAGCACTCCCCTGGGCAAGCGGCCCCAGCGCAGCGCCGCCGAGCGCAGCGGCATCCCTGGCAAGTGAAGGCCATCAAACCTGCCCAGGTCTCGTACCAGGGCTGTGCGGGACAGCTGCAAAGCTACAAGTGAACCGAGCTGTTCTTTCGCAATGAAATCCAATACCACCACCCCCCCCCCAAAAAAAAAAAAAAAAAAACCCAAAAAAAAACCAAAAAAAAAAAAAAACAAAAAAACAACAAACAAAAACACACACACACACACACACACACACAAAAAATCACTGCGATGCACACCTCAAAAAGAGAAGAAAAGGAGGGGGGAAAAAAAAAATCTTCAATCATTTTCTTAAGGCCTTGGATTGTTCTTCCAGACCAAAAAAAAAAAAAAAAAAAAAAAAAAAAAAAAAAAAAAAAAAAAAAAAAAATCACAGTTCCCACAATCACCTGGAACTCTGGCACGGCAGATGCAGCACGGATAGCTCAGCAAAGCTTTTGTTATTTGGCTTGGTTTTGTCTCGAATGAGATGAGATAACATCGTCTCTTACAAGTCAGTTTTATGAGGATCTGTCAACTCAGTCCCCATCTGTTCTGGAAAAATAAGCCCTTTCAGGTTAGAGTAGGATGTGGATTCAAATCCACCGGGCACAGATTTAAATCAAAGCATCTGAAGCCCCTTCCAATTGCCAAGTAGTGAGGAGAGGGTTTGCATTTGAGCTTCCCTGTCAAGCTGGTTTCTGTTTCAAGCCTTTTATTAACAATTAACACTTAAAGTATATCCAGCAAAGAGGAAAACAAGGAAGAAGCAGTGCAGTCTATGAGAATGCAATCTATGCAGCACTGGGGAGACAGAGCAGGTAGGAAACAAGGTAGAGTTTCATTAATTCAGAGGTATTCACTTACAACTACAAAATGAGAATAAAGTCTGCTAGAAGCAAGCAAGACACTGCCAAATGTAGAAAATGAGAATCAAAGCATTAGAGTGGCATGATACAAGAGATCCCAAAGCTGATTTCTTAAGAGTGCTCAGAGTTGACCATTATCAACTTGTGTGTGTATATACATAAACTGTCATTGCTACTGAACATCCAACACTTGGAATGACACCCTGCACTGCACACTATTATAAACTTTGAAGGAGAGAGACCTGGGCCGTTTTCAACAGCTCCATCCTGAGCTCTGGTCACCAGTGTCACAGCTGGCTGTTAGAGATCTCTGCTCAGAGCTGCCACTCCATTCTGGGAGCTGAGCCCTCAGCTTCACCTCAGAGCCCTTTAAGAAATCAAGAGTAAGTAGCAGCATTTGCGCTAAAATTGCCAAGGTATTACATTGATTTCTTTCAATAATGGTGACATATTCATAATCTTATTTCATCACCCTCCTCAGAATCCTAAACGCTCCACTAATGAAGAAACAGCTGCATCTGCTTGTGCTCTGCTACTGTCAATGATGAAGAAAACAAAACTGGTCTCCTTAGGTATTGTTCACTGTTCTCATATTCAACTATTTATTCTCAGAGAATACCAAAAACTTTTCATTAATCAATTACTAAGAAATTCAGGAGTGATCTATAATTTCACAGACTGTGCTATATTGGAAGAGGATTCTTGTGATGTCTGCTCTAGTACCTCTCTCAGCCCTGTTTACAGCAAAGCATCTGACAGGAGGGGAGCTGGCTGGGTGAGCAATGACTTTCCTCTGCACCAAAAATTCCTGTCCAGTTGGAAAGAGTTAGGGACTGTTACATCCTTTTCCCCCCCTTTTCCCCCTCATTTGCATTCTTCATAAAATGATAGCATTTTGCTGAAATCACTGAACATAACAAAGGCAAAGTCAGCCTGACAGCTCTGCCAAAGCAACAGCTGCAGGTACTGGATAGGAAACACCTCTGAACTTTCAAAATGAGCTTTGGTAAGAACATGGGTGTATGAAAGAAGAGAGAGCCAGCTTCCCATGCCCAGCTTGTTCCCAGTTCTGGCATCACATCCTTCCCTGGGGGTAACATCTAACACTGGAGTTTTTCAGCTTGCACTGCCCTCTGAATCACATTCTCTCCCAAAGGTGAACACAACACCAAGCTCCCTCTCTCTCTGCTTCTAAGAGAAAGTGAGGGATATAATCCTGAAGTGCTGGATGCTGTGCTGTGCTGGCTCCAGCTCGAGGTTTCGAGCCCTGCTATGATGGAAGATGACTGTGTCAGTCTCAGCCAGACTCACCACGTACAGAAATAACCTGAGCAGGAAGTGGAAACTACCCTGGTCTAGTCAATGGGTTTCTGCAAAAACTGTGATGTCAGAGCAGCAGCACATGCATTTTGGGCAGCTGGCTAGGGTTAGCAGTGTGTGACACCAGAGCTGTTTCACAGTCCAGACAGGCTTTCCCCAGTGCAATTAGGTGCCAGTGCTATCCTGACATCTGAGACTGCAGCTCTGCTCCTCTTCCGTAAGTCTGAGCATCAGGGAGTGCCCAGGACTGGAAACAGGCTTACAGCCACTCTTGGGACAAAGAAAAGCTGTTGGTGTGGGGTGCTGGGAGTGCCTTTTGCTTTCAAAGGAGGAAGAGCAGTGAAAGAAAGGTGGGTAAGAAGTAGAGGGATAAAGAAAGAAGGAGAAAGAGACAGGTCTCCAGGCATCAAACTGCTTGCTGCTCTTTGAAGCCTTTGCAATGGGGTGAAGTTCTCTATGGACATGTCCTGGCCCTTTAGCAAGATCAGATTGCCTCAGAAGAAGATATTTGTAAGGAAAAAGCTGGCTAGATACCCCTGCCTCTTCTCCCAAAAATAACAGCTTGACAGAAGATTTGAATCTAAGAGCAATTGTAGGTATCATGATATTTCTTTTTTACCTGTCCTAAAAGATTCAGGTGGTATCACACATCACTGACCCCATATTTTCCATCCCATGTTCTGACATGCCGCCTGCATTAGCATTGGCATTGTCTTTCATACTTATAACATCTTTTACAGCAGAGCTCCCCATGGGGGAAAGAAATCTTTGAAGCTTCCCATTCAAATCTTCAAAGAAGGACCTTGAGGAGCACTCAGAGAGATTGTGGGAAAGTCTGGAACAGGGATAATGCTATAAAGCTGACTTTCCCCTTTGTCCATCCACCATTGTACCACTGTTGTGCTCCCACTTTTTGCACTTCTGTAAAACTCCCTGAGTGCTGAAGAAAATTTATCCATTCTTTCATCCTATTGGGAATGTCTGCCAGTTTCTTCATGAAGTGACCAGGAATAACCCATAAACCTGTAATAGAGATTGCAGCCTTAACCCTAGCAATGAGGAGATTGGACTGGGGGTGCTGGGCGTCTGCATCTCCAGCAGCATGCACTTCTTGGGCATGTTTTTTCAAGCCAAATGCCTAACCTTTGCTAGCACACACCATTCTTGGAATTTTGCAAGGCAAATGCCAAACCTTTACTAGTGGTATGTAGCAAAAGTCCCTAGAAAATGCCAAGTTATGCTGCTAAAGAATGTGGTAAAATCTGGTTGATTTTAGTTGCAGAATCACTCTATTTGGAGAAATAAATCACTCAAGACATAAAAGGAGATGCTTTTTCTTTCATTTCCTCTATGACATATTCCCCAACGCATGCCATTAAGTCACTACCTTTTACAGGAAATTCTGTGGTAAAACCAGAAAAGATTCCATCAAAACCGACAAAACAAAACTGTGTGCATGTCCTGTGGCTGCTCACTGCCGACCCTGACTGCGAGCAGTGAACTGCTCTCTGCATTTTGTATTGAATGGAAACTGCTGAGTTCTATTACGTTTATTACTTAGCTCAGGATTATCTGCAGTATGTGCTCCAGGAATCACACCTCGGGCCAGCCCAGACCAGGGTTGCTCATGTCTTGAGAACCATGGCATCCTCTCTGCAAGACCAAACCGAGGAGGCTGTCAGGCCACTCCTGGACAGGATTGACATCACCTCTGTAGCTGTTGCCAAGAGAATTTTCAATGGAGTCATGGATGAAAAGTTTGCTGATGGAAATACTAACTGGGGACGAATTATGACCATCTTTACGTTTGGAGGTCTTCTCACCAAGAAGCTTCAAGAGCATGGGGTTCAGCTGACTGCAGAGGAGAAGGAGGAGATCTCTTATTTCATTACAGAGTACATCATAAACAACAAAGCTGAATGGATTGATGCGAATGGTGGCTGGGTGAGTTTCTCATTTTCCACCAAAGTCTACATTAGGAGATTTCATTAATTATCGCTATAGACACTGTCAAAACCATTTTAGTCAGGGTTTCATTTGGTGGTTTAATATTTGGTGTCTGGAATGTCTCATTGAGACTTACAGTGTGAGTTTTGCTTCTGCTTTAAACAGAACAGTGATAAAAGACAACTTTATTTTTAAAAGGCACTTGCCAATTTTGAATGACAGGATCATACCATAATTCAGGTTGAGAATGACCTTAGAAAAGCATTTGGTCCAGCCTCCCACTCAAAGCAGGTTAAACCACAGATACCCTGAAATTTCCATTATTAAATCTAAAATTAAGTGGCATCCTAAGGTCAGCACAGCAATTTTGCTTTCATAGAGAAGTTGGTCCAAAAATACTTAAGTTCAAGGTAAGAAAAGAATGCACAGGTGTGATCCTCACAAATGAAGTCAGCGCTTTTGCTGTGGATTTCAACAAAGCCATTATTTAATCCCCCAAATCAGTTTTACTTACAACAAATGTACTGTTAAGTACAACTGGCATTAAATCTTTTCTGTTTGGACTGAGATAATACTAGAACTTCCATCTATGAATGGTCAGTGCTGAGAAAAATACTTGTTACTAAGTGGACTGTTTTGCCAAGCTGCTGAAATTCCCATTCTGCCAGTGAAAGGAAATATCATTTTGCTCTGCAAAGTTTCATCACACCAATACTTTTTTTTTTTTCCCAGTTGGGGGAATTTGAGAATCAGATTCCAGTGTCAGTTATTTCCTTGGTACTTTTTTCCTTTACTTATATGTAAATGTTACTGTCTCTTTCCACCCCCTCTCATCCCACTTCTCTCATATTTCCTACTACTTTTACACCCCTGATTTATTTTCTAGTGTCTTGCTTTTCCTTTTCTTACCTTTTTTTTTTTCCTTTCTGCTTTTTTTTAATCCTTCTCTGTCTGTAGCAGCAAAAAAAGGTGATAGTGACTCTTGGCCCCTTGCATTGGATTTATTATAAAGGCTTATCTTTCCATCTCTTTCAAATAGATTCAATTTTATTTCAGAGAAGTATCAACTCCTGGCAACATTCTGTCATAATAGGTGGCTCATCACAGTAGAATCAGGAAGCTTAAAGGAAGATATTTCTGGGTGTATTACTACATCAGAAACATAGTACTTGTACCTTCCTGGAAGATGTGGGCTTAGATGATAGAGTTCATGTTTATTTTTTTTTCTATTTACACAGGGAGGGCATAGCCTTGACTTGGAGATAAAACAAACATTCAGCAAGGTGCAGCTATTTTAAGCTACTATTTTTAAAGAGCTATTCATCTTTTGGAGGTAGAGCTCTGAAAAGCTGTCCCTCACTGCACAGTGCTGCAGCACTCTTAATCTGACTCTGAGAGTGCTGTGGTTTCCCTACCTGTTGTTTTTAAGCTGTCTCTAACTGTGTGTGTTCTTTTCCACAGGAAAATGGCTTCCTAACAAAGTTTGAAAGAAGATCACTACTGTCCTTCTCCAAAATTACAGCCCTGTTCATAGCTCTTGTTTCCTTGTTCAGAGAGTACTACTGAAGTAAAAGGATCTGCCATTCATGTGTAATCTAGATATTGCCACAAACTTCACTTCTCAGCCTTCCTCCAAGCAATATCAACAAGAGTATAATTTCCTTCCATAATTTGTTTTTAATTTATTTGTATTTATTTTGACTAAATACAATGTTTAACATGCTATCCTAATTACCAAATCCAAAGATGAGATCCTTCCAAAGGGGAATCTGCACAACATCATGCAGCAATTCAAGTCCACCTTTCCAGGCAAGATTGCTTTGAGATCATTTTCCACATCCAGACAGCTCTTGGAATCTCTCTTGCATCTCCATGAAAGGACATTGTTTTAGTGAAATACAATCCAATGGGTTAAGAAACAAGTTTTTGTGTCATTTGTTTTGTAAATGAAATACTACTGTAATGCATTTTATTGCAACCTCTCTATGAGAAAAAGGGGGGGATTTTTGTGAAGAAAAAAGAAATGGGAAGTCCAATATAGAAGTGGGTAGAAGTTACTGACACAGACTAAGCAATTTCTATGAGAAGAACTGTTGTGGAAGCTAGCAACTTAAAAATGTGCACTCACTTACTGTTATAGCAATGGTATGTGTTTTTGTGCTGTATTTTTTAATAGCTCTCATCTACAATGAATGTTCTTTCATATTTGTGTGATGTAGTCATCCGGCTGAATGGTTTTTAAACTAGATCTTTAAAAATAGGCAAGTAAAAATATTTTTAAATGAGAAATTTGTGTAAATACACTAATATTTTGAGAAAATATTTTAAAGCCTGAAGATTGGTCTCATTTTTTCCAGAAAAATGGAGCATGGGAAAAGATCTGTCTGAGTAAGATAATCTTAAAAGAGCTATCAAAATGCTGCTGGAAAATCCAAGTAGTTTATGGATTTGACCTGAGGTCCATGGATGTCAAGACTTTCATTTTCTGTGGTACTTTTTAGGTACTATCTGATAGCTTGCATAAGAATCAGATATCTTGTGGCAAAATAAATGAACTGGATCAGTTCTGATGACAGTAGTGTTTTGGGATACATCATAAAACTCAGCAAATTCATAGAGCTTCCAGGCTTTTACAGTCTTGGGCAATTCATGTTTTTACTCAAACTCCATTTGCTTTCCAAGGCTAAACAGTAGTTGTTCAAGAATTCATTCTAGAAGAGTTTTCTTCAGCTGTAGTGATTTTCCATTAGGAAACTAAGACTGGGTCTAAACACTCTTCTTTTTTTAAACATGTTGGGAGGTGAACCAAACTGAGCCAGCAGCTGCCTGTGGCACACAACACCACTGTTCTCTGAGACAGATCCTCTAGAAAATCCAGCTTTGTGACACTGCGAGAACACATCAGCCTCTTCTGGTAAAGGGCTCTCCATATTTCATCTCAACATAAGACTTTTGTTTGCAGCAAGAACAATTGTTTACTAGAACAACCTGCCCAGGGATGTGGTAGATTCCCCCTCCCTGGCAGTTTTCAGGATACAACTGAATAGGGCAGTAGATAGTTTCATCTAGGCTCCCTTTTCCGGGAAAGGTTAGACCACACAAGCTTTCAATGTCCCTTCCAGCCTGGACTGTTCTGTGATTCCATGGTCTATTTTGGTGGGTTTAACCACAGAACACAAACAGATGTTAATGTTTGTTAAAGCATGTATTTCTCCCTCTCCCTCCCCAGTGAAAACAAGAAATATTATTTAACATGCAGGCAGAATTTGTAGCAGGCAGAACTTTGTTGCTGTTGAAGAAAAGATGGCAGCGTTCAAAGGGCAAGGGGCAGCTAAAGGAAAATGCCCACCTCCAGAACACCTATGGCAGCACCTGTCAGAAATGACATTTTAAAACATGTTATGACATATGTCTTTATTAGTAATCTAAGTCTTCATAGTAAGAAAAGTCATTCTTAGTCAGTTCCTTTTTGAGCATTACTGCAAGCCCCACACTATAGTGGCTAACACCAATCTATTAATACCACATCCACTTCCTCTTACACTGATCTAGTAACCTATTTTATACTCAGAAGCACAATTTTTTAGTTAAATATAAAGGATAACTGTGTCTTTTCAAAATGTAGGTGATACAATAATTTTAGAACTTGTCTTCGTGGTAAGGGCAGGTTTTAAACAAAAGAAGCCTGGATGGATCATTAACAGTCCAGTGGGCTCCTGGTTAACTTCAGTGGGACAAAACCTCCTTTTTTCAGTGCAGAGCAAGAAAAGCAGTGATGAGACATACCACCCCAATTCTCAGCACAGCAAAACACCTGAAAAGAGCAGGGCTAAGTTTTATAAAATAGTGTCCATGTAACTGTCATGAAGCTATCCACCCATGACACTGAGTAGTGCCAGGTCCTGGGGCACCACTGCTTAAGGGATCCTTGGACCTGTCAGGGGAGAACAACGAGCTGCTTCTAGAGCAAAAGGTGAGGTCAAAGAGCTGCACAGGGGGACAGCTGATGACTTCATTCAGGCACACAGCAGCTAAACTGAGATTTATGAAAACACAGATTTATGAAAGCAGCTGTTCTCCTATAAAAATGTCTCATTCTGTGCTTAAAATCACAGAATCAGTTAGACTGGACAAAACCCCTGGCATCATCGAGTCCAACCTTTGACTAGTCACCATCTTGTACACTGGACCATGGCACTAAGTGCCACATCCAGTCATTTCCTGAACACTTCCAGGGACGGTGACTCCACCACCTGCCCGGGCAGTTAGAGGTGTGCTGGACCCTGAGGCCTGCCGTGGCACATGTTCCCTGTGGGCACGGCTCCTGGGCTGGACACAGTGACCACCTGAGCCCGGGCACGGGGCCATCCTTCACACCATCCCCAGAGCGCACGGCCACCGCCAGATGCCACAGGGATATGAAACTGCTTGGCAGACGGGGCTACAGCATCCCGCCGAAATGTACTTTCCCTTCCTGCAGAAAAATTAGAGAAGGGGAAATTCTTTGCGATCTGCGCCAGAGGGGGGGAAAAAAACCCCAAAAAAACCCACAACCCTCAGCACGCTGGTGTTGGCAGGGGCCCTCCAGCACGGTGGGGCCGGTGCCAGCCGGGCTCGGAGCGGCGAGCGGGCGGTCCCGGGCCGCCCCCACGGCCCTGCCCGGCTCCGCCGCGGGCCCGCCCGGCGCACTCGCGCATGGAGCGGGCCGGGGACGGCGGCGCGATGGCGGCGGCGCTGAGGGCGGCCAAGCGGCAGCTGCGGGCGGAGCTGCGGCAGCGCCTGCGGGCGCTCGGCGCGGCCGAGAAGCAGCGCCAGTCCCGCCTGCTCGGGCGCAAGGTGGGTGCGGACACCCGGGCACCGCCGGGGCCGGGCCCGGCTCGCCGGGAAGCACGGCCGGGACTTTCCAGGCCCCGCCGGTGATCGAAACCGTGACTCAGGGGCCCTTCCGCCGAGCGGGGGTGAGCTCCGCCTCGGAACCTTCCCTCGTCCCTTCCTCGGCAGCGCCGGGGAGCGGGGCCGGTGGCGCCGGAACTGCTGGTGCTGGGGACACTTCACCCTGGAGCGGTGGTCACACATCGGCCCTGGGTGCTGGGGACACTTCACCCCGGAGCGGTGGTCACACATCGGCCCTGGGTGCTGGGGACACTTCACCCCGGAGCGGTGGTCACACATCGGCCCTGGGTGCTGGGGACACTTCACCCCGGAGCGGTGGTCACACATCGGCCCTGGGTGCTGGGGACACTTCACCCCGGAGCGGTGGTCACACATGGGCCCTCGAGTGGCATGGTGGTCGCCCTTTGCCCCTGGGGTGCTGGGGACACTTCTCCCGTGGGTGAACACACTTCACCCCTGGATTTTGGGGACAATGGGGTAGACTGCCCCAAGCGTGGCTCCTTGAGGGTGGTGGCAGGTGTTTATCTCAGACATTTCACACCAGCCTGGTTCTGGCCATACATACAAAGCCCAGCCACTGGCCTCTTGTTTTACATGCTGTCATCCCCCTTCTGTATCATCCAGCGGTGTTTCTTCCGCACAATTTTATTTTAATATAATTTTTACACTCTAAAAGATATCAAGCAGGGTTTGCCTAACTGATATCCTAGCACAGAGTGATATGCGTATGTACTTTTGAAATGTCCTGTTTGTGTTTGGATTACACAGTTTTTATATAGATGTATTTTATCATTTTAATAAACATAATAAAATTTTATTTTGCAGTCACTGCATGTAATGGAGCACAGCCCTCATTTTTTTTGCAGCACTAGCGGGTACTTCTAGATGATCTACATTTATATGGTTATTTTCCTGCCAGAGGCTCTCAAATCATTTTATAGACTTCATTTACTACTAATGTGTAGCCACTTCATGAGTGGGATGTGGCAGTACAGAAACTTTAAGTTGTAGGAAGTTTTAACTGGAATTTACATAACTTTTTTTTTCCTTGGGAATGCTTTTTAAAAACATATCTATATGCAGTGTCCTGCTCTCATGATAATGCATTTTAGTAATCAAGCATACTAGACTTAAATCTCTTGAATTTTAGAAAATACAAGCATGCATGCCCTTCAAAAATTCAGAGTCCTCAGCCAACTTTTAAGCACCTAGCCCATGTAGTACTGAATTTTTAGGAGCCCTCAGCCTTTGTCTAACTGCTGCTGCTAAACACAGCAACAGAGCACTCATTTCTTCTAGTGAGAGCACTCTAAAAGAGACAGCTTTTGTTTTGCTTATAAGAAGGTATCAGGAAATATGACATAAATGGATATTATCTTGCCATTTTCTTAATCTGACACAAATTGAAAATCGTGACCTTGCTTGAGACAGAGTGGCTCTGTGCAAGTGGCAGAAAGTAGAGTTGGCTTCCTCATGGGGGGTGGCTGATACATCAGGCACGGAGACATTTTGGAACAGACTGAGGAAATATTTGGAATTATATAAGGCCAAAAATGTAGCTTTGTAACATACATCAGTGCTTGTAGCTAATAAAAGTGAGCAGGTTATTTTATAACACCTAAGTAATATTTTTAGTGGAAAAATCTCATTTCAAAATAATCTTTAAATTCAAAATGAAATAGCTTCACAGGCTGACCTAGCCACCAGTATTTAATTAGTTTCTGGATGATTATTCTTTTTTAATGCTTATGTTATGATTAAAGTCATACTATTTGCATGCTCTGATTCTGAAAAAGTTGCCATCAGCTGGTGAACAAAGGACAGATAATATATATTAAGTGTGGAAATTTTTTTCAGTTTTCTCAGAAACTGAGCATCTACACAATTCTGAGAACATCTGAAATTGTGTCTTCCTGCTGACATGTGGGTTCACATCTTCAACCTCATTTTTGTTCCTATACAGCCTAATTAATGTGTTACTGGATACATCAGAGCAGATGGGACCTCTGAGGTGCCCACAGCACACAGCCCTTGTCTCAAAGTGTCTCAGTTTCTCAGTTTCTCTCTTCACCAAACCCATGAGAGGTTTTGGCTCTGGAGGCCCTCAACATGAGCCACAGCTATTTTCTGGAGTCTGCAGTTGGACTAAAGAGTCTGCTTTTTGCAGCAAAAGCAACCATGGAAATTTTGTTCTTTAAGAGCTTAATCGTGTGGAAAAATCCATGTGTAGGGTTAGGCAGATAGAAAAGGAAATAAAATATGGTTTGGAATTGTTAAGATGTTTCTGTGGCCAAGCAACACATACACCATTACTTAGTCTGGAGTGTTTCTCCTTTTTTCCTTTACAAAATTGCATCTGTTTTCTGAGTATTTCACCTGGGTTTTTAACTGCTGTGATGGAAAGAAAATAGAAAATGTAGTGGGAACCATATCTTGACTCAGATGTGGACATTTGTGTCTCAAAACAAGGCCAGGGCAAAGGCTAAAGCTCGTAACAGTGAGTTACCCTGCAGCTATAGAAATGCTGAGCAGGGCATCTGGTGATCTCTGTTCTGTAGAGAGTTTCTCAATTGTCTGATATTTTAAACAGATTTTGTCCAAGTGTGTAAAATAAATCACATTTAAATTAGTAGGGGCACATTTATAATGTTTTATCCAAATATAAGTGACAAAATATACAAGGTGCTAGAAAATGAGAAGACAAGCTTTTCAAAGTCTCCTTTCAAATTGGAATGTGGAATTCAGTCTAGAATGGGCAGAGACAAGTGAGGTATGAGTCTGCTAACACTTTTTCACCATATAAGCATTTTTATTTTCCCTCCTATATTCAGCCTTTTATAAACCCAGCACAGAGTCTCATGAAAAGCAAAAAATGGCAAGGCCATCCTTCCTTCAAGCTTTGAAAAATATGCAGTAATAAGATCGCCTGTTAGAAGCAGGTGATGTTTGAAGTCATGTATCTCATCCTGCTGGAGGGAAGACATTCAGGTTAACAAAAGAAAGAGGGGCCTGTTCTTGGAAGACTTTGTGCTCCGCAGTCATCTGCTCTGGTGCTGATTTTCCTTTGAGTTATTATCATTGAGGCGCTTCCTGTTCTGCCAGGCCCAGATGAGAGGTGCAGTCTGTAAAAAGGATGGAAGAAAAGGAATGCTAAACCCTCATGGCTTGCATAAGCTGTTAGTTCTGGCCTGCTGTATCTTTCTGCAGTAGGGCATTTGAGGATGTCTGCACTGTATGGTGCAGATCTTTAGGGGATTGGAAGATTGTCTGCAAAATTGTGTTTTGCTGGCCCAAACTTAGTTCACTAGATGCAAAAATTTGCCTATTTTGACTTTGCTGATGGTAGAAATGTTGGAGTAGGCAACAAAGTCAGTTTATTCTGTTTATGATCCATCAAAGTTTGTATCTCTACCCTTTTCAATGAATATTTTGCTCGAGTTTTGTGTTAAATGAAGGTAAGTTGATCTTTCAAAAAACTTTTCATAAACCAATTGTGTCAATTTCCCATGTAGGTGATTGACCATCCCAAGTACCAAGAATCCAAAAGAATTGCAATCTTCCTGAGCATGCCAGATGAAGTCCAGACAGAAGAAATCATTAAGGACATTTTTAAGCAAGGCAAGGAGTGTTTCATCCCCCGTTACAAACCTCAGAGCAATCACATGGACATGCTGAAATTATCATCTGCTGAAGACATTTCTTCACTTGCTTTGACATCCTGGAATATTCTTCAGCCCAGTGATGATGACATTGCAAGAGAGGAAGCTCTTGCTGGTGGTGAGTATTTTCTTGCTGCATCATAGGATTGTTGAGCAGGAGTAGCCTGGAGGCCGGTAGGAAATACTTTGATAGCAAGAATGAAATTAAATGTTACACCTTCTTTTTATACATTGTAGAGAGATGCTCCTTTCTCTTGCCTGTTTTTCTCTGATGCCACCCCAATGACATGCCAGCAGAGCAAGAACACAACTGCACTGATCCAGCTGAAAGAAAACTCAGCCCTCCACATAAATCATCTTTTTGGTCAGATCCATGAACATCCTCAGCACAATCTCAGCCAGCGTCATGTGCAGGCTTGTAAAGCAAAGAGGGGCTTGCTGGGGGTAGCTTAAGCTGTCACTGGAAGTCACAGGGATTCACAGGTTTAGAATGTACCCTGAGAACTTTGGTTTATACTGCCTGAAAGGTTGGGAGCTTCTCAGGTGATGTCCATAGACTGAGAATTTTCTGAAATCTTTGATCCTGCAAATTGTGTTGAATGGATGAATCACAGTGCTGATATGGAGCCTGCCCTTGTAGAACAGCTCTCTGGACTGAGACCTTAGGCTGAAAAGAAAAGGAATTTCTTGGTCTGCAGTCTTTTCTAGCATCATTCTCTCACATTTTTATTTTGGCCTTATAATGCTGTCTCAGACACTGGATTCTTCATAGGGTTGAGAAGGTACAAGTTAATTAGGATCAAACTTGTGTGTGTATGTTTTTATCCCCAAATAATGTCTCTCTTAACCTAAAGTTCTCCAACTCCTACTTGTAAACTAAGCTTGCTTTTTGTGTATTTGCATTCATTATTTATATTCTTTTTGTAAACACTTTAATGTCTTCTTGAATCATCTGCAGAATTGTTTAATCTTATAAATGGAAAATTTATATTGAGCTCATGCTTTAAACCTCAGCCTGGGAAGATTTTCTCCAGGTTGAAATTGACCATGCAGACAGCTCCCACACCTCACACACTTGCCAGCTTTTTAGTGCTTCATAAAGGAACATAACATTTCTGTGACTTTGTTTGATTGAACTTGGGCTTGTATTTGCTTTGGGATGCCAATGTACTTTTCCAGAGTGCTTCACCATGTTTGTTTCTCTTATTTTTGGTCATTACCTCTTTCCTAATTCAGAATCCTTTCTGTGTCTGCGTATTAGCTAGCAAGGGATTTCATTGCTTCATACAATCATTCTTTACATTTAATATTTAGCACTGTTTGATGTTTTTCTAATGTTTGTCAAAAAATTGTGTATATCGGTGGGATTTAGGGACTTTTGAAGGTAAGCTAAAAAATATCCAGTGTTCTGTTGACTGAGCTTAGTTCAGGCACTCTGGACAAACTTTTGTACTACTGGTGAACTGCTGAATTTAGCAAGTCTGTTGTAGACATCACAGAGTAAACCCACAATTTGAAGTATGATGGGAGCAAGGACTTCCAGGTATAGAGTGCATTGAGATGTACCTGGGTGCCAGACAGTGAAATGGGGAGGGCAGGAACACATTTTGGTACCTGGCTAGTTCTGGAACTGCTGCTTCCTTCCTTCCACCAGGCTTTGGGCAGAGAGCAATGCCAGAAAAGCTCCTGTGCTCTACAGAGAGGTGCCAGGAGACCAGCTGTAAGAACTGATGTATGTCCATGTCAGACTTGTTCTCCCTGAAACTCAGTATTAGTCTGTTTGCACTGTTTGTACAGTAATTTTGGAATAATGCCATTTGGATTGGGAGTCAAACCTTGGTCCTTTATCCTAGAACAGTTTTTGTAAATTAGAGAATTAGTTTCATTTTTTTTCCACTGTTGCAGCATCAGACACACACTACTAATTTGTCCCCACAGAAACACACACTTAATCTCAGCATGTCTTTATATTCCTTTTGCTATATTTTTGTCACCTATTAAATTTTTTGAACTTTGGTACATTTGCAAGAATGCTAATTGCCTTGCTGCTACATCCATCCTCCATTGTTGGAATGATGCACGTATGGCACGTTTATCTCAGAGATGTTATCAAATACTTTGGTGATCTGAGGCATTTACATTGTTATAAGGAGATAACATGGTGTTACATTAGTAATGTTCCCATGGCTGGCATAAATTACTATGTAATTTCCAAGAAATAGCCTGCAGGTACATAAATAAGCCATGTCATTTTTGAGTGTATTCATTTTGCATGATAAAAAGCTTAAATTCACACTGTCCTTAAGACTTCAGGCATAGTTACTGTTAAGAATAGCTCAAATATAAGACTAGGTATAATGTTTGCATATTTTCCCAGTCTTTGGTAGCACTCATGGGCAGTGTTCAATAGACACAAACCCTCCTTTTTTCTCTTGGACCAGGGTTTACCTCTTTTCATCTTGGCAGTACTCACACACACCATGTTGGCATAAACAAAGATCACTGCTTTTGTGGTATGAGAAAGTCTGTCATCTTCTCTACCATGTGTGGGTGACTTATTGGCATGTGAAAATTTGCTTTTGTTAGGCTATATGGACACAATAACAGAAAGAACAAAGAAAGAAGTAGTTCAGATATTTTGGAGTAGGGGTGTGTGTAGGTGCATGACTTGGTTCATTTCCAGCTGTATCTATTGAAAAGACTTAGGCAACTTCTGGGGCAAGCCAGTGGTACATTCTCCTAATAGGTACCAATTCCCATTTTTATCCTTGCCCATCAGCAGTATACATGTGCACTGGTACTGGGTTTTGCCCAAGGTGATACTGCTGATGAAAGTCCAGGCAGGTTGCAGTATTTGTTTACAGAAGTACAGAAACCTTGCACAACTTTGGAAGGAGTAAATCAGATAAAACTGTACTCCGTGTTTGCTTTTTATCAGTACTCCTACAGAAGTTTAAAGAACATTTTGCCAGCAGCTTCATTTTCAGTGTGGTTTAGGGAGGTGTTGTGATTCACCAAGCTGGACATGGGTTTCCTCATTTGCAATGTTATTTATTATTACCTAGACCCACTCTGAGAACGGTGAAGGAAAAGCTAAGTTAGTCCTCTGAAACAGAGATTATTCTTACTGGGACACACAAAACAAAACAAAAAACCCACAAAAAAACCAAAAAAAACCCTAAGTTGAGTGTTTCCATATGGTAAAATAATTCTTGGAGGCTTCTTTGAAGGGAGGCGTGTGGCCAGGGATCTCAGCTGGAAGGCTTGGACCTGAGCAAATATGCGTAAGTGTTCATAACTTAGTACTACTGACTGGTAGCTGAAGATGTGCAATAAATTATAAACATCTTTTCTAACATTCACCTGCATGGCGGAGAGAAGGGGATTTGGCCTAGTTTTCTTGGCCAACAAATGAAATGTTATTAGAAATGATGGCTCTAAATTTGTTTACTCTAATGGATTGGGATGTGCTTTTCTAAGAAATGCAAGAAATGGGATTATGTGTGCAGACTTAATTCAGCCTCTTAATCTCTGTCAATTCTGCCCTGGTGTCACAGTACATTATGACACAGTCCTTGTCCCTCAGGTGTGAATTCCCTCAAAGATGTACCCAGGTGAAATGGTCTGGACTCTTTCAAAGAGGCAGAAGATGAACTCTGCTTGCATTAGAATGATTGTTCTAATGAGTATCTGCTCAGTGGTTTGTTTTCTCCCTGCCCAGGTTAGAGCTGCAGGCCTCTTTACTGTGCATTATTCAAACCTTGGGATGGAGATGGAGATCTGCATTTCTGTATGGGCTCTTTATCACTGCACTATTCAGTGACTCAAAGATATTAAGTGGTTTTGCTGATGGAGAAGCAGCAGCAGAGGTTCAGGATCCTGTTGCAGTCTAAGTTGTGCAGAGGAGCTGCCCCCAGTGAATACAGACTCTTTTGCTTGTTTTTCCAACATTAAGTTTTCTTCTCTCTTCCCTCCAAAACAATAATTTCCCAGATTTGTCTCAGCCTTGAACTAAACCTCTTTTTTCAAGCTTTAATTTCTCTACCACTATAATGTCACTTTCCATCCTTCTGCTCTTTGCTTGGCTTCTCTGAAACTCCCTCCTCAAGTGTCCTTCTCTGGCCTTTCTCACTGTGTTCCCCACTTCCTCCTGCTCTCAGTCCCAGCCTGTCATTTCAGGGACAGCTGGGCCAGCATAAATAGCTTATCCCTGCCAAAAGGGAGGAGGGTGTTTTGTCTTCTGTAACTTGTCTGCTTCCAGACATATAAGATTCTCTGTCCCAGTTTACTAATTTCCTTCCTCACTGTGCTGGTTTCCTTCTCTTTTGCCTTGTCTTAGAAAAACTTGTTTTATAGTACTTTCCCCACTAAATAGTACAAAAGACATAGTTTTGTGATTGTTTCTTTTGGGCAGTGCCTGATTAAATAAGCTGCTGCCCTTTCTCCTCCTCTTGGTCCCCACCTGTCCTCTCTTGTGCTAGCACAGATGTCCCTGCAGCCACGTTGGGACCTATACTGGGAAACCAGTCTTGGTTAGGAGTAACCCAGCACCAGCAGAAGTCTCTTCTCAGATAGAACCACCACACGAGTTTGGGCTGACGCAATTGAAGGAAGCTGATGGTGAGGGGTTGTGAAAATGGGTGCCATGCCAAAAAAAGTCTCAGTGAAACTTCAGTCATCATTTCCTTCTATGTTTCAGTTCCCAGTCTTGCCCCAGACAGCAGGAATAGCAGCAGTCAGTGAAATGAAAGTCCTTTGGAGTCCTCAGAGCTGAGATGGGTCTGGCAGGAAGAGCTGAGCCTGCAGCTCAATGTGCTCCATCTGTGCACCAATACCAGCTTAAGGAGTCTTCCCTCCTTGTGGTTTCAGCCTATTCTGCCTCTCTCTGGTGAGCTGGATCAACCTGCTTTTGTTGGGATTTTTTGAACCCAAATGAGTGGATCCAGTTTACCTTGTGGCCAGATCAGTGCCATGTGTGTGGGGAGGGTGGAATGAGGAGCCAGGATGGAGGGAATGTCTCCTGTGGCACAGGTTCCTGGAGAGAGTCGTGGGGCCACCCATACAGGTGTGACTCCAGTAGTGATACGGGGAGGGGGCATCTTCAGAGAGCCCCAGAACTCACCCTGACACGTCTCTCCTAAGCCTGTGCCTATGGCAGCTTTTCACACATCTGCAGCATTGCATAAACCTGCCTCAAATGGGTTTGAACTGTGCTAAAGCCACATCATCACCAGTGAGGGTGCTACAAGCAAGATTTCAAGTTCTTGCTACAAGTCATGGAGCAACCGAGCTTCTCTCCTTTTTCTTTTCTTTGTTTTTTGGGGTTTTTTTTTTTGTTTTTTTTTTTTGTTTGTTTTTTTTTACTAGCTGTGATCTTGGAAACCAGTGAACCATTTTGCTGGAATAAAACAAACATAACCCCTGCCTGTCACCCCGCCCCCATCTCAGTTTGGCATAAGTACCCAAGCTGAAAAATGTCAGCTTTTGACAATATAGCATCTTATATGTAATGGGGAATGCTGAATTATCTGCTACTACTCAACTACAGCATAATGCATTTTTGCTTTAAGAAATGAATGTATTAAGAACTTGAGTTGTATTTTGTAATTTAGTTTGGAGACTTCTGGCATTTTCAGCACTGAAAACTTTGGTGGCCTACTGATCACAGCATTTGTGTTATAACTTCAAGATAATTAGTGAAATATTAACTAATTAATCAATGCTTTCAATAGCAGTAAAAAAATCATTATTAATAAAAAGAAAAGATCCGAATTTGAAATAAAATAAGTACTGACATATGTCTAGCAGCAACTTCTTTCAGCCTTGTTTTCATATAACCTTTTGAATGTTGGCTTTTAAGGTTATGGTAGTTTTATCTTTCTGCCCTTTTAACTTCCAGAACACTGTGAGACTTGCTGTAGCATAAATTACAACAACATGCTGGTAGCAGAAACAGACAGGGACAGCTTACCTGTGTGGTGGCATTTAGTTTATAAGGGTTTATGCCAGGGAACATGATTCTCTTGCAAGGAAACTGCTGCCTACCTCTAGGCTACAGTTCCAAACCTCGAGTAGTTTGAAATTATTCCTGAGTGACCATTAACCCTATTTGAAACTTTGCCATTGGAATTTGCCCTGCAGAAGCATTTTTGTCTTCAGAAACTCTTTTTCACCTGTCTAAATTCCTGCTATTTATTCATGCATTCAAAAATTCTGCATTTGCTGCCAGGACTGATGGCCTTGTGATGCCATCAGTATTCTTAGTTATTCCAAATTTTAGCACAGTTCTTGAGAAGTGTGACTGAATTGATGGCAGCACAGTCTTAAGCGGAATAGGTTTGACTTAAAACTGCAAAATAAAATAGGATTTTAAAAAGGATAATGGGTTCCTCCCCCACCCCCCCAGAAATCATGCACCAGAAGTGAGAGGATTTTGAAAGATGAGGCACATTATATAGTTTAGAAATAAAAAATACTTGTGAGTAGAAAATGCTGTGGCTTGAAGCATAGGGAAGGTCTATTATCCTACTTCAGCTGTCCATGAAGGCATAATGGGACCATACAAAATGATGCTAATCATTCTGAAAAAAGATATGTAGTAAACAATGCTCAGAGGTAACTGAGAATATTTAAATGAGCTATATGCAGATAGGAATGTATCAAGAATGAAATATGGGTACATGAAAAGCAGAGATGTTAAATGTTTCTGCTTAGGAAAAAAAAAAAAAAACCAAAAAAAATACTCTAAACAAGATTGTAAAGTGATTGAAGGTACTGTTAGATTTTCTTTTCCTCTGGGAGACTTGATTAAAACTTGCAGTACAAAATATGTCAAGGGACAGATTATAATTTAAAATCTTTTTACACTGGTCATAAAAAGAAAACCTGTGAGCATGGCACAATACAAAATTGAAAATCGAGGCTTGGCTGCTAATGTAATTTATTTTTTAATGAAATGATTTAAAGTTTGGAATGAACTTCTGTTTGGAGACAATGATCCATAGTATTTGTGATATGCAAAAGAAGAACAAAATTCAGTGCAAATGAGGCATTAACATTCTGGTCATGAATCTTGCTGTGGAGAGGATCCTTCCCCTCACAGTGCAGGATCTGGACATGCAATACTGCATCACATGTTTTACAAGAGTCAGGAAATCTCACAACTTGGAGCTGTGTAGCAATAACTGAAGGATATTCCTACCTTTGCAGCTGCAGTCCCCAGATGATCACCTTACAAACAGGTTCTGGTTTCTCTTTCCAGCAGGCATTTGGAGCATTCCTCTAAGCATCTGATTTTATTTGTATTAAGCCCTTGGCCCTGCTGCCTTCCAACAGCTGTGAGTTGTACTGGTTAGTTAGTTGTAAAGTGAAATATTATGTTCCTTATTATGTTAATATTATATTATGCTCCTGCGACATGTGAAATATTATGTTCCTTGTATTCATTTTAAATTTGCTGCTTTCAGTTCAAGGGATACTTCATTTTTCTATGATGAGAAGTAAATAAGGATGTTTGAGTTACATCCTTTTAATATTCATTGTTTAGTTACACCTGTACTGTGAATACTATTGCATTCTTTTCTATCAAACTTTGACTGTTTTATTTTTCTTGTAGTGAAGCTTTTCTGTAGAAGTTCCAGCCACTGCTCTTTCAACATTTACAATCTCTCTGATGTTATTCTGGAAAAAAAAGATGCCTGGGAGAAAATTTTATGCCCAGGTAAAGAAATACTGTAAAATGCATATACTGGCACTGGAGATATGAATTCTTTCTGTATATGCCATAGCACTGCTTTTCAGATCAGCTCACTGGGCAGATCTCTTACTGGTTTCCACACCAGTATTCCACAATGATGCATCATTACAAAAGACCCTGTTCCACTAGTAAAGATCTATAAAATAATTTTGTATTATTCCATCTAGCTTGTTCCTTAGCAGATAGACCTAGGAAAATGCTTTCTTGGAAAGAAAAAAAATTCAGGTGATAGCAAGTTTTCCTCAGGGTTTTTCTGCATCCCACCCTTCAGCTGAAAGATGTGTGACTCCATCCTGGCTCTGGGGTTACTCTCCCCTGGAGCTGGTCTCAGCCCTTCCCTTGAGGTCTGCACCAGCTTCCAGAACTCTCTGAAACAGCTCAATAATCAACACTTAATTTGCTAAGTGAAGGCTTTTACCTGAGTTTCTCCCAGTGCTTCTGTTCAGAAACATGTATGACACAATACAGAGACCTTTTTTTTTCAGGTTTTAAAACAAATGCTCTGAAATGCAAAAGTTCATGTGTTTATATGGTGTTGCTTTGTAATGCCCTTTGGTGTCCTTATGTCCTGAATCTCCCTTGTGTAGACTAAACCATGGGCACCATGTGGTTTAATTTAATACCACCCATGCCACGGTATCCTGCAGTGAACCTGAAAGGCTGAGAACTCTGGAACACTACAGCTCTTTGCTTCCATAAAGATCATTAAGGCTTTAAAAGACTGTTTTTCCTTGTAATCATCTTAAGTGTCACATCCACATTTGCCTTCTTGCAGAAAACTCATCAAAACAACTGAAAAGATTACTTCTGCTGTAATCAATTAAAGTTTGAAGAGATGTGAAAGCAGCATGGGCAGGGGCCTTGAAGTCCCTGCAAGTGACTCTCAAGGGTTTTGTTTCAAAGGGCTAATTTTGCTCCAGTGAGTATGAACAGTAGCATTGTCATTTTTTTTTTTTCATACAGTTTCCTAGAGACAGGAGTCTTTGAAAGGTAGATAAGAGGTGAAATTCATTTCTGGAGTGTGGCAGGAGTCTGTTCAACTCATGCAGGGGAAATGCCAATGTGCAAGTATCTCTGGCTGCAGTAATTATCCAAACAGACGTCTTTGTCTCCCTTGTCTCCCTTTATTTTCATGTTTTGGAAGGGAAGACCCAGCACCAAGCTCATCTCTGTGCACACACTCTGGGGAACAGGAGAGGAAGCTTTTCCCTGCTGCCCACCTGTGTGGGGAATGTGGGTTGAAGATGTGGTTTGGTGAGAAGCTGAGCCCTCCTTGCAGATGCCTGGTGCCAGAGGGGACAGTCCTGCTGCCTTTTCCTTGGGCCCAGCTCTGTGCTCCCCTCACCCCCTCATCCCAGGTAGCATCTCTGATACTTGCTGCTGAGCAGATTCTGCTCATGAATCTGGCAGAAATTTGTGACTTTTTTCCCCTTTCTTTTTCCTAGGATTGGTGTACTGCCAGCTTAGTGGGCTATTAAATCAGGTCAGCACTTTTCCAGCTACAAAAGATTTGTTTTTCTGGCACAGTTAATCCCTGCTGGTTTTGCTGAGATTCAAAACATGCAGTTATTCCCCTGGATGGTGGGAAACTCTTGGAATGGCCCAGAGCTGGAGACTCTGGAGCTGGAGAGCTTCAAGGAGCTGGAGACTCATGCTGCTGTTTGATGGTGTAAGGATAGCTCTGGATCTTCATGTTTGCTGTCCTGCTGAACTCAGTCCCTGCTTGGGCTGGCTGTTGTGCATGTGAGATCGGAATGAGTTTTTGGGATGTAGGTGAGGGCAGATTCCTGTCCAGCACTGACATGAAGCCTTTTGCCGGCAGGTGTCAGCATTCCATTCATTTGCCATGGAGCATGGGTGTCATTTCGGCTGCTTTCCTATAATTAAAATCTCATCCAGGCATTGCTCTCACACACACAGGAGAGCAAATGCTCCAGCCTAATTTCCCATAAAAATTGGGGATTGAAGTGAGGGAGGGATAGAATTCCAGGGAGAACCGGATTTTTTAAACTGTGCAAGCTTAAAAAGATAAAAGAAAATCTTGTGATGGAAAAAGCAGGATTTCTCAGCTGTTGTGGTGTTAACACATTTGACAGCAACTGTGAAGGTGCCATCACCTCCCAGCCAGCTGTCTCTGCATGTACAATAAACCCTGCCTGTAAGCAGCCTGATATTCCCATCAAGTGGTGTCACTCCTTACAGGAGCCAGGTTTTCCACTGACTTGGAAGTTGTTGTCTCACCCGTTTTTATTTCATGAGTAATTCTGCATATTTTATGATAGGCTATCTGCTAAGTGAGTCAAAGGGTATTGGAAATATTGATAGTGATGCATAAAGTATTGAAAAACCCCAGATGATTCACCTCTGTCTTATTTTGACTTAAAAATACCCAGACAGAAGTGTGCAAAAGAGGACCAAGAGTGAAGATATGCACGTGTATCCAGTGGGAGTATTCAAATGAATGCTCAGGCAAACACCATGGAAGGATAGCTGATAAGACCATAAAGAAATTCCCATAAAAACACATAAAGATACACAAGGATCCTTGTATTTTAGGCTGAAGCAGTATTCCCACATAAACAGTTCAAGCATCAATGCCTTGTGAGTTTCTCTAAAGGAGCAAATTTGTAGTCAGCATTTGCTGATTTAACAAGATACGCTGATGTGCTGTAAAGTGGCTCTAATGCCATTTCTTCTTTCTTTGGAATTGCTCCTTGGTACATCTGGTTTCAGAGTATTTTGGTGGTTTAAAATCACAGGAGAATCCAGGTGCAAGCCTTGGAACCAAACATTTTTGATTGCCTATGTTTTCCCAATCAGACTGTGCTCACATATATGAATATCAGAAACAGATTAAGTCATTTTTCACAGACTGATGACTGGGAAGTCCTAAGCTATTTTTTCCTTTACTCTGAATTTGCAAAGCCAGACATTTTGTCGTTGGCATTGAGTGATCATGTTTTATTTACAGGGCTTACGCAGGCTTGATGAATAATAGTGGAAAAGAAAAATATTTCTCAAATTTTCTTTTAGGTGGAACTCTGAAAATGAGACTCTAGTCCCCAACTTACTGTAAGTTAAACCTCAGGGGAAATGAGTGTGATGGTTATAGCCTCACACAGCATTTGCACATTGTGAAAGCAGCCAGAAACACAAGTCTTAGCCTTGTACAGTAGCTTCTATGGTGAAACATGAAAGGACATTTATCTGTGGAGCAGGAAAGGTTTGTTTGAGCAGGACTGACCAACTACTGCTGATGTTGTGCAGTGCACTTAGCTTGTCAGATGCATTGGCACTAAACCTGCAAGATTTTGGTTTAATTCAAAATCAGAGGTATTTACTTGAGCACAGCTCAGTAGCAGAGGAGCTGATCAAGCAGCTTTATTATGTGTTTTTGAGGTTTAATAACGGGCAAGTGGCTGCCACTCAGTTGTTTTAAACCTTTATGACTGATGGCTATCATGTAACTTCTCAGGGAGGCAGATAAATATTTTATTATGCTGTAGTTCAGCAGGGCAAGTGTGAACTGTGAAGACCAATGTTTCATGCTGACACAAAGCACTGACATGGATGAGTAGACAGATAAACGCTGAGTTGCTCAGTGCTTGTTTGTAGATTCTGCTGATGGTTCTATTTTCTGCAAAATATTTTACTGAAGTAATAACAGAAGCTGTCTCTGTCATGCCAGCAGTGGGGGCACTGGGATTGCAGGGGAGAGAGTCTGTTTGGCATCTGTATGGCTGTACAAGGCAGGGTATGGGTGTGCAAAATGTTCTTTGGAAGACAAAAGGAGACAGAACCTTCCTAGTGCCTGCGATTCCCATACACAAGAATGAAAATAAAACAATTACCCCGGTGCTAAGAGCATTTCTGCCGAAAAGAGTTGAGGTTTTGAGGACTTGATGGTGTGTCCCATAACAGGAGGCTGTGGGTGGAGCCTGTGAGATTTGGATGTGGTACTTTGACTTTTGATTCCTGTACTGTGTATCTCCTCTGGCTTCTTCTGAAGCAACACCCTGAGCATGGTGGCTGTGATGCCAAGGCTGTGTGTTCAATCCCTTTGTGGGCTGCTCACTTAAGAGTTGGACTCAATAATCCTTGTGGGTCCCTTCCAACTCAGAGTATCTGTGATTCTGTGACAACAGGTGTCTGTGAATAGGTAGAAAACAGTATGTCCTGCTGAAGTGCTGAAGTGATGTGGTCGTGCACAATTAAAGGTGTTCTCACAGGGGAAACACCTGGAGGAAAAGCTACTGACTGCAGTTTAAAATGAGCTTTTAAACTTTTTTAACTCTAATATGAAACACAACTTTTAGTCCTGTTAGTTATCTGTTTGGGATCTTAAGGAGGCTACTCAAAAGTGGGAACTCGGGGAGAGCTTTTTATGAACAACCAACACGATGTATCTACAAGATAAAAGATTTCATTCTTCTCAAATTCGTGTCAGTAATACAGGATAGTTTTCATGTAGTTCCCAAGGTGGGTGCAGAGAACAGTCAATGGGGCAATGTCAATTTAGAGCAACTGAGGATGTGGTTCTTTATGTTGTAACTTGAGTTTCCAAGGAAATGAGAATTCACACTGAGCTTCTGACAATGTATCATGTAAGCAAATAAGAATTAGCAGTTAAAAGTTTCCTTTCTTTTTTAGGGATTGTATTTGTATTTTAGCAGACTGGCTTGGGTCAAGGCAAGCAGTGTTGCTGTTTATGTCTGCAATCCTCTGAGTTACTGGATGTGCACCTCATTGAGTTTGGATGAATGCCTTTTTTTCAAATGTTTATGAGTTGTAGCAAAGGATAATGTTTTTGTCTCCTTAGGCATATAACACTGTCTGTCTTCTCCAGGGGTTTGTGGGGGAAAGAGCTTGTTTCCTCTGGAAGCAATCCGAGCCCTTTGGGAACCATGCACCTTGGTAGGGTCTGGATCAGGTCTGTAGTGAGCAAGATCTGGCATTTCCTCTTTTGATCTTACACCAAGAGATGTGTAAGAGCAGAGATGCTGTGCTCAAAACCCAGGGCAGGTTTTTTCCAAAGGGCAGAAACCTTTTTATCTGAAGGAAACAGTAAGTGTTGGTAACCTCAGGAGCGGTGCTGGGGCACCCAGGATGTTCTAGGAGAAACCATAAAAGGGAAGGGATTTGTTTTGCTGCAGCATAAGTGAAATACTTTTGTGGAGTTGTTTTTCCCGATATCTGATGATTAACTCAGACCACAGTGTTAGGTGCTGTGTAAATACAGAACAGGATGGTGATCTGTGCCCTACAGAGCATGTGGTGAAAGCATACACCTACCCAAAAGGCCTAACTATGCTAATGCTGACAGTAATTAAAGTTGCAGTGATGACTCTGTCATTAATTAGAAATTTCTGAGTTATTCCAATTCATTGGCTCACGCCCTGCTGGCTCACGCCCCGCATGTCACCAAGACTGATACTTAGATATTAGGATCAAGTGATGGAGTTTTTTTTTTCCTCTTTGCCAGGGTAGCAGATTTGGGGGCAGCAGATGGTTACTGCACTCTTTTCATTCTGTAAAGTACGGTTTTCCTGAAACAGGGTTTGCCTTTTAATCCATTGTGGTCTTTGCTAGGTCAGAAAAGGACCAAAGTAAGTTTTCATTCCTTGTAATCAACAGCTTTCAATTACTCATGAGCTCAGCAGAGCTTTTGCACAGATCTGACATTATTTATGGTGTGCACAGCAACATGAACACTCTTTCCTTTAAACAGAAAGCTGGTTTTGGCCTGGTTCTTCTGCTCCTGCACCTTATGAAATCATTTACATCTGAGCAAAGCACAAGAGAGGTGTGTGTGGAGCAAAACCAACCACTGGAAAACTCATTCTTGCCTGAGGTACCAGATTGTGAAGATCCAGCCATCCTTGTGGTGATGGAGTAAACAATGCACAAACTTCTGTGCTTCAGGGGAAGCTCAAACTGCACAGCTGCTGCTGTGAGGAGCAGCAGCAGTGACACGGAGCTGATCACTGTTGACCTCTTGTAGGCTCAGACGGCATCTGTGCTGTGAGCATTGCTCGTGTGAGCACATTGCTGTTCTTCACAGGCACACAGGAGTTGCTGCAGCTCAGCCTCTGCCCCATCCTCTGTCTGTGCTTTTGAGGAGAGGATCAAAAGAGTCCTGGCTCCCACTTTGATGGGTCCCAGGTGCTTTGCTGTGCCCACAAAGCAAGTGGCAGCAAGGGATGAGAAGTTGGGATGACAGAGTATTTCAGTTTCAGCTTCCATAAGGACTGTCAAGCTGTGCAGGGGGAGATGAATGACCCCACACAGTGGGTGACAGTGGGCTGGTGGAGCCCCTTTGAACCTGGGAGGAGAGAGGCCATGCTGGCTGCTCCTTCTGAGGGCAGAATAAGTCCCCAGCAGTCTTTACATGACCTGTATCTGTGCAGTTTGATGGACCCTTCTATAATTAACCATTGTCAAGAACACTTCTGAAAATGCCGGCTGGCATTTCAAATAGGAACATCAGATTAAGGAGAAGCGAGGTAATGAGGTGCAAGGAGAAAATCCTTCCCTGGGGAACAAATCAAACCTGATACCATCATGAAAGGTAATGAGAAATGCACTGCCAAACTGAGGTTCACTGCGGCTGCCTAGAGGAAATGAAACCGTGTATTCTTATTTAAAACATTCAGGGGGGATGCTAACGCTTTGGTCTGCTGGCTATGTCAGGGCACGTGCAGCTTGCACACCTGCCTCTTGAATGTAGTTTTGCCACACATTTCTTGAGTCCTTGGGCCAGTCGTTTCACTTCTCTGTGACATAAGGTATGTCTGCATCATTGTAAAAGTGTCAGTGCAAACAGAGTGTGCCTGTACACCCACAGGACAGGTTCAGAAGCTGTGACTGCATCTACACTGCCAAACAATACAGGGCTAAGTGGCACAGATAAATCCTGTCCACACTACACAGAACTTGGACTCTCTTCTTTTGTCTGGAGGAGTCAGACCTGTACCCTTCTGTCTTTATTGCACATGGCAGTCTTGTCCCCTGGAGCAGTCATGGGTGTCACCTGGTCTGGCAGTGCCAGACACTGTGCTGACAATTAAGGTATTGACCACCTGTGATCCTGTAAATCAATTTGTTTTCTGGCTGTGTTGCATTTAGCAGTATAAATGAAGGCTGTGTGGCCGTGTCAGCATGGCTGTGTGCCCACACTGATAGATAAGTCAGGGTTATTATTTCACGCATGGTGCTACACAATTGGAGGAGCTGTAGCCACAAGAGCTTATGACATAGATACACTGAGTATTAGGTGACTGTCATCATAATTACTAACATTACTGGTATACCCAGTAGCTTAAAGTGTGCAAGAACCATGGATATTCTCTACATGGAAGCTGGAGCAAAATGTTGTTGCTTGAGACAGTGTTTTCAACCTTCGCAGACCACGTGCAAGTTTTCCAGGAGAAGCACACCTCACCTGTAACAAAACTCTCTTGATTGTGGATGTGCTTTCCTGGGCTCCTGGCATGTGGTCACAGGACCCTTGGGGATCCAAGAACCACCAGTTAATGTCTACAGACACATGGGAGACAGTGGATACTGCAAGGAGATGGGCAGATGTCAAACGTGAGACTTCCCTTAACATGTTTGATGAGGCACTAGAACACCTGATGTGGTGTTTGATTTTCAAGTACCTGCTCTGTCTTTTCAGGGACAAGGAGGCCATTTCACACAGTGGGCTGTAAGAGCAAGAGCTGTAGGATGTGAGGACAGAGCAAGCCGCACTCCTGAGTGGCAGACAGTAGTCCAGCAGGGCTGGGAAAGCTGGGGAGCATGAGGACCCCATGCCACAAGGGGCATATTCTTATCCTCAGCTGCCATCCTGTTGATGTACCCTCAATGCTGATAACAATCTTAAGTGTCTGCAATCTTGGTCTCATCTGTGTGTCACCTCTCTTCCTGTGACAGCTCTTCCCCCACACTGCCACAGAACCACAATAGGTTTTGTTGTTCCCCAAGTTACATGTCAGGAAAACATTTACTCCATGTAGCTCTCTGCCATCCATTCTAGATCCTGATATAGGATTTGGGACTAATGCTGCTTGAGCTGCCCTTGGGCTTCATGCAGGGTTAGTTGTGCCATTTTTTTCTACCAGAAGTCTTGAAAGATATTTTACTTAAATCTTGTGCAGTGTGAGTTGCATGGATATCAGAGAACATGTTGTGAGTCAAAGCAAGGCAAATCAGTATTGCTGTGCTCCAAAGAAGAAAAATATAAGAGTAACTATTACAGTATTTACAGCATAATTCTTCATATTGAGATTTGCATAAGCTTGTTTGAGTTCTTCAGCATAAACCCCTCATCATTATAGAGAGCCAGCTTGTTAAAAGAGTCCCTGTTTCTTCAGAGAACCCAGAGGAAAACAGTGCTTTAATACATCTAAATTCACTTGAGGTGCCTGATGCTATCAGTTAAAGTCCACAGAAAACATATTTCTTCCCTTCACTGTTTTTGCCATTTCCCTTTTTCCCTAGTGTTTCCCCTGACTTGTCTTCTTTGTGTGTCTAACACAAATGTAAGGAGAAATTGCACCTTTTTGCTCTGCAGATTTGCCCTGTGTGCATTCTTCCTGCCAGTAGCAGACTGCAAATGTTTCCTGCTTTTTGTCTTGAGAGGCACCTGGAGTGAAAACGGCTGAAGCAGAGTGTGAGGCAGAGTGTGTTTAGTTCTGTGCATCATGCCTGATTGGGAATTACTGGTTTATGGGCCACCTGAATACCTACACAAGGCTGATGGGAGGCAGGTTGTGGAAAAGATAAGTAGGAATGACCTGGGGAGGATTTGACCTGCAGAATCTATTCCTGACCTTGCTAACAGGGGGGCTGGTTTCTAGGTCCTAGTCCATAGGCCTGACAACTGACAAGAGCAAACTGAGGGGATTTGATGTGGTATGTCCAAAACTATGTACATGGTGGTACCATGAAATGGCATCTCTTTTCAGGGAGACCATAATTCTGCCTTTGGGCCTCTTTTTCTCTTTGTTTGCCATTTGCTATTTCACTCATTTCACTGTCCTATGTCCTATAAGTCAAAAGTTGACTGCAGTGTGGTGAAACACCCTGACTTCTTTTTAGTCCAACCAGTATTATTCTGTGGTCTGTCCTTTGGGTAATTCTCTCCCCTTACTCCCCTGACCTCCGAGAAAAGCTGTGCTTCTTGGCTGTACAATGCTGGATTTGCAAGACTGATGTTCTCTAAGCATTTTGCACTGTGTTGACTTGCATATTTTATATCAATGTTCTAATTAAAACATCAGATCATGATGGATGAGTGTTCATGTCAGTGACTCTTCTCTGAGCAATGAAGAGTTGAAGGAAATCTCCAGGAGCCTGGGAAATGTGTGCAAATGAGTTGGTCTTATGTGAACTGTTAACATGCTTTTCCAGGTAGAGTTTGGAGTTGATATGTGATCTCAGATGGGATTCCCTCTAAACTGAAAAACTCTGCTTTGCTCTGGCCCTTCCAGTACATGCTCCCACACATCTCCTTCAGTGATGGGCATCATCCCTCGGATGTACTAAAAGCAGCTCAGCCCAAAATGGCAGGAAGGATTAGGTGTGGACATGGAAAAAGCAGAAAAATACCTGACCAAGTCCAAGCTCTGGTGAAGGAGCAGAGTCTGGTCACAGAAAAGCTGCTCAAGGCTAAGCACTGTTCCTGTAAGAAGGCAGAAGCAGTGGACTGAGACTCTGTATTTTCTTTCTTTCTTTCCAGGCTCGTGTCAGCTGTCTTTTAGTCTGTGCTGCCTTTCCACTCCCTGCCCTTCTCTACTTAAGTGTCTGTCTGCTACAGCAGCAAGTAATAAAAGACTTCCTTTGCTTTGTGAAAGGAGTAAGTGGGATGTTCCTGGGTTCAGGAGTCAGCACCAGGCCAGTCCAGCTCATTTGTTTGGAGGATGTCTGTGCAAGACTTCTCACACTGAACGAGCCAGCCTTGCAGAAGTGACAGGGATGTGCAGCAGCCTCTGTGCCTGGTGGTCACTCCTCGTGGCAGACACTTTCAGTGATGTGAATCAGCTCCTGAAACAAGTGTGCAGCCAAGTGTAAATGGAGCTGGCTCCCTGGCATGGTGCCGATCCACATCCCCTGACAGGGCATGAGCAAAGCAAGAGCTCTTGCCTTTTTATCTGGAGCTGGGTGGTGGGGTCTTCTGTTGGAGTTTCACCAGCCAGTCCAGGCCATTAGCAGCTTATGCATCTTCTTTCAGCTTTTTGAGTTCCAATCAAGTGCAATCTGACAAGAATCCTGGAAGGAGGGGTATTTAGGGCAGGCAAGCAGAATGTCTGTGTGTGCTGCTGGAACAACAGAGAAAATTGCTGGAGGCCAAGAAAGAAGGAACCTGACATCATGAAGGGACAAGCCTTCAAATCTTCATCTTGATATAGGAGGGCAAATTACCACTTTCAGAATATATTGTATTCAAAGATTTTTGGGTTTGGAAGGTCAAGAGAAGGTTCATGTCATCTTATACTGGTGTCAAGATGTCTCCCCTCTCTCTTACATGTCTTCTTTTCATTCTTTTTTTCCTTTTCTATTTTTGTGTCTGATGTTGAAGTTCATTTGATTTTCTGATTCCTCCTGCATTTAATTTCCCTGAGTTCAGTCTCTGTCTGATTTAGAGTCATAATAATTTGTATTTGGAAGTGTGGGGTTAAAATGATAAAATGAATTTGTTAAAATGCAGTGGTTTTTTCCCATACAGTTTTTCAAGATCTAATTATTTTTCAGCTGAACTAGTATGCAATTGATAGATGAAAATGTAAATTTACAGGTTTAGTATTCAAAGTATTTTTCATCTGATCAAAGAAATGGAAGCATTTTACAAAACACAAAGCTTGCGTTCTTGCAAATGTCTGAAGTTATGTGGTTGCAGTCAAGCCATCAGGAAATCCACAGGGCATCCACTAATGCTTATTTCATTTTTCTGCAGGAGGTCTTGACCTTATCTTCATGCCAGGCCTTGGGTTTGACAAAAAAGGCAACAGATTGGGAAGAGGGAAAGGATATTATGATAC
The DNA here is from genome assembly GCF_026979565.1 of Vidua chalybeata. NCBI lineage: Eukaryota > Metazoa > Chordata > Aves > Passeriformes > Viduidae > Vidua > Vidua chalybeata. The sequence goes on from NC_071542.1 coordinate 12,686,006, forward strand.
CTATCTTGAAAGATGTATGAAACATCCCCGTGGAAAGCCTTACACGATTGCTTTGGCTTTTAGAGAACAGATTTGTGAATCAGTGCCTGTGACAGAAAATGATGTTCCAATAGATGAAATCCTTTATGAAGACTGCTGAAAGTGTTTTGATACCAACCTACCTCCAGAGCAAGCAACCAAAAAAGGTGCCATATCCATCAATCATGTTTTTTTCTAATTGTCATGTATGACTTTGGGACCAATAAAATACATTATTTGTGTTTGGAGAAAAAAACCCTCCAAAAACAGTGTAACTGTGGTAATAGTAGTGAGGATTGTGTTGATTTGCTTCTAATTAGCAAATGTCTGGTGTGAATTCTTATTCTAGAATCAATACAAACAAGAATGAGTGACTGTTTATTACAGTAAGGACCATTTCTTCCAATAATATTTTTGAGGTACAAGCTTCTTGATACTTAAGTTTTATTATTCTGGTTTAAAGGTGAGCTGTCTAGTAATGACAGTTCTAGATCCATTCTGGAATTAGATATTTGTAATGGTAAAAGTACTTAGTACTTAAATATTGTGTGCATCCATGAGTAAAACAAGAAATTGATGGACACATCTTAGAGTAAGCTGGGAAAAAATGGTGATGGGGAAAAACGCCTTAATTAATTTTAGTGTATGAGTAATTTTTACTGTTTGTTTGGCTCCTTGCAGTTGTCTTAAAATAAAGGGAGTACCTGTTAATAAAAAAAGGATGATGTCCATAACTTTGGTATGTTCTTTCCTTTATCTGAATACAAGATTGTAATGTAGTCTAAAATGCGGTCAAGGAGTTCTCTATCTTGAGACAGCTTTTTTGGTAAAATAATATTCAAAATTACTTTAAGTTCTCTAATTTTGTACATAAGTCATTCATGATGTCCCAAAATACTGTGTGGTGCTGTGTTAAAAAATGAGGGATGCTGAGAATTGCAGAGAGCAGGTTTTATGGGTGGAATAAATTTTTGGGTGGAAGGTTCATTGTTCTCTGCTTCTCAAGACAGTCATAGAAATCCAGAAGAAGAAAGTGAGTTTCCTCTGCACACTGTCCTTGTGGTATAAGAACACAGTATTTCCAATCAGGATCAGTCAAACAGTCAGAATTTTGTGTTCCCTCACCTTTTCCATGCATGTTTAACTCTTCCCTCAATCAATAAATCAGTGTGTTTATTTTCACCAAACTACTATGTGTCATTATTTTAAAAAATCCATAAATTCTCAAGGACCACCTCCGGAGTGGAAAGACCTTAAAGCTTCCTCAAAAACTGGTTTTGTGAACAAAACCATGCCTGCAGTACCTGTGAACCTTTTCTTCTCAGAGTGTTTGCGTTTAGTATTTATTTTTATATTTATATTTATTGTTATATATATAGTTATATTTATTTATATATATTATATAATATATATTATTGTTATATGTATTTTTAGATATTGTTTCCATTCTGGTACCACAGGAACTATTTAAACCCTCTGGCTCTGGTGAACATAAGTTTAGCAGCTGAGGTCTCTCTGGCCTCTGCTCCCTGGTGCTTCTCCATCCTTTGTTAGCCAAGGTCCATCTGGCTGGGCTGAAGATCCCTCTGGTGTTGCCCTGCTGGGCATCCCACCCATGTGTGCAGGAAAGCTGCAGCCTGGGCAGGGCAGCTGGGAGCACTCTGCAATATGGGCTGCTCAGTAAAACAGTGGTGATCAGAGCTGGCCTTCCATCCTTCCTTGTCACACTGTGTCACCCCTGCAAACAAAAGGTGTCCATGGGTGCGCAAAGGGCGGTGCAAGCAGAAACTGAGGTGACAGAATTGGTGCTGGTGTTGGAGTGTCCCCCAGGTCCTCTCAGCTCTGAGCACTGCCAGCTGTACTGCTCACATGAGGGAGAGAGAATCCTGCCATTCCAGACCTCTGGGGGATAAAAGTGATGAGAAAATCAGACCTTTTTCTTTTAAAATCTCTGTCATGTCTGTATTTTAATCCCTTCATCACTTCTGAACTTCCATTAGCACATGGAGAGCAACAAAACGAAACAATGGGGCAGGTTTTGTGTGTGGCAGGCCTGTTTCTGGGTTTGTCTGCAAAGCTGCTTGAGTTCACCTAGCACATTAGGCTCAGCACTGTGCCATATGGCACGGCCTGCCACCAACATCAACAAAGCCTCGCTGAAGCCAGTGCTTGTCACAGCAGAAACCAGGAACCTGCATCTGATACATGTTTTAAATGCATATATTAGGTCAGGTACTCTGCGGTCCTTTGGCTTAGCTTTTGATCTTGCTGTCTGAACTTTGATTTATTCACTAGAATTAGGGTTGCTTGGCTTGTAGGTATCTCACTAGGGATGATACCAGGAGAACAACTGTGTGCAGAAAGGCCAGCATATGGGGAAGAGGCTTCAGAGCCAGCACTAGCAGCTGTACAGAAACAAAGGGCTGAGAGACAAGGACTTGGTTTTGTTGTGTGAGAGCTCAAATTAGGAGGGGCAAAGTGAAAGACAAGATTTTGGATGCAAAATACAGGCCCTTATCCAGCACAGCCACAGACAGGCACCAAGCTTTGTCCTTGTGGGCTCACTGGAGTTGCTGGAACTAATTGGTGTGGAAAAAGCAAGCAAGCTTTGAAGGTTTTCAGGACTTGAGGCAATGAGTGTCCCCAAACTTCTTATGTCTCAAATCACTTTTCAGTCCCTGGTGCAGCCATTCTCTCCCACTTTCACTCCAAACTGCCCTTTTGGCTACAGCTGCAGAGGGAAAGGATGAGGAGACTATTTAATGTACTGTATCATTGGGAACAAGAGGAGCTGGTGCTTTTCCTTGCCAGCCTCTCCTGAGTCAGAAGTTGATCATTACAGGCTCATCAGCCAGGCTGGGGGAGCTGCAGGACCCTGGCTGATGCAGATAGCTGTTAACATTTAGCTGGTGGGGACAGTAAAACGATATTTATGTATATTGTCTTGAGAATCACGGAGCTAAATAAACGTGGCAGTTTTCATTTGACATTCCCAGCCTTGCTGCTGTCGCTCAGGGTTTTTCTTTTGCCACAGAACATGAAATCACTGTCAGTTTGATAGTATATAGCAGTGTTCCTGAAGCACAAAGGTTAGGGGGGTGGGGGGCGCGTCAGGATTATTTACGTTTGCTATGCATGAAGTGGCACTCGGGGAGCGAGGCAGGCTGCCAAGACTGAGAGGAATCGGGGCTGTCTGGTTGCTCTCTTGTATCTCTCCATGCTGGATTGTCAGGGTAGGATTTATAAAAATTGCTTCAAAACAGTATCATCTTTCCTCAAATGGACGTGCCCCCGTCTGGCGCAGCGATTGCCATTATTGCTGTTCTCATGACAAAGTGTCTATCAATCTCTACTTTGTTTATAAACAAATCTGCCTACCCTGCATAAGAAATAGATAGACTAAGGAAAAACACCATTACCAAAGGAATAAGTTAATTACATTTCAGGATCTCAGTGGGGAATGCTATCTCAGACTATTCAGTAAGATCTGACCAGTGGAGTTATAATTAAAAAATGTCCCCAGGGAGAAACTTGTAAATTATTTACTGTAAGGGGCTTTTCCAGGCTCTTTTAGTTTAATTACACACTCTGGAAGAGAAAGGCCCCAGAACTAAATTAACTAAGATGTTGGAATGGCTTTGTTAAAATCATGTTTACAGCTAAGCAAGTGGGTGACTGTGAGCAAGGTTCAAATATAGGACAAATCTTTGAAAGCTGACATTACTCATGGTTTAAAAATCATACGGAAAGCACCAAAAAGTCCGTGCCTAGGAAATGCAATGGTTTTGTCCAGTATTTCCACTGGCCTCAGAAGGCTTAGTATAAGCCCAGATCTGACAGTGCCTCATGGCCGTTTCCTTTGTGGGAAGGGAACTGACTTGTATGGGCTTTTCTGTAGGGTAAAGAGGGAACTGGTTGGACTTGATGTTCTTACAGGTCTTTTCCAGCCTGAACAATTCTGTGAGTTCATGATTCTAAGCCCTAACAGCAGGAGATGAAAGATTAGAGGTGATGGAGAGGCAGAATATGAGGATGCTGGGACGGTCTGAATTTTCCATCACTCTCTCACCATCTAGGGCATTTTAACTCTAAACAGCCTGGTTAACCCTTAGTGGAAGGTGGGCTGAGTGTGTCCCTTGGTGCTGAGGGACAGGCAGATGTTGTAACCTTTTCAAATGTGCGGGTGTCTGGTCACATGTGGAGAATGGAAATCAAGAAAGCTCTCCCTTCATCTCAACCACTGACTCATTGCTTGGCCAAGAAGGAGGCATTATCTAATATCTGTTTGCTAAGGCATAAGACAGCCAGGAATGCTCTATCTGCCTGCCCGTTGGTGCCAAATTCTATGTAATGGCCTTTCAGCTGCAGTTGCCCTTGAATGTGTTTATTTCTGAAAAGCCCCACGTCTGCTGTGGCACCTTCACCACAGAGCCAAAGGCTGCACAGAGCAGCCAGCCAGGCAGGGCTGCTGGGACCCATGTACATTTATGGGCACTCTTTACCCTGGGGCTCCTTTTTTTATCAAATTTATTGCACTTACATGTCTTGCTTAGATGGAAGCTGCCCCAGAGTTAGGAATTTCTCCACCCCCTGCATGTGTACAGTCTCCAGCAGTTGCCATGTGATTGTAGCTTGGGGGTACCATTATCACATCCTAAGCAATAAGTTCTCCACCTTCAGGCAAACTATCTGCAAATCTGGAGCTGAAAGCTGCTTTAGTCGTTCATCAGGCAGATGAGATCTCAGCTTTTATTTTGTTATACTGTAAATCTGCTACTTAGTTTTCTACTCTCTCTGCAAACTACTGAATCATAAAAATGCTTGTAGCAAATGCCAGCTTGTCTGTCACCAGTATAATGCATTTTAAATGGCTTATCAGCTCCAAGAGAAGACTACAATACTTTGGAAATTATTTGGATATATAGTTAGGGAACAAAATATGTTGTCAGCTTTCGAATTATCTTGATCAGTAGATTTTACTTTGTATTTTACTATAGTGTATCCAGTAGTACTTTAGGAGGAATCCCTAAATTTCTGCAAATGTAGCCTTTTGATGGGGAAAACCACAGAAGAGTGGAGTAGGACAGAAAATAAACCAAAGGATTCTTTTTGAAAGGGCAGGACTATAAGGTTTGAATATTCTGAGCAGAAGTACTGCCATTTAATTATTAGGAATGGTGAGTCCATATTAACCTTTATGGAAAAGTCCTGCAGGCTATAATAAAGCTGTGCGCCTGGCTCCCGGCTCGCTGTGCCGCTGCTGCCCGCAGGGCTCACACGGGAGCGGCCGCGCCGAGGCTCTGCCGAGACTGGACTGGGGCGGGTGGCGGTGATCGCTGCGCCGTGCCCAGCACAGCAGAGGCACGGGGAACGAGGAAAGCGAGGCACAGGAATAAGGGAGGGACACTTGTCTGAGTCTCCAAAGATCGAACCTCAGAGCGGGGCAGAGCAAGTGACAAATCCGAACCTGAACAGATTACTTTTATAGGGATGGGGGAACACGGGGAGGACACAACTCTGACCAATAGCAGGGCATTAGGGGAGGGGTGCAGGGTAAGGGCTCCCCAACAGAAGCCAACACGGGGAGGGAGCAAACCTTACAGACCAATTCTGCTTCGAGGAGGGGATGACAGACAGGGAACACTCCAGAACCAAAGGAGTGTGCTATCTTTGACACACAGGGGTAAGACGAGGGAACAAGGGAGGCATACAGGTGGATTGACATGTGGATTGACACACATTTTGGCGGGGAAAACTGTGGTAAACAACTCAGGACTAGACCATTAGGGAAGCCAAATGGGGTGTATAGACAGAACCATTACAGACTTATAACAAGGAATATCAAAACATACTACAGAAGAACAAACTGTAAAATAACAGACTACCACAAAGCTGAATACCTTTCTATAGCCTTTTGTTATCACCTTGTCAAATTTAATAAAATATAACTAACAAAGAAGTTCTATTAAGATGGCTAAAAAAAAGTACTGGAAAGGATCATTTCCTATTAAATTGTTTTGATTCACCATTTCCCTCACAGTATATGAGTGTCCAAGTGGTGGAGCAGGTCACTGATCATTTCCCTTTGAATTATGGAGACTTCATTCTGCTCATTATCCCTGATTTCCAGCTCAGGGGGCTGGGTACCTGCTGAACAACTGGTCTCACTATTAGAGACCAAGGCAAAGAAGGTCTAATTAGGTACTTCAGCTTTTTCCTCATCCTCTGTCACGAAGTTTCTCCTCCCATCCAATAAAGGATGGACACTCCCCTTAGCCCTCCTTTTGTCTATAATGTATTTATAGAGACATTTCATAGCACCTTCCACAGCAATAGCCGGGTTAAGCTCTAGCTGGGCTTTGGCCCCTCTGATTTTCTCCCTCTATAGCCTCACAACACCCTTGTAGTTCAGCCAGGCCAGTCTTCCCCACTGGCTCATCTTTTGGCACATGGAGACGGCCTGTTCTACACCTTTAGGGTTTCTTTCTTGAAAGATATCCAGCCTTCCTGAACTCTTCTGCCCTTCAGGAACTGCCTCCCAAGGGACTGTCAGCCAGGCTCCTAAAAACAGGCCAAAGTCTAATGCAGCCATTCTGTTGACCACCCTCCTTCCCCAAGAATTAGGAAAATAATTTTCTGATCGCTTTTCCCAAGGAAGATTTGAACCATCACATCCCCGCTTTTGTAATTCCTGGGGTGCGAAAAGCCTCTGGTCCCCTGGGAACACCACTTTTGGAACCTACCAGCCCTTTAATACAGGCAAAAGTGAAAAACATAGCAAGAAAAACCAGGCAAATGTAACAGAAAGCTGGAGCTGAGGTGGGAATTTGGGGAGGTTTAGATACAATCAAGTCATGCTGAAAAAAGGGAAAGAGAGATTAGCCTCTGAGGACTGGATTGCAATGACTTGGTGGGAGATGAAAGGGCTTAGCTCAGACTTCAGCAGTTTTGCAGCCACCCTCCTGGGGACACCTTGCAGGAGTCAGTGACCAAACTGTCCCTTTACAGCCCTGATAAATGCTCTGCAAAGGCTAAAAAAAAGCAACCTCCACTTTACAAAGGCTGAAAAGGCAACTTTGCAACTTGTTATCTGGGAGACACTTGCTTCCCTGGGACTTCTCCTGCCTGCACCGGCAGGACTTTGGCAGACCTCCTGTGCTGTAACACTGCTGGCCACGCTGCCCTGCCCCTGGCGTGGGACACTCATGCATGAACACCGCTGTTATCCTCAATTAAGAGCACTGGGGAAGGCCTGGAGGTTGGCCATAAATCTGGAGGTAAGCTCTGGCGAGCAGCAGGGGCTGGGCTGTGCATCATTAATAAAGATGTTGAGGAGGCACAGGCTGTGCTGCTGGGGATGTTGTTGCTCAGGGCTCCACCACAGCACAGCTGAGATTTGATACACACAGGGCTATCAGTCAAAGACTCTTTGCTGGATTAAAAACGATCCAGGTTACTGTTGGTAGAAGCTGTTCTTGGTGATGAAGTTCTTGTTTTACTTTTATTTAAAGGAAGAAAAAAAGTCTATCTCCATTTTTCAACATAACACAAATTCCTTGCTTATTGAACAGAATTCCCCAGCTTATTGAACAGTGCTGTGAACACTTTGTTTTGGATAATTTGCACCAAAATTAAAGTGAGGTTTAAAGCTCTGTGTGACACAGGTCTTGGCTTTGTAAGTACAATCTCCAGCACAACAGGCCTCTGGCTGGGATTAGTCCCAGCACAATGCAGATTATTCAAGAGCAAAAATAAAGAGGTAAGAGGAGGGGATTATAGTGCAATAGGCTTAAATCTGGTTTTGGGTAAGGGCTGGGGAGCAGCAGCAGGACCAGCCAGGCTATTTTCTCACCACTTAAATACTTCAAATCCAGGCTGGATGTATAATTTTCTGACTTTGCCTCTATTTTCCCTGACAGGTATACAAATTTTGGAACAAGCATCTTCCTTCAACATTTATAGGACACTGTATGGTGCATGGACAGAAGCCATAAGGGGCACAGCACCTGTCTTGCTTGTTGTGGCACCCAGAAATGAAATGTTTCTCCCTGAAGACAGCAGGGAGAGGGCTGCAGCTGTCTGAGCATCACGGAGGAGGGGAAAGAGGAGCAGAAAGGGTGAATGGCCAAGGAGGAGGAAAGAGAGCAGCCCTTCACTGAGGGCTGTCACAGACTCACCTTCTATCATTTGGAAAAGTTTTAATACAGAGCCTTGGGAACACAAGTACTTGTAGATTTATTTTTTTTTTTTTGAAAACAAAATGTAAATTGGATTTTAAAGCAAGCATTTATCTAAAATTAGAATCCATGGGCCTGAGATGCTGTGGAGTGTGACAGGAGAAGGGCCTAATTGCAAGCAACCCTCTTGATTATTTTTGTAACACAGAGATTGTTAACATGATGTTCTAAACATTAAATAAATTGTTTAAATATTAAACTAACAAGTCCTTTTTGTGATCTCTAAGTCACTGCCTAAAGTAGGTGTGATGAGTGTGTAAAAAAAGAGGTTTGGGCTCTGCCCCCATCTGATGCTGTTGCTCCCTGTCAACATGGTGACTCCTGCCAGGAGGCTGCAAAATGGCATTTTCAATCTTTTGCTTTCTTTGTATGTGCATTCAATAGCTGATCCCACGTGTTCTTCTGCCAGCCCTTATGTGGATATGAAGGCTGCTGCCTCCTATGGTGCTCCCTCACCTTCTGGTATCCAGCACAACAGGCCCTGCCTGGAGATTTAGAGCATTTGAATCAAGGGAGGTGGGGAAGGAGAGAGGCAATTTGCCAAATGGCATTTCTGTGGCTTTGGGAAGATGCCCAAGTGCCAGGTTATGTGCTTTCAAACTGCTGTCTTCAGGCGCAGGAAGAGGAAGAGGAGGTGGCCACCATGAAGAGCCTCCTGATGCAGGAGGAGAGTTGGAAAGGTGCCCAAGTTCTACACTATTTTCCCATTTTCTTAGCCCATGGAACATCACAGACATCCCTTTGGTGTTTAAAATACCAAGTGCAGTAAAGCACTTCCCAGAGAGGAAGAATTTGCCTGCAGCTGAGCACCCTGCTTCTTGTGAAGGTATCCACTATGCTGGTGCCCATGAAGTGACCCCTGTTTTGTGTCACCTGAAAGATGGGTCAAGAGCAGTGTAAGCACACTAAAATCCCATCACTTACCCTTCTGCCCTGTTGAATTTTATTTCTCAAATAGCTGTTGTGCCATGCAAGAGGTGGTGTACAAAGAAGACCCAGTATAGGAGCTGTTTTGCAAGAGAACAATGCTATTGGGAGACAAATATGAGCATATTAATGATATGCAGACAAAAAAAATATATATAACAGCTAATATTAAAAAACTTCTAACTCATTTTAAGTCTGGTTTTGGGATGTGTAAGACACAGATCTACTTATCCTCACTCCATTATTCTGCATATTACTCTGACAGCAGGTAGTGTTTGAGGCAACGCTGAAAAACACTATTGAAGGCAATGAGCCCAGAGCATTTATTAAAGCAACTATTTGTTCAAGGAGGAGAGTCTTAACAGCTTTGGCTTCGTGGCTTCCTTCCTGTGTAACACTTCGGAGCACAGGAAGGCAGATCTTGACTTCATGGGTTATAGCTCTGTCTGCTGAAGAGCTTGAGGAGGATCAATGCAAAATGAATCCTAGCACAGCCTATCCCCAGGAGCACAGCAAAATTAATCCACCACTAGTTTCTCTTTGTCTGGAGCTGGAAAATACAAACAGAAAGTGAAATTTGTGCTGATAATTACTTTGGCAGCTGTCACATGTACATGGTGTAAAGGATCAGCACAGACACAGCTTCCAATATGATGATAGCCTGTGGTAATGGCTATGATTAAGAGGAAGCTAATTAGAATATTTTACATATTCAGTCCCCACAGTACACTGCTCTTTAAGTAAATTTGCATTTGGGAAGAGAGCCTTATTTTTGATGTACATGGCTAGTGTTCCCTGCAGACTCCCATGGATTTACACCATTTGTACCAGAGCATTTTCTTTGGTAGCTCACCAAACATTACAGCTTTCTTCCCCACAGCAACACAACTCAGAAGAGATTTGTCCTACTTCTTCTTACAAACAAGCAGGTACAAATACATGAAGAAATCATACAACAGAGATTTTAAGGTTACCTAAAGAATTTAATCTAATGCTTCTTCTTCAGTGTTGCTTCAAACACTACCTACTGTCAGAATAACATGTAAGGAATAATGGAGTGAGGATAACTAGACCTGTTTCTCACACACGTGTCCCAAAACCAGATCCAGAATGAGTGAGAAGCTTTTGAATAGTACTTTGATTTCTAAGTCACGTAAGTGTTTGCAGTTTTATGCAGGATGGAGTTGCACATGCAAACAGACTGGTTTCAAACAGCATGAGCATACTCAAATGCTTTTGTGTTGGAGGTATTAATCCACATATGGGTATTCAACTTCTATCAGAACAAGCTGTGCCACTGCACTAGAATCAGATAAAAATATGCAAAGCAGGTAGCTTGAGGCTCATTTCTACTAAAATTCCTCTAGCTGTTTGAAGAGACTTTGTAATGTCAGCATACTCCCACCTGAGCATATTCTTTATTGTGAGCATTGTAAAGTGTCCTTCCTGGATGCAAAACTGGGACCTGAGTACATTTACTTCAAGGATGCAAACTTTTTTTTTTTCTTCTTCTTAAGTAAAAAAATGACCAGAGTTAAACTAACCTAATTTCTTTCTCTCTTTCTCTCTCTTTCTCTCTTTCTCTCTTTCTTTCTCACTCTTTCTCTCTCTTTCTTGAAATGATTTATTATAGAGTGAGAATTGGGAAAAATATATAAAAATCTGGGTTATCCCCCTCTTATTTCTCCTGCTCATCTTTTATCCTTTCCTGTCCTTGTCATTGCTCCTCTCTCTCCCCCTCACAGTTATCATCCCTGCTATCCTTATCAGCATTATTCCTTTAGTTGGCATCCAATTCAAAAGCCCTCCACCCCATCACAGGTTTATATTTTCAGATGCAGGAGAGAGGCTTTGGATAGAACCCCACCTTTTGGGGGTCCTTGGAGACGCATGGTGGAGAAAAGGCAGATAAGAGCAGCAAGTCTATAAATCTCCACATCTATAAATCTTAAAATGGGTTACTGATGACAGTGACTCTTTAATGGAAAGAGTGACAGTCCATGTAGACGAAAGGCAGTGTAATTCATGGAGGCTATTAAATTTGAGAGGCCTTTTCATTCTCATTTGTCTTTCAGTGTTATGTGTTGATCGCAGGGAGATTATTCTCTGGGGAGAGATGTGCCCTACTCACCAGGGCCTGAGGAGTGCCTGTGTTTGTCTGTCTGGCATTTGCTGTGGTGAGTAATATATTTGCACCTCCTGCACCAGAGAAGAAAACCCACAGTGCTGGTAGGGGATGGAGAAAACAACTGGCTGCTCTGCTTGTGATATTTGAGAGCGTCCTGGTTGCAGTCACTGTGTTTTTAGGGTTAGAAGTATCCAGAAACCAAACACAGAGCAGTACAGGGGTCATGGTCAAGTTCTCCCCATCTTTTGATCAGCTGGGATGTGGCTGTACCCAGGCAACCCCTTCACATCACAGCAAGACTGTCACAGGACAGAGGCCACCTTCTCTGGGTGGGATGTGACCGTGGGGCTGTTTTCTGGGAACAAGAATGAGGTCGGAGAGGTCAAGCCATGATGGAAAAAGCAAAAAGCACCCAGCAAAAGCAGCTTGTGGTTTATAAATACTGATGCATCAGAATAAGGGTTCAGAACAGTAAGCAGGCACCAGGGGAATTTACATCTAAAAGCACTCACTTTGCCAAGGTAGCATTCCTTAATTTTGGTCAGGGACTCCAGAGCTACCATGCAAAATAAAGCCCAGCTGAGTTCAGTCTAGAAATGAGTCACGTCTTTGACTTGGGACAGGTTGGGAGCAGGATGGTTTCACTCCAGGGTGCAGATGGATTTACTGTAACACAGTCATTTCCTGCAGGTGATGGACTGTTCCAGTACCCGTGGCAGTCTGGGATGTGCTGTCCTTGCTGTTGGTGCAATTGTTCATTCCAGGACTGCGGCACTCCGGCACATCCAATTCCTCCCCGCGCGGGCGGGTGCCATCCCATCAGAATCAATGGACTGGAGTCACACCCCGCACCTTCAGTTGCTAAGGAAAGAAAAATCAGTGCTGCTCATGAGAGGACCACTGGTGCAGAAAGTCACTTAGCACCAGCAGCTGCTTTATGGCAGCAGAGATTCAGAGATGCCAGCAGAGGCTGAAGCGGGATCTTGTGTTACACTGGAGTCCTGGGGACATGCACAGGAAAAAACCTTGAGTAGAGCGTTGCTCCTTGTCTGTGTGTGGAAAATTCCCATTTGTTTCTGAAGGAAGGCACGTGTGCGTAGTTTATTTATGCACTTATTTACACAGCTAAAAAGATCAAGGACATTGCTGTCAAACTACAGAGATATGGATCCACACTCTCTCACTGCAGCCAGGGACCTGACAGTGGCTTCAGTGTTCTAAATTACTTATTGGCTAATTAGCCATTTTCTATTAATTATTACCTTATTACTATTAGCTAATTGGCCCCTGGCTGGCCACTGCAGCAGCCCCATCACCTGCAGAGATGACAGTGCTCTCACTGCCAGCTCTGTGTCCAGCCCGGTCAGGCTTGGCCTCCCAAAGTTGCTGCCCTTTCCTGCAGCGAGTGGGTGGGTTGGTCTCAGCCCAAGCACTGGTGTGTGGCACCTTTGTCACAAGACCCCGCTGGCATTTTGGCAGCCTTGCCATTGTGTTGGGGATGAGTCAGAGGAGCTGCGCTCTCTGCTCGGGGCTGGGAGAGGCTCAGTTTCAGTGCTGAGTCACTGGCAGAGCAGTGTGGGCAGCCTGGGGCTGTGGTTCCTATCCTCCTACTTTGTAAAGGACTTTTACTTATTTTTGCCCATTTAAAAGGTCACTCATCCCTAAGCATCTCTCTCTGGACATTCCTCCAGCACATCTAGCCAAGGATGGGTTTGCTTGTTCATGGTCCTCACTGTTTAACATGAGGGTTTCACCATGGTGCAATAATAACCCTCATCCACATTGTGTCTGCCTCCAACACAGCACTGACACAAAGGCAGATCCCACTTCTTCCAAATATTGTTATTGTGATGTATTATTTATACCATGGAAAAATATTGAGGAGACAAAGTGGGAAAAATCAGCTCATTCTTTCTAAAATCTGCAAGCAGATGAAAGACAAAGAATACAGAATTTAAAACAAAAACAAACCCAAACCCTCAGCTAATTTTGGAGCATGTTTCATCTTCACAAGAGCCACTCATTTTCTAGATAACTCTTTGTAAACCTTTATTCCTTTTGTTGCAAGTTTGGTATAATTTTACATTATACCAAGTTCAGTGGAAGAAAAAAAAAAAGGCTTGATGGTTTGAATTATTCCCCATCCCCCCATCCCACAAGAAAACCCAGGTTTGAACTTCACTTTTTAATATGCAAGGACCCAGCCAAGGACGCCCTTGCTAATCTTTCAAAATGCAGCATTTTGCTCCTTCAAAGTCTTAAAAGCTGCTTGGATTTTAACTGAACATGTAACCCTGTATTAAACTTCTAATGGCTAATGAAACAGAACTTGGTTATGAGGACTAAAGTACAGAAAATATAAATCAGTAGCCTAGAATGAGTACTCATCCTCCTTTAGTTTCATTAAATCCATTTTAAACAAACTTTGCCATGTATCTTTCGTGAGATTTTCATTACTTTCCCATCCGGTGAGGACAAGATGGAACAAGCAGTTTTATTGTTCATTTGTCTAATTTTTGCTTCACTGTGGGTTATTCAGGCATTTGAGTGTGATATTTCACTGCCAGCCCAAGCTGGTGTTTTAATCTGTGCTGTCCCTTCTCCTCATCCTGTTCTCTGCCTTTCTTCCAGTTGGAAGGACAAAATGTGCAACTTCAAAAAAGAAAAAAAAAATTAAAAAATCTCTTTCCGTGGTGTTCTAAGCTGGAACAAATCATGGAAATGCTAAAAGTAGCTTTTGTCAGCTCTGTTCTCCTCTAGACATTAGCATCCCTAGTCCATACAGATTTTTCCTAGCATGGGGTGATCTCCTGCATCACTTTTCCAGCAGAACTGCTGCTCTGGATGTCCCTTGGGCTACCATTTTTGCACAGTCTGTAAGAAAGTTGAAGCTGTGTCTGTCCAGTGGTGTTTCACTGGCTAAATCCTTCTTACTGTGGGCAAAATATGTGGCAGCAGTTACCTGGGCTTTGTCTCACATGAATGAATAGCAAGGTCTGATTTGGTAGTCAGTGAAGTTTCTGACTTTGGCCTAACTCTGAATCTTTAATTTTGTTGATGCATACCTATGCATTCCCTCACAACAATGCCTCCTGTTGTCTGGAAAACATTTGAAGAACAGCGGGGTCGATTGCACAGTTATTTGTGGGGACTGCACTGTAACTCTGCTGAAATAATGGCAATTCTGCAGTTACTCATGTCAGCAGAGCTGTGATATCCCTGATTGCTCCCCAATTAACTTGTGCCACTGCAGCAGCCCAGGAAGGGAGCAGGCAGGACACATTGCTAAGGGATCCAGGCATTTTGAAGGGGTTCCCTTATGGCCACCAGCCCCCAAAGAGCTGGGGCTGGATCAGCACTGGCAGTGAGGATCCAAGGCTGTTTTTTGGAGCGAAGCTCTCGTTATTGATGGGGTCGTGTGTGAGGGAGGCTTACACGAAGGGAAGAGTAATGGCATAAAGAGAGGGAATGGCAAATTGGCTGGCTGAGAAATGACCTGTGCTCAGCCCTGCTGAGTGGAGCGCTGGCAGCTCGGGGCTGGCTGGAAGGGCAAAGGCACAACAACACAGCTGTTAGGTGAAAATAGGGGAAAAGCCATTGTTAGTGAAAATAGAAATACTGATAGGACTTAAAAAGAGCAGGTCAAGGGATGTAGGCTGTTCCCTCTGAGGTGGGGTTGGATAGAGGGTAATGATTTGTTATTTCATCTTTAAGGAGTTTTATTAATTATTGGGGAACAGATGCCTCTGATTGAAGCACTAAGAGGCAAAACCAACCGGGCACATGGGCCTTGGGAGCCACTCCTCATTTGAGCACTGGGGGAACTTACAAGTGATCCCTTCATAGGGCACATAGGGCACATAGGGTTTAGGCAAAGCATGGCAGGAAGGCCAGATTTGCTGGATGTTATTACCAGCAATAATTCCACTCCTGTCACCTCCCTTGGCAATAACCAACTGCTGGAGCAGAGCAGAGGAGAGTGACATGTGGCAGGGACAGCAGGTTGAGTCTTGGGCCTGGGGGACAGAAATCAGGACAGACAGCTCCCAGCAGGAGCCGTGGTGGCTTTCTAAAGCCATTTCTGGGCTCTTAGGTAGACAGAAATCAGGTCAGACGGGTGCAAGGAAAGCAGATGATGCTGTTTCTTAGAAAACAGATGTGTGCTCCCAATGTATGCTCTTGTCTCTGTCCCAACAGCTGGATCTCATCCTCATTCCTATCGTTCACTATTACTGCTCTGAGCTATTGCACATTTAATATAAGGATTTTGATTCATTTTATGACAAGTCTCACCCATCTGCATATGTTGGTGTTGAGCTGGCTTCTGTACAGAGCTCCAGTGCTGAATGTGGATGGAGAAATCTAGGATGAAAGGTTGGGCCCCTCAGGGACACCTCATGGATAACAAGGTGTGGGCTCTTCAGTCCAATGAACAAGGAATAATTCAGTTCATTTTCAAGCTTGGCAGCTTGTTTCTTATAATTCCTTGAGAGGTGGTAATTAAATGTCATTGCATTAGAACCAATATGTCCCAAGCAGAGAACAAACTCATACTCATAATTATGTAGCCATCACATTAAACAAACAAGATGCTCATTAAAAATAGATGCAAAAGATTCAATTAGATCTAATGCTGTATTAAGGATTTGATGACATGCTGGCTTTATCTCCATTGGTTCTAGGCAATAATGAAGCAGCTTTTCAGAGTGACCCAAGAGGAATATGTTTCTTTTTTAAATACCCATTTTCTTTCTTAATCTTAAAACTACTATTAAGCACCTCTTCCTCTAAGAGGGAAGGGGGAAAAAAAAGGAAAAGGAGCTTTATTGTTTTCTAGCATTCCATCTGGGTTTAGAGGCATAAAAGAATGAGGGAGCCCAATCTATATTCTGCGTGCGACCTCTAATATGATTCAGAATAATGTAATAAGAAATCAAGTCTCTGTAAAGGAGATTATTGAGTGTACAGAAAAGGATGATTATTGAATGTACAGAATTTCTTCTAAGCATTATCTGCCTCCCCTATATGAACACCTCTCCTGTATGCCTTAGCAGCAGTGGAGCTGTGTGATGGTCGCAGTGATCTGTTCCTCCCGATTAATCCACTGCCTTTGGTCCATCCTCACCACCCAGCTGGGCACTGGCTGCAGCTCCCACTGAGCTTTAGATCTTTCTCTCACAAGCTGGTTTTATTTAAACCCCTGTCTGTGGCCCTGCCCCTTGTGTTTTGGAAGCACGTTACATTTTGCCAAGCGATCAGGACTGCACTGTTCCATCGCTGCTTTCTTTTCTCTGAAAAGTCTGCCCAGGGGACAGAGCTGTAAATTGTATCCCTGCTCCATCTTAATCCATCACTTGGACCAAGCAGCAGAATATTTGCAAAGACTGAAACAAAATCAGTGCTTTTTCCTTGACTCTCTTGCCTAGCTTGCAATACAGACACTGTCAACTTTTAATTATGTGTGGGCAGATTATCCAGTTGCAAATGAACCCTGTTACACTAAAAATAAAACACTTTTATTCCCCTCGTTGACCTTTCCTACACCATCGCACCAGTTTTTGCTAAGATTAATATAGAAAATAAAGCCTTTATTTCCACAGTCTGATTTACATCAGTTTTGTTCAAATGTGCTTCACTTTATTTGGGTTATTTCAGCTCCCTCCACAAGTCTGGATAATCACAAGTTGACTGACTATAGTGAGGAAAGACATATTAAAACTTACAGTTATCAAATTGCCTGATGCAGTGTCTGCTGTAGATGGCAAAATGGATTGGAATGATTGGGCATTTGTCTCTGAAACAGAGGGTGGTTTTGATGTGTGTGCACAATTTGTAAGAGAATTTGCTTCTCCATAGCAGTGCTGTGGTTGATGCAGCATAATTAAGAATTTAATCACCAATCTGAAAAGTGCCCTTTGGTTTTGAATGCGGTTTGATTTCACAGAGAAATCACTTTCTGGGCATGATGTATTTGGAACCCCAAGAATCCCACTACCTCTAGGGTAATTGCTATGATGGAAATTTAAGAGATGTGTGCTTGTGAATGATATTGTTATAACAACCAATTTCTTTACTCCACCTTGTAAATCAGCATATTCCAGCAAAGGGCACAAGCCTGAAAAGTTGTAGATTGACGTGTCCATGTTAATCTATAAGAAATAGGAATAAAGGAATATATTGGATAGGTTTTCAGTTCAACTTCATCTCTTTCTACTGTGTCCAGTCTAAAGATAGCTGTGAAATCTCTCTTGCATTCCGAGGTGAGGTACAGTGTGGGAAATAACTCTGCAGTGCTGCCAGTGCAGAACAGGAGATGGTGGTGGGGAGGGTGGGATGGCTTCTCCAGCCTGGTGCTTGCTGTTTTTTCAAGTTCTCAGGGAGATACAGGCTCCTTCAGAGTGTAACAGTTGCTGTTTTGGTCTGTAAAACAGATAAACTTGTGTTTTCTGGTAGAAAACTGCAAACTGGAAAAAACCAGACTGTCGGTCTCTGCTGAAATATGAAGAATGTATTTTTTTTCCACTTTTGCTGACATACTTTTCCCTAGTCAGCTTATTTTCCTTTTAAAGTATTTTCCCGCCTTTTTTCTTTTTTTTTTTTTCTTTTTTTTTTTCCAAATGAGGAAACAAAAACAACACCTTGGGTGCCATTTCACTGTCATCTCCAAGTGCCATTTCAACTCCTCCAAGGAAGGAGTTGCCATGAAAGGAGTAGAAGAAGTCTATGGGAGCCTTTCTTCTGATAAGGGCAAAATTGTGACCATCCTGGGCCACTGTTGGGCATTTCCCTTCACACCACTCTCTGAAAGCTCTTGACCAGAGGAAAAGGATATGCAAAAGGTGAGGTTTTCTTTACACTTATAGAGCCTTTCATCCCCCAACAACTGAATTCATTTCATCCAAAAAAACAAGAGCCTCGAAGGATCCCACCCTGTTGTGAATGGGATTGGTTAATTTGTATTCTGCTGCTGGTTCTGTAAGATAACAAATACAGGAAGAGAACATCAATCCTGATTTCTTTTCTTTCTTTATCTCCCCTCCTGTTCTCTGTTGTGCCATGACTGCTAATAACATTCTGGTTTAGTGGTGGATGTAATAAGATATGGATGCTGGATATTGTTTTTTTATACCTGTTGCACCTATAAGAATGTGGATGGCAGACTTCCCTCCTCCTCACCTGCTTCTCTCTGAATTGAATTCATTTACCTCAAAATTACAGAGCTGTAGTCACAAATCCATCAGGTCAGAGAGATACTTAGAAGAAAGATGTAGTCCACTCTATGTGCCCTTACATTGTTATCAATCCCTCAACACTCTCTTCTCTTTTTTTTTCTGAAAAAGAGGGACAAATACTCCATTTTTTCACTTAAATTTCAGATGATTTGCTAAAGTCATTTTGTGTAACCAACTTTAATTATTGATAAAGGTGAGACTTTCTGTACTTGTAATAAATTTCTATATTCATAAAAAGCCAGGGATTCATAACAGCCAGATCTAAATTATTTATCAGTAAGAAGGAAAGCTGGATCCACAGTACAGGACATTGCTAAGGACCTCAGCTGACCAGAGGGGTCACCTGCTTCGGGTATGACCTTGCTCTTTCTGCTCCCTAGACATTTCCTAACAGAGGAAAGTGGTGGGCATTATTCTAGCATTGATAAGACCTTGAAATTTATGCATTTACTGGGAAAAATGCATGGGGACATGATGTGAAAGTTGGGAACTGGATGTCTGTCCCTCATCCATGAAATGCAAAGAGTGAAGGTGATCATCAGAGCCCCTCTGGGCTGTGGTGCAGGGCAGCACCTTCTGCTGCTCCTCACACTTTGCCCAAACCCCCAGACTCAGCTGGCTCTGAGCCACCTGAGCTCAGGTGATGTCACCTGTCCATGCTCCACCACGGTGTGGTGGGTGTCGAAAGGCACCCGGGGGTGCTGGATTTGGGCTTCAAAATGTGGATTTGGAGAGGCAGTGGGTGCAGATTCACCCCCACAGTCACCAAACTGGAGTCCCCAGCGGGCCAGTCTCCACCCCCAGTCTCACACAGGCAGATCCCTGATAACATTTCACCACCCCACATGTTTTTCACCCATTGTATGTGCTACCCCAGAGTTCATCTTCCTTCACAGCAGTGACATAACCTGAAGCTATAGCCCAGAGCCTTTGCCCATGCAGAATCTGTTTTTTTCATTCTATTGATGAAATTGCAAGAAAAAAAAATTCCACCTGTGCCCAGGAAAACAGAACCGAGAATAAAAACAGGACAAAAAGCAGACAGAAGATTAAATTTCCACTTACCAAAGCTGTTAGTTGAACCTCATCACACATTCATAACTCTGTCTTCTGCCAGCAGCAGGGCTTCAGGAAAAACATCTCCACAGCAGACAGCAGCACAGGTGAACTAGTGCAGAGAATCAAGGGCAGGAAGTTTCTCCAAGATTTGTACTTGTATAAGTAACTGAGACTTTCCAGTTTATTTGCACGATGAAGGAAGTGAGCAGGAAAAAAGAATCCCAGCTCCTTCCTTTATGAAATACTTATTGTGGCAGAATGCTGCATGCCTTGTGTCAAAGGATCCATAGTATTGATTTCTTGAAATGAAAAATAAGTTTAAGGTGGAGTGCTTGGGAAAAAAAAAAATCGATAAAATTTCAAGTGACTGAATAGAACTATCAATTGTAATGACAGCAATCAAAAAGCCTTATCCAGTTCCATAACATTTTGGTGTCTGGACCTTTATTTTCATTAAATTTGTCATTGACAGAATGCTGACCTTACCTTACCAACCTGTCTGAAATTAGATTAAAATTAGTGTGTCTGAAAATGCTTGATTTCATTCCTCATAATGCATGTAAGCAGAAACTGGAAAATATGGAGCACAAGTGTAAATGTCTGCAATGCAAATTGGGATGCAACAACCCAGTCAACTCAGAAGAATATTGGAAATATCTCCTGAGATTTAAGAAGGAGCCTCAGCCCCCAGCTGCTCTCACTGAAACCATCTCCCAGGGTGTTAGCAGGAGGGCCAGAACAAGAGAACCTGTGTCTCTTCCAAAACCCCTCCTTTTCTTTTGGTTACTTTTCCCTTTCATTCCCACAACACTCAATGAATAATCAGTTTGTGTGGGACCAAGGGCTTCAACTCTCTGGGGAGGTTTCTCCCTGTTCTCAGACTCAGGATGAGGGACTTGCATCTGCCCATCACCATCAATCATCACCACCATCACCACCATCACCATCATCACCACCATCACCATCATCACCACCATCACCACCATCACCATCACCATCATCACCACCATCACCACCATCACCATCACCACCATCACCATCATCACCACCATCACCATCATCACCACCATCACCACCATCACCATCATCACCACCATCACCACCATCACCATCACCACCATCACCATCATCACCACCATCACCACCATCACCACCATCACCACCATCATCACCATCACCACCATCACCATCATCACCACCATCACCACCATCACCATCACCACCATCACCATCATCACCACCATCACCACCATCACCACCATCACCACCATCACCACCATCATCACCATCACCACCATCACAGGGCTCCCCAGCAGCTCTCCAGGACTCAAGGCTGTGCCATCCCTGGGCACTCTGCTCTAAGGGTTGTCATGTTTGTGCCCCAGTTAACATGTGTAGGAATTCATTTCTCATTGCTATAAATCACCTCATCTCACTATAAATCACATAAACAGCATCATCCTTTTCCAGAGGGGATGTTCCCCACTTGATGCACCTCTGTAACCCTTGTGTGACTGAGGCAGTGGCTTTGCTGGTGCCTGGGGGAGAGCCAAGGCCAGGCAGGGATGGGTGGGTCTTCTCCCTGCTGGTTGCTTCAGAGCCTTGCTCTCTCCTTCATGCTTCTCCCTGCTCAGTTCAGGGCTGCTTTCCCTGCTCCTCCCCCTCTGTTCAGTGGAACGAGGCTGTGGCTCAGCAGCTCCCAGGGGACACACGTGGCAGCTCCCCGCAGCTCACCCTGACCACAGCTCACTCTTCACCACACTTGGCTGCCGTGTGGTTATCCCTGGTCGCCTCCTTGTTGCTCCACCAGAGAGAGCAGGGACAGAGACAGCCTGTGCTGCTTTATTCTCAAAATCTTCACCCTCTCTATTTTCTGTCTTCTTTCTTCAGATTTCCTACTCTCTTTTTTTACTCCCTGTGATTTTGGAGGTTAAAGCTTCCCAAAGCACTCCTGCAGCCACCTAATCCTCTACAGCCCCAGAGCGCCAGGCTCACAGATGCTGCTGGCCTTCCCTGCTGAGAATGACTCTCTCAGTGGACATCAGAAGCTCAGACCTCCCAGGATGGATTCTTCTCCTACTTAGAGCTAGAAAAAACCTCCTCAGGATTAGACAAGAGAACCTGTCCTTGCATTTCTTGGCCAAGAGCTGTTCTTTGTGTCTCTCTGAGGTCCAGGGTGTGCATCTTGCAGCTGCTGGGCACAGAAGGTGCCATCTATACAAACCTTCCAGGATAAAGCACCCTGAGTCACAGGATCCATGGCTATGGCTGAGCACCATGCCAGGGGTAGAATGTAGAAAGCCTACATTTTCCAAACCTCTTTTTTTTTTTATTTGTGGCTCTAGGCTGGATTCTGGTTTGACTGCACAAATGGTTTCAATGCAAAGTACTTGCTTTTCTTTTCTATTATTTCAAGACCATGCTTAAAAGGCACAACCACAAGGAGCTGCCCCTCAATGTCTGCGGCAGTGCCTCTGATTTGGATTACACCAGACACTCGTCTCTTGGTTGCCATCAAAGGTATCATGTCCTCCAGCATCTAGAGGTTGAACTGTGCTCTCTGATGGAGATTTCTTTCCTTCTTTTGTTCCAAATGATGACACTGAATTTGTACCATTTTCCTGGAAATATTTCTTTGTACTTAAAGAAAAATAAAACCAAGACTAAATAAGAAGCTGGCAAGTGATTCTATCTTTCCTAAAGCCTTTTGAACTTTTCAGACCTCGAAGTGTTTGATTTACTTTGCTGTTCAGGTGTCATCTTAGGCTGATTATTTTCAAGACTCGTTCTCTTGTCCCAGGTCATTGAGTTTTGCACTTGATCTTCAAGAGCACCTTGGCTTCAGCTATTTCCTTGGGAATACACAGGCTTGCTTTCACCTGCAGGGAGAGCAACCTGCACTAAAACTACTGGAGTTGATTTACAGGAAAAGGGCCAATTTTTTCCTTTATCGCTTCTACTGTTGCAGAGAGATGAATTCTCCATGGCATAATAGCAGAACAAAAATAGATTGCTTCTGTAATACTCTATACAACAGCCTGGAATACATCAGCCTTTTCCCTCAACAGTTCTTTGACAAATGAAACTTTATCTAACCATGTTCACCATGTTATTCTCCTTCTCCTTTTTGCTCCATTTTTCCAGATTCCTGCAAGTGCCAAAATGGTGACACAGCTGCTGTGGTGCTGCTCAGAGATATGCAGAGGGACTCAGTGACATTGTGAGCACTAAATTTCATGCTGGATGGACAGAGGTTTCCATTTATGATAGTGCCAATGAAGACTGGCAGTGCTTGGGCTCTGGGTCGGGTACTGGTCAGGTTTCCCTTTATTTTGGGCTGTATTTGTTGTCTTGGATAGCCCTCAGCAATTTTTGCAGCAAGTTTCCCATTCTGTTCAGTCTCGATGCAGGAAAAGTATCAGGGAAATGTCCTTGTCTATAGAAAACCTTTTAATTAAAACAACTGCTTGGCTCTGTGCTATTGAAAGCAAACAACTCTGAGGGGAGCATTTGTTTTATCTGTATGTGGAGAAGAGGCTATAAATGCTCACAATCTGGCTAAAAATAGATCCCAAAGTGAATTCCCTATTTTCAGGTCTAAAAAAACCTAAAATCTTTGTTATAAAATTATGCTATTTGTCAAACACATTCAGACTCTGAGGAAAAGCCATTTCTTTTAATTTGAGTGAAATGTTCCATTCAAATTGAGGACTTTATGGTTTCATCCTCCCCCAGCACCTCAGCCCAGTGTCTCTGCAGAAAAGGGTATTAAATGAGATTAGCAGGAAGCCAGTTCCTCTATAAATTAGGATTTTGTATCAAGTATGTGTGCTTTGGCCACTTTTTCTTTAATTTGACTTATAACAATCCCCATTACTACAGCAAGTCCTTATGGATGCTTTCAGGGCTTCATGCTGCAGGCTGCAAACCCAGCCAGCCCCAGGAGAAAATGGATCTGTTCCTGTCCCACCTCCTTTCTGCTACTGCCCAAGGACTTTTGCTATCAAATTCCAAGGAATGACCCATAATTGCAACATTATATAAATGTATTTGGAGAGCCTGGGTTCAGGGACTGCTGTGCAGTGTGACAGGCACTGCACTCCCAGCACTCCTGGTGCTGCCTGGGGCCAGCACAGACCCAAGCAATGCAAACAAAATGTTCTAGCAGGAAAATGGGTATTTTCTGATGGGTGAGGCTGACAGCTGGGTGGTGCAGTGAATCTCAGCAGATTTCAAGAGATTTCACATAGATAGAACAGGCAAAACTTCTTCAGAGCCATTTCATGCAAACTTTCTTCTTGGGGTAACAGCTAAGAGGTACTGCAGGGCTGTGTGCCCTGAGCAGTGTTAGGGTATTCCCTGCATCCCTTCTTTGTCATCCCTGGGAGTGCTGAAAACACGTCCTCAGATATTTCATGAACAAACCACAGCAGCCCAGCTGCATTCCCAGAGAACAGTGACAGCCCAGCTCTGCCCCGTGCCACGCCAGGGTCCCCCTTGGGTTCCCATCCTCATGGTGGCATATGGGGTTTGTCCCAGCTGGGGACAGGTGTGCAGAGGTGCTTGTGGGAAACTGCTGCTTACATCCAAGACTGACAAGCTCCAAATAAAGCAAATGGTGGGGTTTGGCCTCATTGTAGGGCACTGCTGCTCCAACAGGTCCTGCCCATCACCCCGTGCCTCGAGCAGGAGCCTCGCTGGGTGCTTTGGGTGAGGTCTGCCAGAGTTTGGGTGAGGGCTGCAGATGGCAGGCACAGTTTGTGAGCTCACTTTGCTGCCCTGGGGCCTGCTGGGCAGGATTGATTGCACGGCTCAGGAAGAGGCATTAGCAGATGTTATTGATGTGGGGCTGGCATTATCCACAGCACATGCTGTCCATGGAGAGAAAAAACCACAGATGGCATGATTTTTTAAAACCCCTCTGCCAAAATCTTTTAAAACAAAACTTGCCATTTCTGCTTGAATTGATCCTCCTTTCCTGCTATTGATTTTTGCTCTTTGCCATCACTGATGTGAGGAATGGGGATGAACGAGGAGCGGGCACTGCTGCGCCAGCACGTGGATGAAGGAAATCATCTTCAGCAGCCCTGTGTTTGGGGGGGTTTCTTGTTTTGATTGGGGTTGGGTTTTTGGTGTTGCTCGAGTCTTACTGCTCTATTTAACATCGAAATAACAGGGCTGTTAGACTGGCTAGCAAGTCCCCTGATGCCCATAAGGAGAACTTGGTGCTGTATTTATGTGATGGCTGTGCCATAAAAATGGATCAGGAAATGCTTCAAGCCGAGAGTTTGGCTTGAGCAGAGTGACCTGACATGAGCTGGAGCTGAGGAAGGATTTCAGAAGCTGCTGAAATAATTACAGCTGTACCTGTACCAGAAGTATGCAGTTCTGATGAGAGCTTCCATATTTCAGTCCTCAGCTACCTGGACAACGAAATCTGGTATAGGGACCGAAAGGCCAAATCTCTCCCCCTTTTTCTTCTTAATGAGCAAACCTTCAGGATTGAAAAATAGGATGATCCAAGAAATGCAGATGCCTGGGAGCAGCAGCATTAAATGAAGACCATAAAGATTTTGTATGTTTTCAGCACTATTACATTTGCAAGAACAGACTTCTGCTTGCATCATATTCACATGAAGGTTTGTGTCAAACAGCAGATAATGGAAGTCATCCAGGTTCCGATTACTTTGGTGGCAACCTGCCTTGAATTCAGTTCTGGGCCACCTCATTACTAGGAAAATACCAAATTGCAGACAATTCAAAGAGCAGCTAAAATGATTTTGGGGTTGAAAAGACTGATTTATGAGAAAAGATGATGAGCTAAATATATATACCTTCACTCAGTAATGACTTGTGTTACGGTTACTGTGTTCAGGCAGACAGAAAAGTTATTTTGTGTGTACAAAAATGTGATGCTGGAGAGCACGATAAAAATGATAGAAGGGAAAGTCTGAGCTAAGAAACAGTACAAAATCTCTGTGAAATAATCTCCTAAAAGGGATGGAAAAAGCTCCCATCTCCTTATTGACATTTTAAAAAATACAGAGAAAAATAGAGATGATACAGTTATTAATCCAATTTATCCAATAGCTTTTTAATAAATCTCTAACCCCCAAAAAAGTAAAAAAACAAAAAAGGGATTGCTTTCTTGTATCCTCAGTATTCCTTAAAAATACAAATTGATACTTTCTTGTCAAAAGTATGATGGAGAAGAAATTTGTTCAGACTGTAACTCCCTGTGGGAGATCTGGATTTTGTAACCTTGGCAGTTCTCAGCACACAACAAATACTCCCTCACACAGAGGACAACATTTCTAACCTAATTCCCCTGTGGGGTTTGGGGTTTTATTGTGATTATTGCACACTGCAGGACCCAGAGTATCTGTTCCTGGGATCACAACCATGCCTGGAGTGGAGCCAGTGCCAGAGCTGCCACCCACCACCCTCTTCCCACCTGGTCTCACAGGACCCTCCCAAGGGAAAAGCCACAATGAAAAACAAGTCCTGCCTCCAATCTGCTCTTCTGACATTGCCAAACACCTCCCCGTGTTTGCCAGCAGTGCAGGACTGCTCACCTGGCCCAAGTGTGCAGGGGGCATTCCAGCAGAATGGACACTGATAACTGCATGATGTTGACAAAAGGGACAAAATCCTTTTATCTGCTGTCTACAGAGAATGTTCAAAACTGAGGAGAAAACACATGGAGGGTGGGATGAGGTATTTTAACCATTTTCCATACAGAAATGCTATGGTTTGAGAAAAACTGCTTTGGTCTGGCCCATCCAAATTCATTATTATCACTAACCCTGGAGGAGCTGCACAAAACACTGCTGTTGATGCCGTATCCAGCTGAGAGTTTCATGAAGGAAATCTGCACTTTTAAAATCAGCTAATCATCAGAATAGCTAAGGAAGTAGTTCTTTCCTCTGGATCACAACAGTGCCAGCACTTTGCACAGCAAAGGCTGTAAAAGAAGAAGCATGCAACATTAAGTGACATAAGTGAATGTGTCATTAAAGAACCAAAGAGCTAATTTTTTTCTAAATATGTCATTTAAAAAAATAAAGATGCCTCATTTAAGCTGATCGAAAAGCTGTTAAACCAATTTAACACTTTGCTGTTTACTCCTGAAAGATGTTGAGAGCTTATCTCCTCCTACCACTGTTCAAGGCTAATCAGAATATATTAATTCATCTCTTTTCCATTGCAATAGACCAGTAAAATGAATGTAGAGATTTCTGTGAACTCTGTTTACCAAAGATCTATTCCTTTTCTTATCCTAAGTGAATATTGTGGTTAAGAGTCTGGAAGGGAGGAAGGGACAGAGAAGCACTGGATGGCACAGGCTCATATTCATGGAAATGAACTACATAAAAACTTAATGGGAAAACAATGGTAGCTGAAAACAAGCTTTAAAATGACTCAGGCTGTCCCAAGTAGGGACAGCTTTCCAAAATCTAACCATCATCAGGCTAGGGAAAAATTCTCTCTCCCTCCTCCCCAAAATTAACTCTATTTGCCAAAGGGGAAAGTAGCAGTCCAATAATAAAACCATCAGTTATCTGCTAGCAGTGCAGGTTGCCTCCTCCTGCAGAGCTCTGGATCAAGGGCAGTGGTGAAAGGCTTTGATATAGAGCACACATCAGGACTTGGCTTTATTTTGTTTGCTCTCCCCACTTAGAGGGGGAGAAGCAAACCCAGCACATTTCCATCCTTGGCTTTCCCTATGCAAGAGGCTGGGCGGGAGAAAATTTCAGGGAGAACAGGAGAGACTGTAGAAAATTCTGGGAGATAAAAATGAATGAGTAACGAAAAAGAGTGGACAGCGTAGTGCAAAGGATCTGGAGATTTGCTTGAGGCATATGGTTGGAAAATTGTTCTCTTTCTCAGCACCAAACAGATATTAAAAAAAAAAAGAAAGAAAAAAGCACAAGCATGGTTTACCAAGGGTCAACAGATTTATGGTTAGCTTTAAATCAGTTCAACTTCACTGGGAGGTTTAGTTTTGGGTGTATTCAGGATGGGGAATAAGCATATGAATTATTCTGGTAGAGTGGTAGTAAATAGTCTGGCAGTCTCAGACCAATTTCTGTGATGCCATATCTCATAAAGTCTGATAAATCCAGCATGTGCAGCTGCTGAGGACTTTTGGCAGTAGAAAAAAGCCTATACAGCAGTAAGTATCTATATAGCAGAGAATCACTGACCGTGTACCAGCCCTGGCAGCTTGCTTTTGTGATGCTGAGATTTTGCTACTGCCTCAATCTCCTGTGTTTTGGGTGAGAAATGAGAATAGTACTGGGGAGTGCAGAGCAACTATGGATGGGCTTGCTGGACTGTGTCTGACTGAATTCCCCAGGCTGGTAGCAAAGTGCTTCATGTCTGGATCTCTCGTTTATGAGTTCATCACACTTAGAGCAGGTCCAGCAGGTCCAGATATTTTGGAGGTTGGTGCTTACTGGCCTCTCAAAGTTCCCTTTCCTATCCAGTAGCAGTGATTTGAATACTCTGGAAGAAAAAGAGAGGAAAAGGATCTCCTATTTACTAGTTTTGGGAAATTTTATATATTCCACATATATTTCTTTCTGACCAAAAAAATCCTTTTCCACTTCATTACTCCCTTAGCTTAAACATCTAAACTAAATTCTGTCCTTCTATTCCTTATTATTTGTGCAGGAGATTCAGCTTTACATGCAAAACACCCTACAGCCTTTTACTCTGAAGCATAAATATGATCCTTCTCATTACAAAGTTGATATTTATATTTGACAAAAGAGGATTGGAAAGAAAACCTGTTGCCATGTTAGATAACAACTTAAGCTACCTGTGCAGCTGAAAGAGTGACTCTTGTGCCCACGACTAGAAATTAAAAACAGAATTGTTAAAACATTGCTGTGGATAATTTCAGGCCAGAAATACTGAGCAGCTTTTATGAATGTTCCTGTTTTCATTTCCTGGCAGAACTGTATCCCTCTTCACTGGGAAAAGGGGGGTTTAACATGTTTAGGAGGCTTGGAGAGCTGTCTGAAAGCAGTCAATCAGTCTGCACTGTAATAGTCTGGGTCTGACTCTATTTTGTTTAAAAAGCAGAGGTAAATATCACCTGAGGAAATATAAAGAACTGAGACAAAATTCTGCCTATGGAAGGCCAGCTGTCAGTTATCCAAAATGTATTAAATACTGGCAAATGAGTCTCCAAAATCACCTTCAATCAATTTTCTCCTTATTTCCTTTTCCTCCAGCCACACACAGTTTTATTCCATCAGGGCACCCAGAGAGAGCAGAAGGTCTCTGAGGAGAACCCTCACCACCATGAGGTTGGTTAGACCAGCCCAAGTCAAACAAAGCCAGGAGCACACCTTGTGTGGGACACACGGCTGGTGAAAGCTGGGTGTCTTGGGCAGCACTGAATCCTGCACCCCTCTGCAGCACAGCAATGCACAGTGCATTCAGAATCCAGCCTTGCAGACCTCCCTCTCACTTAACTGGAACCCTCCTGCCTCTGGGGAGGTGGGATCTCTGCACCAGCGTGCTGCCATTTGCCTTTGAATCGACAAAGTGGAAACCCACGGAAAGCTGCCTTCCAAATCCTAACCTAACTCTCCTCAGATGGGTAAAACAGCAGGATTATCCTGTCTGCAGTGCAACATACAGCTGAGGCTTTATTTGCTGAGTGCATTTGAGATCTGCCATCCTCTTCAGGCCTGCTGGTTGCTGTGTATATGTGGGTGGTGGTGGCTTTTGCCAGGGCACTTTGGTTTTAGCAGCAGAGGTTTTCAGTTCAGCAGTTGCTGGATATTGCCCCTTGCTCAGGAGAACTCCTCTGTTTCCTCATTTCCCTTGCAGCTATTGCTGTGCCTCTCCATGGTGCTTTTAGCACCAGGTAAGCTGTGCCAGCACATCCTATTTTTACACACTGGGAAGTGGCAACCCTGTAATGAAATACGGGCTGGAAAGCGAGCGGTGCAGTGGGTGGTGCACAGTGCTCTCTGTGCAGGTGAGTACATAAAACAGCACTGTGTGCAACATCCCTGGGCCCTGCTAGATTCTGGCAGCCCATTTCCTTCTGTTTAGTGCAGTCTGCAGAGACTTGAACACATTTGCTTTGGGCTGCTTGTCTGAAATCTCTACCTCTATCCTGAGCCTTGCAGAGCAGTCAGCATCAGATGGGGTTTTTAGGCATCTGTTCTGGGAAAGAGCCCTGTAGGGCTGATGCCACTGACTCCACAGGATACAGACATGCTTATTTCCCTGACACTGGGTCCTAACAGTTGTCTGGTGTGCAGAAAGTTGTTTTTCCAAGCTGCAGATTTGATGAAGGCAATAGCCAAAGGATCAGGGGACTCGTGGCCCCAGCCAGAGAAAATTACCATCCTGCATGGAGAATTGTGCTGGAAGAGAAATCTGAGATTCCTGATTGCCTGCTGATGGGCATCATCTGCAGCAACCTCCCATTACTGCACATCGGCCATTAGAGGCAGTGAGAAACCATCTCACTTTGTGGGCAACCAGAAATCTGACTGAGGATATTCTGGCATTTGTGAGGGTTTTGCTGCCTTTCCCCAGGCAGGCAAAGGGCACCTGATGGAGCATTAGGGTCAGCCAGACTATTTAGCTGCTTCTATAATGTCCATTGCTACATGAAATGTGGCAAAGTTGGGCTATAGAAACCCCCCTGGCTTTTGGTGGTGGGTTTTTTTTTCCTCTGGCCTTGTCCTTTTTTCCCCTCAGCAGAGGGGAAAAAACACACACTGTAAAACATAATTCTCCCAGAAAATCCAAATCACCTGAAGCCACAGTTTAGCTGCTTGTGAAGATCTGAAAACCTGTGTGAGATAAGTCCTTCAGGGAAGTAAGAAATGCCCATCCCATGGGTTTGTCTAGAAGCTGGGGTCCCCCAGCTGCAACTGGGGCCGAGTTGGGGAGTTATGGATATGTGGGCAGCAAGAGAGAGAGGGGAGGAGAAGGGTGGCAATTTGTCTGGCCAGAGCCAGTGGGACATTTGGAGGCTCAATGCCTGGGTAAATCAGCCCCAGGGTTTCACCAGCAAGAATAACAAAGACAATTTTTCTTAAGTTTATCCACTTAACATTTGTGCTTTTCCCTCTGATGATGGGAACAGGCAGCAGGGACAGCATCTGCAGTTTTCAACTGGAAATATTTGCAAAACCTTCTCTGACCTGGGTAGAGCAGCTGAGACAAGAGCATACAGTGTGGTTCAGGTTTCTGCTTTTACAGCCCAGATTTGACCACTCTGAAGGCTGGACTTTGTGCTGGGTTAGGGCTCTTGTGCACCTTCATCTTCCCTCATCAGTACTCAACAGCCTGTGGAGAGGAAAAGGCTTTGTTTTAGTGGGAGCAGGTGTTTGATTACCTTGCCTCTCTCTTTTTATATTAAACTTATCCCTGGTTCACCTCTCTAGGAGGGATAAACTCATGTTTGCAAAAGTGGCGAGGGAAATCATTTGAAAGGCACCATCAGAGGTCGGCTGCCTGCACTGATGTCTGGATGAAACAAAAGAGCAAATGAGCAAAAGAAAAGCATTCAAAGTATTTTCTGCCTGTGGAGCATGGCTCAGAGCAGTGCTGCAGGGCTGCCTGCCTCTACCCCAGGGGGCTGCCTGAGCCTGCACACATGTAGGTTTACAAAGAAAAGGGGACAAATTCATTCTTCCCCATCCATCCCCAGTGCTGCCTCCCTGCTCGGGGGCTGGGCTGGTGGCAGGTGCTCTCCTCCCCTTGGACAAAGGAGCTGTGGCATCCCCTCGCAGGACAGCATCCAAGGACAGCAAAGGCATCCCTGAAGGGAACATGAGCTCTGTTAGTGCCCGGCCAGGCCAGGCACAGCAGCTGTGTCCTTGGCACCTGAGCTGTCCTTGGCCTGAGCACCAGGCTCATGGTGCCAGCACCAAGAGGGATGGTGGGCTGGAAACAGCAACTCATTCAGGATGGACCCATGGGCCAGCATTTTTGGATGTAGAGACAGAACCAGGGGGACCCTGCCTGGTTTCAGAGCACCCCATGTGCACCTCCATCCGCTGGACTCGGGCCCCACTAAGTGAAGGAGCAGAGAAGGGAGAGCTACGTTACATCTTTATTTCCAGATGAAATTGAGGCATGTCTGGGTGAGGAGAAGCCCACTGCTCTGCTGTAACCATCTGTCAGGCTCCCTGCCATGGTGTCTGTGTGTTTGCTCAGGCGTGGGCAGGGAATTACCCACCTCATGTCACGGCAGATTGCCTTTCGCCTTCTCACTACTCCATTCCCCTCCTGAATATTTTGGATCTTTGCCTCCAGTGGCTCAAATGCAGGTGTTGGATTATAGCCATGGAGAGCCAGGGACAGAGAATAAAGAAATTCTTGAGTGTCTTTGGATGAAGATGAGGTTGGAAGGAATCTGAATCAGCTCTTCCAGAGTTTTCAGCTCCCAGGAGAGCACTGGGATCAAAAAAGCCATTGTTCCCCTTGGCACGATGCTGGAGGATGTTATCAGAGACTGGTCCAGAGTACAGACTCATGGCCAAACTGGAAATGCTTGCCCATTGGAAACATCTGCTGTTCTCCTCTGCTTCTCGTACAATTTGCCAAAATATATTTCTTGTACTTTTTCAGCTCAGAACAGCTTGTTATGAGGCTTAATTCATGATGTGTAATCTTGTGACACATTACTGCCCGATGAGGTAGGACATGCAGATGAAGAAGGAGTGTAAAGGCATCAGAAGGAGTGCTGTGCCCAGCTTGGAAGCTGTATAAAGTATCTTCAAAAGCACTATCTAGCTTTGCTGTTATTAGTCCTAAGAGCCAGGGAGAAAGTTACTGCAGTCAAAGATAAAAGAGTTTTCAACAAATGTGCCTCACAATTGAATGTCCTGCTGGAATTTCCAAGGTTCCTCTGATCTCTTGATGTGAAAAAGAGTGTACTGCACTGGTATTTAAGCCCCTCACTCCATGTGTGGACATCAAAATATCCTCAGGATCTCTGTGCACTTAGATGCCCTTCAAACCACAATTCTCCCCTCACAGAGTCGTGTGCCTCCCCTGTCCTGGCTAAATGCTGTAGCTCCATCCAACTCTTCACTTTAAGCGTATCCTCAAGTGTTTTTCTGCATCAGAGCAGCCTTCAGTGCCAGGAAGGGTGGGGATGCTCTCACTTCACCCCAGCTCTCTGGAGTTCTCCAGGTTGCCCATCCCAGAGGAAGAGAGTGCTTCAACCCATTCTGATTCTGGATCCGAAATCAAGGGGTTCAGTCTGTTTTGCTCTGATAGTGCCATGGTGTCTCCTCTAACAGGAATGAGAACACAGAACAATTTAGCAAGACAGTGTTTAGACAGAGAAAGTGCCCCCCATCCAAATGAATCTGGGACTAGGTGCATATCTTCAGGTCCTTCAGCCAAAGTGGTGTGGATGCTCCAGAAACTTGTTTCTTACTGATTTTTGTGATTGATTGTACTTAAAGGTCAAATACATTATCATTACAGTCATGCTGTATATGAAACATGAGTATTTAATACTTTATAAAGGGCTAATGAACAATTAATAGTTGTTTCAAGAAATGGATAATCAAATGTTATGGATTGCTATACAGTCTGGCAGGTCAATATGTTGCTTATGACCACAGCTGATTGATGCCAATAACACTTTGAGTGATGTGAATTTGCCCAGCTTTAACACAAGATGTTTGTGTTAAATCTGTGTGTGCAGCAGCCATTAACCCTCTCTCCACTGTTCTAGAAATGGAGCCCCTCCCAGAGCATGTCCAGGATTAATGGGTTATGATACGAACATAAGGCTGTGGGTTGTTGAGTAAGACATTTGTAGCTCCAGAACTTGATTATAGATGAGCAGAAAGGAGTAGAGACAGATGAATGCAGACTGCAAACAACAAAAAACATCTGCTGACTGCACAGGGAAAGCTCCGAGTGCCAGAACTGTACATCCAGAAATCCACAAGCAGTGGGGCTTTTTAATGTGTGCTGGGGGGCTTGGGGAGGATCCTGGAAATTCTTTTAAGGTTTAGTGGCATGTTTAGCTGTCTCTCCTACTGTTTTTAAATTACAGCTCACAGAGCAGGTCATCTAACTACCCCACATGGGTCTGTGCAAGAGAAATTGCTCCTTCATGATCTCAGCCTTGCTACTATACAATCAATTCTGCTTTTAAGTAGTAAAGAAGCTCACTGGAGTTGCCAGTTCTGATTACAGCATGAAACATCTAACCTTGGTTTACAGCAACCAAAATTGTGTCTCTTGCAGGCTGAGATTTACTTGGGCTGAGGTGGCACTGGGTGCAGGAGGAAAAACAACCGAGCTGAAACCTTCCTGGAGGCAGAGAGACAAAACACAGCTGATGTGAGCGCAGCACGGGCTCACTCCACAACTGCCCTCTTGAAATGCAGCCCCTCGTGCTGAGTGCTGCACAGAACATTGACACAGATGCTGCTTGTTTGTCCTTGGAGCCCCGAGGAACCTCTGGAGTGGCAGGGAAGCATTTCACACCTCAGTGAGCTCATCCTCCCCAGGGATTTCTGATCCCTACGTTGTTGTGCTCGCTGACAGGTTTGTGGCACCGTGCTCACTCCAGTTCAGAGCTACATTCTGCCTAACAGAAGAACAGACCTTGTTTTCCTCGCTTTTACAGTGGTTTTGTAATCAGTGTAACTTCAATGACCCTCTGCTTTTGTACCAGAAATACCACTGGGGAAATCAGATTTAAGAGGAGCAAGGCATCCAGTGCTGCTATTGTAGGAAGGCAAAGATAGAGAGAGACATTTCCAGCTCCTTCTGATTCAGGCATGGGCCAAAGGCCAAATGTGCCACAAGCACAAAGTGAAACAGCCATCAGACTGCTTTAAATGGCTTTGGTTTGCAAAAGCTCCTAGAGACTTACGATACCTGTGGTTTTCTCATCACCATATGCATCCTCCTCCAAAACAGGAGTAGAACTGCTGTCTGAGTGATGTACAAGCTGGCCATTCGAGCTCTGAAGCTGGTTTAAAGCTTCTTCCATTTTGCTGGTTTAAAGCCCATCCATATCAGTCCAGACTCAGAGAGACACTAATACGAGCCTCACTCTGTCCCAAAGAATGTCAAAGGAAAGATTCACTGTTTTCAGGTCTCTGGCTCAATTTTTTCTGTCTGCTCTCAATTATTCTTCCACCTGCTGAGTGTTTGATGCTTGATCAGTCTGTCAGAACATGCAAATATTAATATTATTCTCCATAAGTGCTGACATATTTTGTCAGGAGGTGCAGAAATCAGGAGATGCTGCTGGTTCCCAGGGGGCCAGCATGAACCCCCTCGTGTCTGTGACCTTCAGAGCAGCTTCCCCTCCCCTTGTGTTTATTTGCTGGAAGGACAGCCCACAGGGAAAGGACAAGGCAAGGGGGAGCTGGAGGTGGGAATTGGCTGCATTCCTGACAGAATTTCAGAGTACCTTCAGCATTCAGGAGAACATGCTTTGCAGCAAATGAATACCCCTCAGGTGCTCGTGGAGAGAAAACCCCATTCCAACCAACACTTGTGCACAACAGCAGTGGCCAAGTCATTACTGGGTTTTTTTTTTCATCTTTTTAAATAGTGATCTCATCCTTGACCATTTCACTGTGGACATTTGGGGTTTGTCCTCTTCTTCCACATGAATATAGGCAGGAATGGGATAGGGAAGGAAACCTTTTCACTTGTGCTGGTGATACAAAAGTTTCCACATCTCTGCTGTGGCAGCATGTCCATGGGAAGTTTCTGCCTTCCTCATCCCTGCAGCTGTGTCTCAAGTCAAGGGCACACCGTTGTGGTGGGCTCCCATCCTCATTCCATTCCCAGGACATCTTCCCAGCTGGCTGAAGCTTATCTAATAAGGGAAGGTGATAAATAAACCTTGTTAACTTGTCAGTGCCTCCTGGATGGGCTGTGCAGACTAGAAAGAGCAAGGTGTCTGCCACGCTTGTCCTGGACAATGAAAGGAATAAATCAATTCATACCTGAAAGTGGGAACTTCTGAGTTGATGGATGGCACTCAGTGAATATTAAACTCCCTTTCTAGTGGATGGATGTTCTGCAGCCAGACAAATTTTGTCCTTTCTGAGTTCAGGTGAGGGTGCTGCAGCAAGCCATGGCAGTTGCTGAGGACTGGAAGAGAGAGCCCCTGCCCGAGGCAAGTTTCTGCAGCACTTGCAGAAGCAGAACTCTCTGCTTTAAGAGAAGCTTCAATACAACTTAAGGCTGAAATCAGTAACTCTTAAACAGTTGAAAACAGCTGCCCTTCAGCAGGGATCTCATTAGGGGGTTTATTTATCTATCCCTTGAAATTCATAAAGAAGGAAATAGACTTAGTCTGTTGGATCCACCAAACAGCACACATGATGCAGGTTCTCATTTTGGGTTTCCGAGGAGATCAGGTTCCAGTCCTCCTCCTTTTTTCCCATGACAAGTGATAATACCAGCTTTTATCTGTTAATAAAATAGCATGGGAATTCCCGTACATTCCTGTTTTTAAACAGAGAGAAGCATGTGATCTGCTTCACCCCCTCAGCTTACACTGCTCCCTCTCAGTGGTGAAGAGGACAGGTTCTTCTCTAGGGAAAGATGATCCATGTGCCTGCCTGGTCCCAAGGGCTGCAGGACCATGTGTGAAGCAAGGGGGTGTCCCAAAGACACTGAGGGATTAGCTACTTTTTTCTAAAAACTGGCATGGATTGGAAGCAGAAAACATTAAACCACCATGACCAAGGCAAGAAAGTAAAGGTGAATGATGGAAAGGAGGTTGGACCTCCTCAGAGGTTCCTTGATCTAGCAGCTGCCCACAGCAGAGGCAACTCCAGCAAAACTACTCCAAGAAAAATTTCTCAAGCTATGTCCTAAAAAAAATCTCCCTGGGCAATCAGTACAAGTAGTCCAGTACCCAAATATCCAGAAAGCTTGCCAGAAAGTATCTCACCTCAGAGCTCATTGCGCGGTCTCTCCTCCAGAAGCATCAGGCATTAGCTGATTAGAACTGAGGACTCAGCCTTTCAAGTACAAAACTGAAAAAAAGTCTTAAATATCAGCATATTATACACTCCATGCAGCAGGCATGGAAAGGCTCTGGGAAGGATGGAGCGTTTATAGTTTCCACAGAAAGAACTTAAAGGAGATGAAGACAAGCATTAACTTCTAAAATAAGGTCTGTTATTTCAAATAGCTTTCATTATCTGTCGCTGCTGGCATGAGTGGTGTCAG
The DNA here is from genome assembly GCF_026979565.1 of Vidua chalybeata. NCBI lineage: Eukaryota > Metazoa > Chordata > Aves > Passeriformes > Viduidae > Vidua > Vidua chalybeata. Next base: position 12,722,821 of record NC_071542.1, read on the forward strand.
TCGAGGGGATTTGTGGGCTCCTAATCTGAGCTGTTCTGCTTGTTATTACCCAGCCATTACCAAAGTGCTCCTCTGTCACTTGTGAAGTGGCAAAGGCTCATTCCCATTGTTATTTCCTTTCCAAGCCTCCCAGAGCCTTTGGGACTCCAGGAAGGTCTGACCCAAAGGCAGAGGGAGTCCAGGGGAAGATTTCCAGCAAAGAGAAAATCCCTGCAGAGAAGACACCACAGTTTCACTTCCTTCAGCTGGGTTTTGTGGCCAGTGGTGACACAACTGGAGAGCACCAGGACAGGACTGGACTTTCTATACTCAGAAACTGTACTTTTCAATTTACTTTCACTTCTGTATATTTTCAGCATAGGAGAAGAATTAGAGAGGAAAAATTGCTGTCCCAAGCTCTGCTTTCCTTAGTTTGCCTGTTTGTGTCACTCTGGGGAAAAAGGGGATTTTTTTGGCCTATGGGGAGCAGTGGGGACACTTTCACAAGATGGTGCTAATTATACCCCAGAATTTGTGTTTAAGTTTTGTTTCTTATTATGATCAAATGCCCTTTGTTGTAGTAACATCAGGACCTCAGCTTGCCTCACCAGAGAGACAGGGACAATGATTTTGTGCATTCATTACCTTCTTCCCAGGCAGTTCCCAACACACCACTGACTGCAACTCTTGTGAGACTTTGGAATTCATAATACCTTGGATTGTAACACATTTTCCAGAGGGTCACTTTTATCACTTACTCAACAGAGAGATTCTTATTCTACAATACATTGGTAGGAACATAAGAGAAAAGAAACAGAGTTTAAAGAGCACACAATCAACCGCCTTGCTTTTGTTTCTGTCCTGACAATGTGCAATAACATAACTAGGGCAACAGCTTGCATGTTCTAAAGTATTTGCTATGCAACAGATCTCCACTGAGTTTTTGCTGAGTTGTTTCTAAGTGGCCTTGTTGTTATTCTGAGTACCAAAGGTTGTTTTACTAGCATGTAGAATTTGGGCAGTCATCAATATTTAATCTGTGTTTTGATACTACACATTTGTTTTCACTGACATCTGATTCTTTCAGTGGAATAAGTCTGACTAGTTTAAACTTTCTGTAAACCAAATATAGAGCTTCATAACTTATCAGGTAGTACTGTAAGGATCTTAAGCAGAAAAATCTATTACTATAGTGCACTACAGGAAGCTTCACCAAACACCACAGCAGAATAACTTTTGATTTTTTTTTTCCAAACCAAATACTTTGGATTATTCCACGATGCCCTCAGCCTATCTGGGTTACTTTATTTCTGTCTAGGATATCATCACTGACTGGTGTTTTTCAAGCGATTTTGAAAGATCTCTGCATGGTTTCACAGGTGCTGGCTTTATACTGTCAGTTAAGCATTACAACAACCTAATCCTAACCCACAGAGCCTCTGTTGCTTCATGGAAAGGACTGAATTTTTGGAGCTGTTTGGATTCTTAGATCCTTACTGTCTGTTTAAAGAAGTCCTTTTATTCCATTGACTTATTCCATCATCACAGTGCTGGAAGCCCTCAAAAATATTAATGCTCATTTTGAGATTGTGAGCTTAGGAATTTAAGGCTAGAAGGGTTTTGCAGGTCACACAGACCTCTTGCTGCAATGGTCTCATAAAGCCCTTTCCACAAACTGTGTCAGGGCACTGCTATTTCCTCAGCTGTAAAATGGAAGTTATTACATAAGGATGCTCGAGCACACACAGTCTGGCCCTGAGCTGCAGAGTTAACCCCAGGTGTGCAGACGTATCACCAGAAACCAAACTTCCTTCCACACACTTGGATATGGAGAACTGGCTTAGGCACATACCTGGCACAAGATGAAGACAGTTCTAAGAAGAAAATTTTCTAATTTATTATTCTCTTGTTTAAAGGGAAACAGGAACCACTTCATTGTAAAGTCAGCTTTCCCTCCACTGCCTTCCTTCTCAGTCTTCATGTAGAGGAGTATCTGAGAAGCATATGCTTTTTTATTAGCAGAAGAGACAGGCTAAATTGGGATATGATTCATGCTTCCAATTTATGCTTTCTCTTCCTGCATTGTCAATGGCTAATGAGAGGTAATTGCAAAAGCTCACAGAGGGAGGCACTTTTGGAAAGAGAGAGAAGAATTAGAGAAGGTGTAAGCAAGGTTGGATTTACTGTTCAGAGGCTTTTTGTTCCACTTCTGGTCTGCTCGTGACTTTCCAAAGTTGCTTCTGTCAGAGCTTGATAAGAATTCCAAAAGTTAGACATTGCTGGGGTTTATCAATACCTGTGGCACCCATTGCTCAGGACCAGTCAGGAATGGCAGCTCACCGGAGCTCCACTGAGTCCTCACACAAGCCTGATTTTTGGGTGAGCTCTCTGCTTGGAGGCAGAACATTTTGGTACTCCCTAAAGATGGTCTCAGCCAAATTACCTGGGCACAGCTCACCAGAGGCACAAGATGACATCTATAGATGAAAGCCCTGCCCCTCTTGTTTTCAGAGAAGAGGAACACCGGGTACCTGAAAAATCTTGGAAGCCAATAGCTATTTCCCAGCATTAGCCTCTGAATCTCATTGCATTACACTTTTTCTGGTTTAATAACATTTATTATTAAAAGGCTTTTGTTGAGAATGGAAGCTGGGTTCAGTATGTGTCTATGAGGCAGACTGAAATCACTTGCCAAGAGTCATTAGAGGAGAGTGCTGACTGAGATGATTTTTCATCATTTATTACTCATTTTACCCAGGGACCTCCCTAAGCAGGAGCTGGGGACCCCCATGCAAGAGTAGCCCCAGTGCAGATCTTTTCCAAGCAACACAGTTTAGGACTTCAGGCAGCTCATGAGAGCACTGGTCTGTGAAACCTCAGAATTCATCAACTCCCTATGCCAGTATCACTCCTCTCTCCTTGGCTGAGAAAGGAGGCAGTAAGTGCCAGGGATAGGCTCAGATTCCCCAAATCCCTCACTGCAGTGCAATGTTGCATTCAGTTATGTAAAAGAACTGAGTTAAAGGATACTGCCATGTGTCCTAGTGTTTCTGGCAATTTAAATGATGAAATATCATGGCAGAAGCAAAAATTTACATGAAAAGGCACAGTCAGCTTGCAGCTCTGGACAGTTCATGGGTCCCTGCTGTGATACCTCATCCTGGGAAAAGCTGCAGCTCCACGTTGTGCTAGAGCTGCACAAAGGGTTGGTGTCTCCTTTGACATGGGGTAAGCCAAGCTTTAGCCTGAAAAATCATGGGTAAACTGACAACTGTAAAGAACAATTATTAATCAGTGATAAAAATAACTCATTGATTGAAATTTTCTTTCTTAGAATCGAAGGTAGTATTTTGGCATAGTGCATCACGTGCATCTCACAGGATTCCCCTTTAACTCTCTTCAGCCAAAACCCTTTGCCACCATGGCAGTGCACAAGGACCATGGCCAGTTGCATTGATGGATTCAGTCTAATTTTCTCCTTGTACTTTGTCTCTCTGGCTCCATCTGTCGTCTCCTGCCTCAGAGTTAAATTCCCAGCTCTGGGACGTGGACACGGGCTGTGCCTGATGCTCCATGGCAGGAACTTCAGGCATTGGAGAGATATGAATAATAATAAATAAATGGCAGATGAAATACAACTTTCATCCAGTATAGTCCAGCACAGCAAGATTGGGTTCCCAGGGAATGGCAGTATATTTGTTTTCCAGATCATTAGCTAATGCAAAGGAAAGTGAGAACATTTATTAGCCTCCCTCAGAATCACCTTTAGGAAGAATGAATATTCATGGCTATAAATAAGACTGTTTCAATTAAGTCTGCACATAAAAATGCTCCATGGTGTCACAGAAGGCTGTGCTATTCAAAAAGAAATGCCTAGATGAAAGTATTTAAGGCTGTATTTGAGGACAAATTCACTTGTGAGCACTCATTTCCAATGTTTCACAGTTAATCACTGGAAGTTATGATGTTTTCATCTTATCTGAATGTCAGCCCACAAGCTGAGATGCAGAAGAAACCTTTGGCTTGTTTTTTTTTCTACCTGCTAATGGCAATCTGGTACCATAATTGCTTTCTTGTTCAACTTCAGATAATATATTGTGGTGGTGATAAGTTTTGTGTTTCCCTGAGTATCACTTAGAAAGAGCAGCCACAGTGCCAAGCTGCTCATTACAAGCCTTGGAGAATATCACCCAGGAAGTGACACAGTGACCTCCCATCCTACAGCACAGAGTGTCCCAACACGCCCCTCTTTTGCTAAAACACATTTCCAGTACTGCCTTCAAAACTCTTTAGGAATCAACACTTTGCAGTGTCAAATCTCTTGCAACAGCCCCTCTGGACAAGTTCAGGCAAGGAAATGTGTTTTAGGCAGTTGAATACCAGTGCAATGTGTCTCCAACTCAGAAAGTCACTGGCCTTGACTACCAAGAGCTGGGAGAATGTGTTAGGAATGTACCAGTAGCTGCTAAGAGATCTTTTGCCCTGTGCATCTGGAGCCTGTTCCTGGCTGATCCCAGAGACAGCCAGGTGATGGAACCACCATCAGAACCAGTACAGCTGTCCTCGTGTTCCTCTGTAAATGGCATCATTCACTGAAAAAGAAATAGAGGGGAAACAATGGTTCTAAAGCAAAATGTTTCCATGGGAAAACAAAGGACAGGCAACAACACCATAAATAGGAATTAGCTGGTGACAAATCTGTCCCATCCAAACTTTCCTTTCCTGTTCATTGAGGGATGTGCAACCACTGCTCCTTAATGCACATGTACCCTTCAAAGGACAGATGCATATCTCCCGCTCTCCTCTTCACACATGGGAATTTATTCTTTGTAATAATACTCACACTATTAAGCAGAACTTCAGAGGAGTTTATTAAATGCCATTGAAAAACATATGACACCAGCAATTATAGGGAATCAATGAAAATACTTGCTGGTGTCAATAACCTAAATTACTACCAAAAAAAGTAGCCAGTGTAAGTAGTTCAGCTATACTTCCCTGGGATAAAAATCAGGCCCTGCATCTAAATATGGTATCAGAGGCAACAGTAAATGTCCAAAAAGGCTGTAGCCAGTTGCAAACTGCCATAACACAGAAAAAAATGGCAATCTACTCTGAAATTACAAATTAAGTTCTGTTCATTCAATTCAGCTAATTGAAGGGAAAATCTATATCAGAACTGGAAACCATGACAGCTGTGTCACCCCAAGTAACAAACACAATGAGTCTTTGAGATGAACACCTACTATTAACCCAAAGAGAGCAATCTATGGGCAGTCACGGTTCAGACATCCTGATTAGCCTTAATTAAAATTCTCATGATCAGGGGGCTATGAAAGGAACAAAACTTTTGAAGAATTTAGGCAAGTGCAAAAGGCTGGAGATAGGGTAATAATTAGGAATAATGTCTCTTGTTAAATTTAATTCCTTTAGCCTTGAAATTACCATGACAGATTTAAGATTTAGTGGCAGTTTTCCAGTCCCTAAAAAAGAGCTTAATTATCTAGTTTAAGGATTTGGGAGAACTGATTCAGATAAAGCTACATGGGGCCCATATCAACTCTGTGGCATGCTTGAGTGGACTCAGATAAAGAAGGAATAGATATCCACTTGTTCAAGAAGCTTGAGACATCATCTACCTGAAAGGGGTTTTTTTTGAGACACCAAAAAAAGTTTGAACAACTCTTTAACTTTCTCTTTTAATTAATAATAATCACTCTCATCCAATTTGCCTTTCTACTTCTTGATTTCAGCTGGGACTGAAAGCAAGACAGAGATAAAGCAGCCAAAACTCTGAATAGTGCTGATACCAACAGAACTTCTTAATCACTGGAATTGGACTATCTCTAGAGCCCAGGAAAGAGATTTAGAAAGATGAGCAAAATTCAGATCTGAGAAGTATTCCTCTGAGTTACAGAGCACCTTGTAGAAATCATCACTGTATTCTATTAACTGCTGTTAGTTTAGGAGAAAATATAAGATACTTTAGGAAATGTCATCTCCAGAAGCTGTGTCAAATGGAAGAAATATTTCTTCTAATATGCAGTTCATGACATAGCTCTTTTGGGTTTTCAGGGCCAGGGAACATCTTGAACAATGGATGGATCAGGAAGATGATGAATAGCCTGAAATACTGACGAAGAACATTCTCTTCTTAGAGAATCAAACTCGAGAAGATAGATGTTAATATTATTTTAAAGCCACCTTCATTGGGTTCTGCCTTCTCTATGCAATCCACCTATATGGTCTCATTGTCAGCTTAACTGAACACTTTACAAGTTTAAAGACGTTTATTCTCCCAAGAGCCACATGAAGTAGGAAAATACAGTTGTCCCATTATATGGGTTTGGAGCTGTGGCACAGAGGTGCAGCGTCACACATGGCAAGGCAGGGAATTGAACACAGCTTTCCTAAATCCCAGGCTGTCACCCTAACTACTACTCCTACACATTTTACATCAAAATGAGTGGTTAAGCTTGAGTCCCTGCTCTGGGCTTCATCCTGTCTACATTAATCTCTGAGCACCTTAGCAAACCTGCAAGAGTGCTACATCAAGAGGTAGAGGGTCAGTGGAAGAAGTGCCCCATTTATTACAGCTTCTTGATCATGACTGAATGGATCACATGCCTTAGGATCCACTGGCAAAGGGTAAATGGCTCCCAGAACTAATCTTTCAGCTGCTAAGAATGGGATACAATACTTTACAAGAGTAAAAATGAGCTGTCAGAGATGATAAAAGCAGGTACAGCGCGGACTCGATGTGCAGAAAAGGGTCATATTTCAGAAGTTCAAAAAGGGTTCAAATTAAAAACAAGCAAACAAAAAAAAAAGAAAAAAAAAAAAAAAAAAACAAAAAAAAAAGGACAACAACTATTAACCCAATACTGGCCCTGTGCAGCAAGAACAGCAAGAAACTCCAAAGCAGTTGTTTTAATACTGCTTGGAGTTGGAGGAGCCCTAGGAAGCTCACAGCTGCCAACTACTGCAAAAGGGTTCCCTTAACTCAGTGGATCATGTTCCAGAAATGATAATTATTCAAGAAAATCCATTCTGACTCCCACCACCCCCTCAAGCTTTGAACCTTGTGAGTTTCTGTGCCTGTGGACATTGGAAAGAGGCAAACATTTGCCCTTAAGTGTTCTCTGGACCCAGTGGTCTAATGGGTGCCGTTCCTGAGCGTCCCCGTGCATCTTAGGAAAATAGGAATGAGATTAACTTGGAGACTCTCTTCTATCTCCAAGGTGACCAACTCCACTTCTAATACGCAGTTCCTGAGGGACCTCTCTTCTGTACTGTGTGACTGTACATTCTCAGCTGATTTTCTTCCCCATTTTCAAGGGATCCAAACCAAGGGATGTGATGCGCCCGTCTTCAGTGTTGAGTTAGGGCTCACAGTCATGCTGCAGCTGTTTAATGGAATTTTCTGTGCCTTTTCACCTTAGATTATTGCAGGACTCTTACCTGCAGAATATTCTTAGCTCTGAGCAGTTTAAAACTTGTTTAAAAACTAACTCTTCATCAAGGCCTAAACACAATTTTTCCTGATATGGATGTGAATCCACCATCTGGACCTTGGCACAACCACACACCCAAACATTTTAAGGGAGCAGACCAAATGTGAAAGTATTGCCAACATGCTGCTACACAAATAGTTTTGTCTTTCCTGCTGGATGATACAAACATTTCACAAACACGTACAGCAACAGATCCTCTCTTCAAGCTAGCTCTGTCAGGACAGATTCATTTCGTCATGCATGGAAATTGAAGAATTATTCCAGTTATATGCTCCTAATTGACACCCCATTCCTCTCCTAGGTTTTCTCTTTCTGTGACCTTTTCTAAGTCAGATTTAAATTTGGGGTTATGAAATCCTTGGAGAAAATTAAGATGGCCCAACCATATTATTTACTGAAGCTAAATGTCTTCATTAATCTCACAGCGACTTCTGCCATGTGATGCTGGAAAGGAAATGATGGGATACTTTTGATATGCATGAAGTGAACGAAGACAGAGTAGAAATTATGAACTTCTGTATTTCCTGTGACTGCAGTAACAACTTGGTTGCCAGATTTAAATCTAAAAATGTGCCATTGACCACTGAGGAACACAGAACCATGAGACTCAGACAGGAAAGCACATGAGCCAAGGAGGCCCAGAGGTGATGATGAGGATCCTACAAACACTACACTCCAGGAGGCCTTTAGAATAAATTCACCTATTGTCACCACACGTAACAGACTGGGATTGGTTCTGCAGATTGCTTCTGCTGAAACCTTTGTCCAAGTAACACCATTTTAACAAAGGGTCCAAAATCTGTGAATGTACTACAGGAAATCCCACGTTGCTTGGGACAGCTGGTGTGGCAGCGTGTGAGAGACTGGAGCCAACGTGCTGTTTTCCCACCTGGTAGTGTGTCCCATCTCCTCTTATAAGACACCTGTGGCAAATTCACCCCTAACAGGAGACTTCTTTGCTCCCTGAAAGATGAAGGTCACAGTCTATGTTTTTAATTGTGCTTAATAAAATCACTGAACTTTGTGCTCCTCCGTTTTTATTGCAGAGCTTAACCTCCCTGTACCCCATATTTCCTCTCATGGTTAAACTAAGAAGTCTTTATCAGAACAGAAAGTTCTGATCCCTTCACTTTATTAAAAAAAAAAATCACGGTACCCAGTTTCTCATGTGTTTTTATTGTAAAAAAAAAAATTCAATCAGAAATTGGTGCTTGATGCAGAATGCTGGGAGAGCAGGATCCCAGCCTGATCCAGCCTTTCCATTACTACAGGGGTAAAGAGACCTTTCTCAGGTCTCTGTTCCATCACTAGGAAATAAAAGTAAAGGCTGAACTAAGTTTTAATGAATATGCATGGTCTAGATCTCTGCCAAACTGAAATAGTGTAGTCTGGGCTCATGATTAATTATGGGCACACCGAGAGACTTCTCGACCGCTAACATAAAGGGAAACTAAAGCTAGAGCAGTTTAATTCAGAGAAAGTGTTGTAAGGATATGATGTAGCTTCATTAAATATAGATGCTGATTCTTTTACTCTGCCACTATTTACCACAACACAGAAATCTCTGCCTTTTTCCAGCATGGATGTACTCACACACATGATAATAGTAATAGTAAAGCAACTGATGACACATGCTCCTGAGACACAGCTAAAACTCTCTTGCTTTCTGGCATAAATATATTTGCCTGCAGAAGGTAGTTTATTGCAACATTTATGTAAAATTCACTTTAGTAGCCCTTGAATTTATTTTGCTGCAATTGAGACAGATTGCTCTGCCTTCCCTCCAGACCAGACCCACACACAGGACAAGCAGGGCTTGGGATAATTGCACAAATACTGAACAATTCCATGAACATCAAAAATGAATATCTATTCCTAATTGTTATTACTTGCTTTCATGCCTTTGACTCAAACCTGGATTTTTGTTTTCAAACAATATAATTCATTTCTAATGCAAAAAGAAAGGAGCACTTCTGGCCATCTTTGAAGGCTTCATGGCTGGAACATCTTAACAGAGACCAGGGGCTAAATTGCCATTTGTAAACAGTTCAGGAAGGGAAGAAAAACATTAAACAGAAATATAGACTACCTTTGATGAAACAGGTCTTAGGTTCTTGCTTTCTGTTGTGATAAAACTCAGCTGTTCAAGACAGAGACATCCTGCAGCCTCTTTATAGAAAAATACTTAGAAGTATAATAACAGCATGATTTCAATATTGACATATTTATACTAGAGAGTACAAGCATGAGAGTTTTTCAGTATGAGCTTGTAAGCAATTAAAAAAATAAAATAAGTCGAAACATTATGCCCTCTCACCACTATGTATTCTGGCTGTGCAGCAGTTTGTGGACAAGCTGCTTTAGAGTGCTATTAAATGAATATTTCCAACCTATTTGCTTAGCCCCTTGCTGGTACAGAAAGCTCTGTCAAAGTCATGAATCCAGCTACTCCAGCTTCAGAGAGAGAGCTAAATTCTCACTGGCACATCACCAGATAAAACCAAAACATCTGAGGACTGAAAACTAGAACCTGATCCCACCAGAAAATTATTTGACTTTCTAGATGCCTGGAGCACTCAAGAGCCCTAATGGCTCAATCCCCCCGTGCCCAGCACCCTTTCTGCCCCCACTACAGCACAATTGTTTCTGCAGGACAACAAGGGGGAGACCAGCAGGGGCCAGGGAGGTGAGAGCTGGAGCCAGTGACCCTTCAGCCTGGTCTGAGCAAAATCATCTCTGCCCAAAGCAGAGGGAGCAGTCTGGCCAGAGCACCTGCTGCATGGACCTGGCAAGCCTGAAAATGCCAAAGCCAAGTGCTGAAAGGTGTAAGAGCAGCACATAACTTGACCCATCACCGACCTCTTCCCTTCCTAGCCCACGGCTCCCTGCCCCAAACAAACGGGCTGCTTTCCTCTCTTCCTTTCCTCCTAAAGCCTTGGGCTTGAGCAGGCTCAGATTTGCCTTATTAGCTCTCTGCTGGTAGCATTCCCCTGAACTGCCTTTGAACCTTGAGAGGGTATTAACCCCTGAAATGCTGGGCTTTGCCCGGCTCAGCAGGGCTGTCAAGGGCACTGGGAGTGAGACCTGGCCAGCAGGCAGGGTGCTGCAAGTGCCTGGCACAGAGGGAGAGCATGGAGCACCCCAGGGTGGGATGTTTTCCTCTGTCCTCTGCCTTTGATTGCTTCACAAGTGATAGAGGAATTGCTGGCAGAGGAGGACTGCTGCCCTGTGGAATGTGTTTGCAGGGGTTGGGAGGGTGCTGACCCAGCCCTGGGAGCTCGGCAGGGCTGTGACTGCCACAGTGCTCAGGGCAGAGAGATGCAGTTCAGAAAGGGGAATTTTAGCCTCATCTGCTATATTACAGAGCTAGGCATTTGAGTCTTTGGAAACTTATGGGGTCTCTCTGTATGGGATGGGTTTTATCCTTCAAAAATGTAGAAAACTGTATAAAACCTGTACATTCATTGTGTCAGCTGAAGAATGAAACTGTAACCTCTTTTCTTATTTGAGCTCTAATTTTATGCCTGCTGGTACTCACTTATACAGAACATCAGCAAACATTTATATCTCTCTTAATTTTCCCTATTCCCTATTAATTTCTCTTACGTTCAGTAAATGATCCTTTATGACTCTTGGTTTAACTCTTCCTTGCAAAGTTGTTTTCCCTCGACTTTCCATAAGCCAGATATTTTAATTTCTTGCACTATGCCTCATTTGCTAGTAACAATGATGTATTTTCCCCTTCCCCATGTATTTATTTTTACTGAGAGATTCAGCCGTTCATCACATTCAAATGAAGAATTATTACTTAGCTATTATTATTATTGCTAGTGATGGTATGTAAACAACTGTAATGATGTGTGGGCTTGTGTAGGAGCAAAGATCACAATAAAGATGTTGCCTTAGGGGGAATGAATGAGGGAAACGTGCAAAGATTTAAGCAGAGCACCCTGTCCTTGCTGGATTTGTCTCTAACTGCTCTCTTCAACTCCATGGCCTGTTTTCCTTTGGCCTGTGTGGAGCCCTCCCCAAACACCCAGACACTGCCACAAGGACACCTGCCAAGGCACTTGAGAACAGGAATGATGTGGGAAAAGGGGTTTCACTGAGAAAGGATACTGCTGGAATGTGTATGGGTGTGTGTGATGAGCAAGGGGTGCTCTAAGTGTGTGAGAAAGAGAAGAAGAGGAGCAAGAGATGCATTACAGAGGTGATGGCACAAACAAAGCTGCAGGACAGCCTGGAATGAAGCTTTTGGAGGCCAGTGTTGGGTCATGTTGGGTGCTGGGCATAGCAACAGTGCTTCTTACTCTGGTTTCCTTGTCTGTGGAACCAGTATTTTTCATATCAATTCCTAATGCATAAATAGGATTATTCTGAAACTGTGAGGCTCTGATGTTCAACTCTCTCCCAGCTGGAAACAACCAGCAATAAATTGTGTGTTTGCTCAGCTGATCAGTGGCAGCTGTGTTGCCAGGTGCCAATGACTTTGCCTAGGTGGGTGACAGGGAGAAACAAGCCCCACACTAATTTTTAAGGACTTAGTTATGCTTGCCAGCAAAGAAAAATCAGCAGAAAATGGGGAGGGAGCATGAAGAGAGCCTGAGAGAACTGAATGGAAAAAACCCAGCTCTTTGGCAGACCCATAAAGAAAATTCAGGCTAATAAAGAAAGTTCACTCTTTTTATTCTCTGCTGCCAGCAATTTACTGCCCTAAAAATGAAAGTAGCTGGCTTTAGACAGAGCAGCCTTGAAGATAGTAAAATTTCAGTATCCTGTATTAGCCTGGCTTCCCTTCACAGAAGTGGGAGGTGAGCAGAAGAAAGAGGGATCAGCTGGGTCATCCCTGGTCCCTTGGGGACCCCTGCGGGTGGGGCTGTCCCAGAGCCACCCTGAACTTGCAAAAGCAGGTTTTCCAAATGAAGATCCAGCCTTGCTGCTGTAGGAGCCTCATTACATTTTCAGTAGGATCCTTACTGCTAACCTTTTCCTTGTTCTTAGTTCCTTTCTAAGTTTCTCTTTCTAAAAGCTTGTAGTTTTTTGGTGTTGTTTTTTTTTTTTTTAACCAATAATGCTCAACAATAAGCACTGTGAACAAACCAATCAGAGGAAAATCCACCCAAGATCTCCAAAGATCTTACCAAGCAGTTTTTGCAAAGAGCTGACAAAAGGGGAGAAATTACTTAAAAGATATTTTATGAATTCTGGAACCTATTCTGAGATAAATATTTTAGCCTTTCTTCTCCAAAAAGAGAGGCTGAAAGTGTAAGGAAGATGGGGAAATGCAAAAATCATCTGTGTCAGGGATATGGCAAATCGCTAACCAAACACTTTCAAGATTTAATGTATACCAGAGCCCTAAAAGCTTTCATATTTATTACAGCTATTTTGAATTCCTTACTGTATTTTGAAAGAACTTCCCTGGTTTAAAACACCATTCAGATCTTCTGTCACTTTTGTTCCCACTTGCCTTTCAACAGCTAGAATAATACATGTAAAATAACATATGCCCACTGCATTTCCATAGTGCCACTGGGGCACAGACCAGACCAAATATTTTTCATAATGCTGATGGTGATGCCCCTGGATGGTGGCTTCTGTCAGAGTCATCACTTAGCCAACATTATCAGGGCAAAATAGAACTCCAGGCTGAGGAAACTCAGTGAAATATTTTGTTTCCTGTGACTTTCAGGGTACTGGGAGCAAAGACAACTGTCCCCACTTCCATGCAGCAGAAGACCAGACCTGACCACTGCCTGTATCTGCACATTCCAACAGCAAACAGCAAAGTGCAGAGAACTGAGGGGAAAAAAATATCTAGACCTGAGGGTTTCAGATTATGGGAGTAGAGGAACAAAGATTAGTTCTCCTCTGATATAATCATACCTTCAAAAATTCTCCTATATTGGGGATATTCACTATAATATTCTCCCTATTCTTCTGTTGTAGATTTAATTTTACTTTTTTGCCACTTTAGCTTTCAACTCTCCATCCCTTTCTCCTAAAAAGACCCTTCTCAATTTTTTTGTTTGCTTGTACCCTTCCGCAAGATCCTTCAACAAAATCACAGGCTGTCAAAAGCAAAGGCACTTGCATTTCTGAGCCCTCGCTGCCTTGCCGAATAATTTATGAAAATGGAAGAGCCTGTTTCAGGCGTAATCCAATTTGTCCTCTCTCGGCATCATAAGCACATTTGGAGCCAGATAAGACAATTATCACATGGATCTTTAGTACCTGCAATTTACAGCTAAAAGCTTCATTCTGATAACTTTGTTTTCAAGTGCCACGTGCTGGAGCACGGGCAGCAGAACCCTTCCCGTGGCGATTCGCGTCGGCACGAGGGGTTTTTGGGAGGAGACACACTCGGAATGCAAGAGCAGGGATTGCTTTGCTCCTCGGGGGAAGGGGCACAGGGCAGGCAGAAGACAAGGCTCAGCTCCTCGCCAGGTGGCTTCCCCAGGAGCAGGTATGGAGGCGCTCAGTGCTCCCAGTGCCTCCAGCATGGAGGGAGGTTTGGAAAGCACACACACACAGAGTTGCTATTGAAATGTGTTTCCGTAACCACCGAATTTTCAGTTGCCAAATGTGACCTGAATATGTTACCTTGAGCATCCTGCAGAGCAGGGACCCATGGCTTAACCAGAGACATTCCAGGCTGAGCACCAAAAAGTCAATATTTTCCAGAGAGCTCATCATAGCTGCTAGCAAACCTGCAAACATTTACTTTTTAACATTATGCTTGAATACTGATATCATAATGCATAGCTGCTCATTAAAAATATAATCTGCTTTCTAATTGAATTACTGGCTCTTTATCATTGTTTGTGACTCAGTGTGCAGAAATGAAATATTCTCATTATTTCATGATAAGAAATAAGATGGGAACTTACAATTTCATCGTGTGGAATGGTCTGTGACAGGGTCCATGTTCAAATGATAAGATCTGATCAGATAAAGACTTAGCTTGTTTCACTCATATGAGTAGGAGTATTTTGAGAGCAAACATCAGACACTTTTTAGATCAATTTAATGTGCAACCTTTGAGCACTATTAGTATTTGAGCATTATTTGAGCATTATTTGCATTTGGTCAACAGTGAAAAATCAACTATATTTGACTACACACTGTAGGTTTGCAAATTAAAAAGTGAGGTTTTTTTGTCAGGAAAAAATTAGTTAATTTGAAAATGTTTATAATTCCATAAGACAAAGGCACAACAATTTAAAGCCACACTACTCATAGCTATGCATCTAGGGCACTACCCTACTTTCTTATCAATCCAAACATAAGAATATTTTATAGCAGTTAGGAGTTAAGGCTCTTTGATGTTTATGTGCTTCTTTGGTGAATTTTGCTAGGAAGATCTTACATCTAATGCTATTTTAGCTATCTCTTGATATATCCAAGCCATCATAATATCTCAGCTCAGAAGGTCTGTGGTGCATTTCTTTAGGGACTTCATTAGTGGAAGATATCCTGACTCAGTATTTGGGCTACTTTTGATGCATCATTCATATATACAATATTCAGCTCTACATCACAGAGTTGTTGGGGGCGTATTTTGTGTAGAAAATTATTACAGTTATCCAAACTGTCTTTTAAAATTAAAAGGTTTTATTTGCATATGTATAACATTAACTAAAGACTTTCAAACAATAAAAACCTTGCTATCAGCTCATGCCCACATGACCAATTACCATTTTCTCTGTAGATAATTTGACCTGAAAATTACCCAGAATGTTCCAGAGCAAACAGTTGGGGTGAGTACAGGAAGCCAAGAGTGCACAGGGGTGGGAGATGAAAGAGGGGATATTTTGAAGGAAGGAAGAACTGCTCAGATTTGGGATAAATGAGGAATGGATTGAGCTGCTCAGAGCATGGCGCTTCTCTCCTGCACCTTTGCCTTTTCAAGGAACTGCAATTGCTCAGAGTCAAAGCAGATAAAGTCCTTGTGTTAGCCTGCTCATCACTGGGGAAATTGGTCACATTTAGTCAGAAATTAAAGTTTCAATGAGTAAATGATGAAATGGGAATTCTACCTTTTCTGGAAGGTGGTATTTGGCCCTAGGGCAGGCAGAGATTATCCATTCTCTATGCTTCTTATTTATAACTTGAGGAGCTGACAGCTCTTCTAAAAGCAGGCTGAGGGATTTTAGACAGTCTGAGGTTTAAAATTAGGCACTGGAACTAATAGGCTGTTATTGTCTCATAATTATATTTGACATGATGCTCTTAACTCTTTTCTGAAACATCATCGTGTGCCGAAGGGAGTCAGGATGCCGTAGCTTGGTCTGCAGCAGCAGAGATCAGCCACAGCACGGCCCGGGGGTGTCCTGGCTGCTGCTCTTCCCAGCTCCCTCCGGGTGCTCCACAGAGGCCCCAGCTCAACAGGAGCAGCCCACTGGGGGAGGCTGTTCCTTTAGCTGCAAACTGAAACCAAGGGATGCTGCTTGGAGACCCTGCTGGGAGGTGCCATTCCCGATCTGCTGCTTCCTTGCACTGGGAGCAGAGGAAGCAATGTGCTGTTGGCTGATTTTAGCAGATCTTTACAGCACTTCCAACAGTGGTCCAGGTGCCCTGAAATGAGCAGCATGGCTCAGGAGCTGAGTCTTGCTTGCTTTCCTCTGCCACCCTCCTGGTGTTACAGGAAGCTCTAGAGACCTTTCCTTCATCTTTTCTCATGGCCTGGAGATCTGAGCAAGCACATTCTCACCACAGGAGTCAGGCAGGCACCAGCCTCCTGTCAGCAGAAGGAAGAATAAAGGGCTGTAACTCAAGTCCCTTTAGTTACACAAGGCATTTAGGAGGTTCAGGTTTGATGGTTTTTTGCCCAAGCTGCTGGAGCTGTGACCTTCAAGGTATCGCCTTGACAACTTGTGCTTTTTAATAAAGCACAGTCTGGTGGAAGGGAGTTAATTTACATGGGTTTTCATTCTCTGAGCTCTGTCATCAGTGCACCAGACTCGCTTATTGAACTCCCCTGTCGATAGAGCAACCAACTGCAGCACATTCACATCCAACAGCCCAAATGAAGCACCTGTTCTCAGTTACTTGAGGATTAATTTCTCTTTTCCACTTAGTTTCCTTTCTTTCTCTGCTTTTGGCTTCTGCTTCTCCTGGCACCAACACAAGTACTAGGAGCTCCAGTTGGGGATGCAGCCACCTTAAACAGCCCTTTTATTTGCTGTGTGCCTTTTCCTTATTTTCCTTGCTCTGCTCTTTCAGCTGCCTCTCTGCCATTGGAAGTCCAGTTCAAAATAATCTGTGCAACCTAATGCAAGCCAACATGATTTTTTTATGGTTGAGTTGTATAAAGCCAATAAATGAAAAGGAAAAATAATAATATTTCAGGCGGGTCTCTTGGGCTTACCGGGTTCTGCCATCAGAAGTAGTGTTGAACATGCAAAATGCTATGAGTACCCTAAAGAATCAAGAAGATCCCTCAAATGCACCCCTTCACCTGGGCCATGTGGTCCCACGGGTCCTTAGCCACTTCCCGGAGGAAGAGTGGAGGACTCACTGCAGGCTTTTGCAGTACCAAACACACAGGCTGTGGTATGACCCAGAACATTATTTTGTTTTTCCAGCTGCTGTGCTGGAATAGAGCAAGGAATGAGATCTTTCAGAGTGTCTAGGGATGGATGTTATGGGTTAATTAATGCTTCAGCAGAGGTGATATACAAGGAAGAGTTATATGCATGTTTAAGGTGATTCATGCCGCCTCACTGGATTTCAGTCTAATGGGAAACTTATTTCCCTGTATTTATGGGTAACGTCCATCCATATCCCAGATATCTCTCCAGGGAGCCTTCTCTCCACGGCCATCCAGCTCCTCTGAAGAAATATGGACTCGTCAGTACCCATCTTGGCTGTAAATCTGCAATTAAGGGAACGGTCCATTTACTTCTCTGCCATGCCAAGATGCTGATTCCTGGCAGGTTCCTTCAGCCCACAAGCCCCTCTCCCCTTCCCTGCTGCAGCCCCACAGTCTGCCACCCCCACCCAGAGCAAAAATACCCTTTCACAGGCGAGCTGCATCTCCCTGAGCCAACTTTGCAGCTCTTTTCTCCCACTTCTCAGAGCCATTGGAACATGGATGGGACAGATCTGAGCCTGGGTTTTGGCTGGAGGAGCTGCTCCCCACTCCCAGCACAGGCAGTGCTGCCCTCTCTCATCCTCATTTTCCTTGTCCTTCCCTTGAGGTTTGATTCACTCCTGCCCTCGGGCAGAGCCATTTTCACACTGGACCTTCAGGGCTATCTTTTTTACGTGACATTATGTGATTAATTTCCTGCTGAGGTGGCAGGAATAAAACAGTGACACGACAATCTGTTTAAATTCCTTTTTCTATCTTCTTTTTTTCCCTTTTCTTTTATTGTTTCTTGGCTTATGCTAAGCCTGGAGAAACTGCTGTCTAGTAACCCTCTGCCATCTGCTGTGCTGCTATCAAGGAGGAGCCATGCCCAGAGATGGTTTGTCTTCCTTCTTTTTCCCTTTCCCCTCTGCCACGAGTTTGCATGCTCACAGCTCCCTTTGGGCATATTCTACCTCAGCTGATTGAAGGGCCACAAAGGTCTGGGCTGCTAAATTAATGTGCAGGCACAACAACACCAAACTAGTCAGAGTCCAGCATCACCCTATTTATATTTATATCCTATAAATATATTTGTTGTATAAAAATACAGGAATGTCTGCATGCAGTCATGTACAAGAGCATGTAAACAACCTGAGCACAGGTCTGGGGGCAGACACAGGCAGAAGGAAGGGAAAGAAGAAATGCAAACAGTTCCTGGAACAGTCCCAGACCAGAGCCCTGAGTACAGCATGGCTGGGTCATGAATAAAACACAGAATTTGCTCACACTGAGACAGGAGTTAAAAGCCACCAATTCAGAAGACTTCCTTGTCTGAAATAAGCTTTCAAAAACAGAGTTATAGAGAAAACTCAATAATCTGAATGCTTCAATGAAACCACAAAGGGTTTTCATTGCATTAAGCCACACCTTCAACCCCCATTTTTCCCTTTGGGCAAGTACTGGGCATGCAGCAACAGGCTGGAGGTGTCAGTGATACTTTTGAAATAGGCTGGGGGCTCTGTGCCTGTGAATGTGTCTGTGCCTTATGGAGCACAATAGGTTCCTGACCTATTTGGATGCTAGACATGAATATATAAATATTAAATAATGGTTAAACTGCTACATCAATTCAATATCTTGACAAAAACCTTTGACTGAGGCTTTTTCAAAGCAGAAAGATTTAGGCTGTTTTCCCTTTGGGACAGTTTTATCTGAGTGCAGTGCCAAGTTTACCCCATTAGACAGCTTTGCTGAGGTGAGCTCGTGTACATGTTGAACAAGGGAAAGTGCAAAGATTTCTTAAGGCAACAAAGACAAATCTTAGTCTCATCATGTCCCTGTTACTGCTCAGCCTGAGCTGCAGGAGGCGGCTGGGGTTGGGTGCAGCAGCCCAGCATCACCCCACAGGCTACATCACCACCACATTCACTATCAGATTTTTCTGAATTGGTCAAAGATTTAAGGTCTCTGTTAAAAGATTCTCGTGAACTGAATATTATGGAATATAGAGGTTTTCACAGATGTCTCCTATGTTCCAAGTCCAAGAACACACCAGATCTTGGATCAAACTGAGATACTACTAACTGTAATTAGAGACAACTTGTATCTGAGATACCCTTAACAAATCACCCAGGGTGCCAGAAGGGGGATCTCCCTTGTACAGCAATTCAGAGGGATTAAGTGGCTTGCCCAAGGTCACAGAGAAAGCCAAAGCCAGAGCCAAGATTTCAATCCAGTTCTCCAGAAAATGCCTTAGCCTTTAAGTCTACCCTTTCCTCCTCAACAGAGTGAGAAAAATATTGCAGAAATCTCAAGTTCAAACTATTTGCTACTTGGAGAGCAGCCCATGTCCTGGCTCTTTTATCAGTTTATGTGGAAAGACTCCAAGACATTACTTATATTGACTCAATATTAAATGGCAATAACCACCACAACAGATTTACTGTCTGGCAATGTCTTCCTGTCTGCTACAGTAACAGTAATGATAATTTTTTTCCTCATTAAAAGATTTAGGTTCTTAGTCTCTCTAGCAACTTTTTGAATTCTCCTGTTCTTGGGAAAATTAAATCCTCATCCACTGTGTTTTTTCAGGGAAAGATCACATCTGGTGCCATTCTATTGCACAAGGCTGGTTTTGCCTGGGAGTGATTCTGTGTTTGAAGGCACCATTTGACTTTCATGCTGTCAGTGCCATGTGGCAGCAACCCATGGGCAGGTTGGGGATGCTCTGGGAGGACACAGTTGGCAAATATCTGCTGCTTCCTGGGAAAGGTTCAGCTCCAGTGCTGAAAGAAGTGCCTGACAGTCATGGTTAGAGGCGATGAGAGGTTCTGACAGTGCTGTGCTGGCTGAAAACAAGCAGGATGTGCAACAAGAAAAAATCTTAATTATGGACCTACAATGAAGCAATAAATTTTATCTTTCTGCTACTTCAGAGGAAGGTCGAAAATGGATAAAATTTTGGGAACCTGGTTTCAGGCATTCATTCATTGCACCAAGACAGGACTTTAAAGCTGTGATGAAACTTGCCTTAGCACTTGGGCTCAGGGCTGAACAAGCCCTGCCCCATCCCAGCCTTCTGAGGCAGGGCTCTGAGCCCTGGGACTGCCACAGGGCAGAAGATGGACATTATTCCCATGGAAATCCTGCACCTCCTGAAGCTTGGTTGTTTGACACCAATTTCAGCAGGGCCAGGCTTTCAAGCTATGTTTGCTCATTAGTTTCTCCTGCCTTTGCTTGCCCCAGCACAGTGCATGTGGCTGAAGTGATGAGTCCAGTTAAGTTGGTTTTGAACTGCAATTTGCCCTTGTCTATTGTTACCAAACCACACAAACTCTCATCCAGGCTGCTGCAAACATCAAAAATAGCCTAAGGAGCCCTGGTCCTCCCTTTTGCCCTACAGAAAACCAGCAAGAGACAAGAAAGAAGCAGCATTAAGGCAGCACTTGTCTGTGCTGGCTCCACACGTGCAGCGCCAGTGGAAGGGTGAGGGACCTCTCCCAGCTGAGCCATGTGCTGGAGGGAACGGTGGGAAACACAGATAAATGATTTCTCTGATACCTCCCACCTTCAGGCAGTCTCTCTGCGGCTCACCTCGCTCACCACTGCTGCTGTTCTCTCATTAGGAGCAATCACCAGAGAGTTTGTGTCCCAGGGGAGCGTGGTGGCCTCTGCTCTGCAGCACCAGGCTGTTCTCTCACTGCGCTGCTCTTCTCCCACTTACCGCCCTTTAAATCTTTATATATATTTATTTTTTTCCTCACACATGAAAGAGGAAAAGAGAGAGAAATGTCAACAATTAATCTCAAGGTTGGTGCTGAAGTTCTGCTTTTCCATGGCAAATGTCAGAATCTGTATCCACCCCTTCAAGAGATGAAATAAGGCTAATGAGCTTGCAGTGCAGGAGGTGTGGTTCTGTGCCTGACCCTGGAGGGACAGGGAAACAGGCAGTAGAGGGAATAATAAAACTAAACACTTACTTGCAGAGTGTCTTTGTTCTTTGATAACGGGCTGTCTTGTTTCCCTGTGCTTAGCAAGCACAGCACTGGTTCAGGATGATGCTTAAGTTCATGTTTAAAATTAAACTGTTTGCAGGAGTTCAAGTACAAGCAGAAGCACCATCCTGAATAATAACACACTGCAAGGGGTACGGGAGGAGAAAGAGGAGCACCTGTGTTACATGAGTCAGAATCTCATTAAAGAGAATCTCTGTCCAGGCTTTTCCTTCTTTGTTGGCCTTCATTACCCCATTTGGTACCCAAATGCCACCCATTAAATCTAACGAGTTTTGCAGGTGATGAACATCTGTGGGCTTTCTTGGGGAGAGGCTTTCCAAAGCAAGCAGGAGGGATGCCTGGGCTCAGGCAGCGGTCCCAGCCTGGGCACACAGAGGACACACTCCCAGTGAGACCCTCCAGCCTTGTCATTACCACAGGATGTTGTTTTTTTTTTTTTCTCTTGCATAGTACCACAAGGCAACTTTCCCTCCTGTTGCATGTTGCATATGTATAAATGCTGTGCAAAGTGGTAACTCTGAGGGACTTACTCTGCAGCACACGACTCACCAGGCTGTGAGAATAACCCCAAGATACCCCTCTGTGGTGGCAGCAGTGAGGTGGGCACCACCACACTCCTGTGTCTGGGAAGTGAGTAAATATTTGTACAGTATTTAGAAGAAGTAAGGTAGGACTGAATTATTCATTCCAATTAGATACTTTGCAAATGTTTCCCTTTTCATCTCATCTTAATTCATTTCTGAATGAGTTTGAATTTCATTTGATGCATTTCTTATAATTGACCAGATGCTGTTTGGGCATACAGTTTCCAAACAGCCCAGGCTGTCTCACAGGCAGCTCTGTCTGACTCTTTCTCTCCCCACCCCCCTGCTGTTCTTGATTATTATTCCAGCTATATGGCTGGCCATATGTATTCTTTCTGCTTCATAATTACTCTGAAAATTTTCCAAGGGAAAACTGAACCAGCATACTCCTGCTTGATTGAATTTTTTTGATAGAAGACCTGAGGATTATTCTGAACAGGAAAAAAAAAAATCCATTCACCCAAGGAGCTGTGAGGAATGAACTGCAAGGGGCCAAAACCAGACTGGGCTGCTTTACTGGGCAGAGTGACTCAGAGCTGCTCCTCTCTCTTCTTGTCCTCTCCTCTTGATTTTCACATGTTCAACCTTGTAAAAGCCAGATCATCACCAAGCTCTGGAAAGTGGAAGATCCCTGGGTTTCCACGCGGTTTTGGATTTGCAGGGAAGTTTGTGGGTGGTGCTGGTGAGGAACATGCAGCCCTGGCCGCCAGGCAGGGTCAGGCGAGGCGAGGCAGGGCTGGCATCAGCTGCAGTGTCCTTGGAGCAAAGTTTCACCTTCTCAATGAGCGCCGGCAGCTCCGCTCCAGCAGCGCCGAGTGACGGCGGCTGGATCCCAGCCGGGGCCCTGCTCTGGGTGCTCCGAGCCTTTGATGGGAATTTGCTATTCATCTACACTGAGGGCAGCTTTTTTGCTTGATGTTAATGATGCCAACATTGCAGGCACTTGCTTGGGACTGGAGAACTTTTAGCTGCTGACTGTGTCTATTCTTAGTTTCCTCTTCCAGCAGTAGAAAATAATGATCCATCAGCTCCAGTGGAGCACTGCTGATTTACACCTGCTGAGCACCCAGCCTAAGGTGTTTTGTTTATCCCACCATTAAAAAAAAATAAATCATAGAATCATTCAAGTTTAGATTATGATAATGTGTTTTTTCTGATGGAGCATCTGGGCAGCACATTTAGCAGTTTCTCCTCTCCTGCACAGAACCAAATACTGCCGTTATTTTGCATCATGTGATGATTTTTAAAAATGTACTCAGCTTTTGCCTTCTATTATCTTGGATCATTAGCCAGCATCCTGTTATGCAATGTGATCAGTGAAGCTCAGTGCAGTACCTCACAATGTGATATCATTTCTCAAACAGAGCATGCAGTGGGGAAAAAATTAATTTCTCAAAGCTGACACAGGAAAATCAGATGGCTTCCCTGGTTGTTTTAAAGGGTTTGAATGCTCAGGCTGAACACTGAACTGAGAACACTGGAGAGTTATTTAATAGATCCATTTCCAGGACAAGAGGGCTATTTTCCTTTAGGACATGATTACCTTAGTGAATTGAACTTTGCTGTGCTCTCCAGGGTTTCCTTTTTGTTTGGAGTTGTCAGAGTAAACTCCAGTTTGTGGACATACCCCAGAGACAAGGGAGATGAAGGCAAAGGGAAGAGCAGACCTCCACCCACAGCATCTCTGATAACCTCCTGCAAAACAATAATTTAATTAGTGCCTCCAAGGCAGCTCCACTGTTCCTGGGCAGGGTGCAAGCTGGGGATCTGATTAGCCATGGATTCATCAGACAAGTCAGTGTGCTGCATTCATGGCACAGGGTCCCAGAGCACCCCTCTGCAGAGCACACACAAGAGGTGCAGCTCCCCCAGCCTGCCTGTTCTGCAGGGCACAACACTGCAGTCCAAGACAGTCTTTGTCCCAGGGGAGGATGAAAACAGTTGTGTAATTTTCTCCTGAACAAATGATAAACTGACCTTCCCTGGATAAGCCACTGGAAACAGAAGAAGAAAATTGCCACGCTTTTTTGTTCAAATGCCTGGACCCCTTTTGTACATCCACACTTTAGAAGTATGAATCACTCATGCAGAGGCATTCGTGCAGATAAAGTGCTGTGCAACACTTTGAAAAATTACCTCCAGAAATATGGTTCAAATGATGCAAATCCAAGGGATGTGATATGGTGTTGAGAACTCATTACAATTTTTGCTTCAAGAAGTTTCCTTAAAAATTGTTGCCTGCACTGGAGCCAGGCGCACAATCTGAGCCTGGAAGCAAAATTAGTTTGTTTCTTCCTTGGGAATGGAGTAACCAAAGTTCATTTCAGATACTGCCTTTCACTTTTTCATGCCTAAATTGTTATGCACAAACAAATAAAGTAAATAAGATGTTTGTCCTTGCCCACCAGCCCAAAAGGTGTGAGAGCACATCAGTGTTTCTGCTCAAGCTGTGGCCTGCTGTGTGCACCAGCAGCTGGTGGAATTGTCTCTCAGGGGTGAAGAGGACACCTCCCCATCTGCTTTGCATTTATTAGCCTTGACTTAAAACAACAAACACACATTTTGCAGCACTGCAGCTGAAAAACTAATTTTTTTTGCTAGGAGACACGTGAAGCAGGAATCCAGATAAGTGCCCTAATGTCATTACAGCCTCAAAACCTGAGCACAGAGCAAAGACACTGACCCAGCCCAGGGGAGGGTCCCTCAACCCCTACATACCAAACAGACACAAGTAGCACCCAGAGAGGTAACCACAGCAAATCCCTAATTCTTCTTCATCTAGCCAGGATCACAGCAACCTGCTCTCTCTGCTCTGGGGGCAGCAGAGCCACAGGATTTCTGAGGATCACTCATGGAAGGAGATGAAATGACCCCTAGGGCTCCCCACGTCACTGCTGGGCTGAGCCTGGGTGGCCTGGTCCTGGTGGGAAGGTTTCCTCAGACATCCTGGGCTCCAGGTCACACAGAGGCAGCAGAGCGACCCAGCAGGGAGCACGGCCCTGCTGCTGGCCATGGCTCCAGCTCTGACATCCTCCAGAGGCACAAGGCAGCTGCTCTACAACCACCCCACCCTCCAACTCTGTTAGTCATTGAAACTTTCTCCAAGGGCCTCTGGAATCGAGCTTTTCCCCCTCATTTGTTCCCTGCTCCTTCAGGGAATGCAGCATTTGTGAGCACGTGCCTGCGCTGGGCAGCGCTGCACCAGCTTCTGCAATGAGTTCTGCCTTTCTAATGCACATATTAGGGATGCAAATTTTTGCAAATGAGAAATGTTCTCTAGCATTATGTATACAGTTTATTTTTGTGAAGATCAGAGAATCTGGCAATGTTACACAGCGATGACATTATTCCAACTCTGAAAATTCAAAAACTCATTGAAATACTGTCAGTTGTGTATTTAGTTTTTCTGCTGCCAGTTGGTGAGAGGAAGAGCACAGATTACAGGCACATTCCAAATGTTTGTCTTTTCCCTGCACTTTTTCAAAGGGAAGAAATGTGTATCAAAAGGAAGCAGGAGATTTCCCATTTTTCTTCTAATATTCAAGGCCAACCAGACCTTCAGCTGCTTTAAGAAGAATTTGCAATGAAAGCAGCAAAGCACAAATTGCAGATATACTAAAATTTTGCCTTTCTTCCACTGCCTCCCTGCTAATATTGGGCAAACTTTACAAATGGTGCAGTTACCAGGTGTCTAAGCAATATAACATTGCTACTTTATGTTCCTAGATGCCCAAAGCTGGGCTTGATGGACACATAACTCAGTGCTAAAAGGAGAGTGGTACCACCTGGGTCTTTAACTCATTTTTCTATAAAATGGAACCCATTTCTATTATGCTGTATAAAACCCCTGCAGCAGAGAGCGGCAGGGAAGGCAGGTTTTCATCCTGCAGCTTTACAACAGAAGAAACCAGCAAAGGAAATTTAAATTATGTGCCCAAGGCTACACAGAACAGGAGTGCCAAACTGTAGCTGGAAACCAGCAGCCCGTGGTCCCCTCCCTTCACTTTATGCTGTTGAAGAGTTGAAAGAGGCATTGCTTCCCCAGGCCAGGAAGGCTGGCATTTCCTTGCCTGCAGCCTCTGTTAGAAATACTAATTTAGGTTTCAGTTATTCAGTTTACGAAGGGAAATGCTATAGGGAATGTTTGCAAGTAGTGGTTTCCTGAAGCAGGCATGCAAAGCAACAAAGACTTTACACTGGCATATTTCATGTCTGCATGAAGGACCCAGGGAGTGGCCTAATGAAGGATGATAATTCACTTCCATTCCTTTTACTTATTTTTGCCTGTTTACCCATAAATCTGTTCTTTGTTTAACATAAAAAATAGAAACACTCAGGATGACAACCTCAGACATGAGAGACTGATGAGCTGATGGGGAGGAGGCTGAACATTTACTCCTTCATTCCCAGGGAGTAGCTCACAGAGGAATTGCATCTCTTCTGCTTCTAATTAAAAGGGTTTGCAGATTGTTAAGGATTTTGGAGTGCAATGTTGTGTCTTGTTTGTGTGCACATCAAACCTATGAGTACCCTGTGGGTAGCTCAGTCTGGTTTTGCAGTAGCTGGGAGGATTTTTGAAGGAACAAAGGTTCTGGCTTAGAGGTGAGATGCACAGGTATGAGGGCACATCATTGCCATCACACTGTGGAGGAGGTTTTTCATATTCACCCTGCTGGTAAATCTCCAATAGATTTACATGGGAACATCCAGACTTCCTCTGCAGCTCTTGTGTTGTGTGTGGTGGGCATTTAACACAGCAGAGAAAGGGATGACAAAACCTGGCTTGGGAGCATGTGGGAAATTTCAGAGAATTTCTCCCTCAGTGAGTAGCCTTTATTCATCTCTGCTGTCTCTGTGAAGGAAAGCAGCCTCTGGAGGAAGGACAGTCCCTTTGCCACTAAAACCAGCTTGGCTGATAAAAAGTTTGCAGAACCCAGTTCAGAATCAGGCAGATGTTAACAGATTAAATCCTACTGATATCATCAATAAAAATTCCATTGATTTCAGTGGTCTTATGGTTCTTGTCCAGGGCTGGAGTTCAACAAAACCCATTGAAAAAATGTCCTTTTTTGATGCTATGCTGCACTTTGTTTATAAGCAGACTAAACAAGTGAAATGCTTGTCAAGTTCCTGAAATTCATGACAAAATTCCTCTGACATGAAGTGATGTGGACTTTTGCATCATCCACAACCAATGTTACCTTTTTCCTCTCTAAAGACTTCCTTCTCTTCCTATGAAACTTGTAAACAGTGTTGCTCTAGGAAAGAGTGAAAGGAATTTGCCAAGAGCCTTTTCTGTGCTCAACATTCACAGATGGTCAAAGAAATAACCTCTGCCAGAAGGATGCACTAGAACAGCTTTGAAAACCAGGGCCTGTGTATCCCATCTTCTGAGTTCATGAGCTTATTAAGCTTTTAAAACCAATTCTGTAATTCCCTTTAATTCCAATAACCTTTGCATGGATTGTTGACACTTCTATTGAAACTGCCAGATGCAGTTAACGGGAGTTGCCACTCAGTTTTACATCTGCAGGTGCTGCTGTTGTGAGTGGCTTTGTGCAATTAATTCAGCTGTCACAGGGACTTTGGAAGCCTGTTGTGGATCAGATTGTATCTGTCTATTTTAGGGCTGATCAAGAATCCTCCCCAACCAGAGGTAATCCCTAGATGGACCACTTAGCCATTAAATCCCACCCCACTTCCAAGCACAGGGGCTGCTCCCTTTCTTCTCCAGCATTGGCCAGGGCAACGAGGTTGAGGGAAGGACAGCACCTGCTCCAAGGGATGGAGGAATTTCCTTTTCTAGTCAGTGGCTGTGGTAAAACTGACCCAGGGCAGAAAGATTCAGCCTGCTTGGGGGTTGTGCAAAGTTTACAACACATAATTATTGAGCTCTGAATTCATCTCACCCAACATGAAACCTCTGCAGATCCCACTCAAAGAGAGACAACCAGATGTGCAAAAATGCTACTGGGTATGCCCACCTGGCCAGTCAGACTACAAAATCTCAGCATGAACCCTGTGCCAAGTACCCAAAACCTCTCTGCAGTAAATCTTCAGGGCCAGTTTGACTCGCCTGAAGTTTCTGCTGCTTTGTGTCCCTCTGTTTCAGAAGCAGATTGTGAGCCCAGACCCTGTTTAACTCTGCCAAACCCCGCTGGTCTGACTGCCTGCATCCAAGCAATGTCCTGCTCCGTGGTAGTTTTAAGTGGAGATTATTGCCCAACTGGTTTTGCACCCTGATAAATTCCCAGACTGATACATGAGGGTACCCAGTATCAATAAGCACTGAGGACCAGCCCAGCGCTTCCCACTGTGGGACAATACCAGATAAAAGCCAAGCTATTCTTATCATCACTGTCTCTGGAGTTAAGCCTTGCTCCACTTTTTAAAGCCTTAGATAATTAGGTGGGAAGATAAAAATATGTAATGGGAAAGAGAGACTGTGGGTCTTAAGCAAACACCTAGCTGGAACAGGAAAGGTGGCTCCAAAACTCTGTCACTGACCTTGAATTACTCTCTGCTGCTCAGTGTGGGGGTGACTCATCCTCTCCATGGGTTCCCTTAGGATCATCTACTCCTTGCAGCCCATCAGGGGTCAAGTTTCCACTGGGGCCCCTGGATGTGATGGCACTGGCTGTCACCAGGGCTTAAAGCATGGGGAGCTGGCCACCTTAAGCTCCTAACTTTTATTAATCTCCTGTCATTAACTGCAAGGGAATTTCTTCTGCTCTAATACACTTTTCCAATACCATTAACTCTCCAGACATGAACTGTTTCAGAGCAAAGAAGACTCAGGGGTCTCATGGCCATCATGAGAATGCACTTCTAAAGTGAATTAATATGTTAACCCTTCCACAGCCCATCTTTTAAATATGTGTCACCTGGAATTTTGCACTGAGGCCAGCACTATTTTAGCTCTGCAGTGCAACATGAGTGAGAAAAACCATCTCGAGGAACAAGTCATCCTGAGTGGGGCAGCCCTGTAAGATTATGGGCTCCTTATATATTTGAGGAATTAGGGAGTATTCTTGCTTTGTCTTAACAAGCCATGCTCAGACCTGGGCTCCAAGTTTGTTTTCAGTACCAGCCTACTCTGTGACCTTGGGTTCAACACTTTCCTGTGCCTCCACTTCTTCCATTTGAGGATGATGGTGGGGGTGATACAGATCTCCCTCATTAAGTCCCCCATAAACATCAAGTATCTTTACATTATTTTCTGAAACCAATCTCCTCCTGGATTCTGACCTGGCTGTGACCCAGTTCTCAGTGGTTCCACACCAGCTCTGACCAGGTGAGGATCCTGTCCTGCTGGTGCCTCCAGCAGGCAGATCCCCCCCTCGGGGTGATGCTGAGCAGAACTGACAGGTGGGTGGGCAATGCTGCCCCTGTGCTGCAGCCAGGGGTGGTTTGTGTATCTCCCTCCTCCTCTTAATAATTGTAGAATATTGTGAAACAAAGTAAGATTTCTCACCTAATGTCTGTACTTCATTAAAGTGTGTTTAGACAGATGGTTGATAGAAGAGGGGTGAGTCCTCCTACCCTGCAACCTGAGATTCACCAACATAACTTAAACAATTACTCTTATTCCTCAGTGAAACATTGGAAAACCATGAGCAATGAAACCCTGGAATAACATTTAGTCAGGCACAGCATGAGTAAGGCAGCAAAGCAGCAGAATCAGCATATTTCCCTTTGTTTCTCTTACAAACTCTCATGTCAACAGTCTCAGCAGTTGTTCTTTGGAGGGCATTTATACTGTTGCACATTGCATTACACTGTTATTTATTCTTTCCTGGCATTGTGAGAGGAAAGCAGAACAGCAGACAAAGGCTTCTGGAATTAACACATCCAAGAGAACAATTCAGGGAGTGAATATTAAAGCAGGTGAGCTGTGCAGCACATCTCCCTGAAGCTGTAGATTTTTGTGTTGAAGTAACAGTGCTGCTGCCTGCATGGAACTCATCCACTGGCAGTAATGTGGTGCTGGTGGCAGGTTAATTTGAGGATGGTCTCCCTGTCTGTCTTCACTGTGAAATTATGAACAGACTCAAGACCAGCTTTATGAACACTGATCACTGGCTGTGTTGGCACAGGCATACCACACACAGCCACAGTGAAAGCTTTCAGCTTGCATTCCCATCACTTATCCTGTCAGGTATGGCATCCACCTTCACCATTAATTAAGTTGTGTTTACACATGTTTGGCCTCCAGCACTGGCTTCCCCATGAGCACAGCAAAGTTTGGAGGCTCCTCCTCTAGAAATCTTTATTCTATTTTCCACACCCACACAACACAGACCATACTGCTTTTGTCAGCTCCCTGTCTGGCCCAGTACTGCCCAGCTTGTCCCTCCTTGGCTGACAAATTAGGCAATTTCTTTCCTCCTCCCAGCAAAGCTTCAGTGCCTGCCACCACACAGCCAAGCACTGCTTCTCCTGGTCACAAAAGCAAGAGAAGCATCTCCCTGGAGCCCATCTCCCACACCAGTTACTCCCTGTGCTGTGGGATAATGGGAACCACAGTCCTCAGTTCACTTCACTCTGGATCTGTGATTTTGTACAAGTCACTTGTCTTCCCTCATGCTCTCTTCTCTCCCAAGGGAGATCCAGTCTCTCCTCATAAAGCAGAAGTGCATTTCCCTCAGTTGTTTTGCACTACTCATTTTCCCCCTGCAATGGACTCTTTGGACACAGGTACAGAGTCAAGCCCAGGGCCAGAAAACTGCCATTATTTCAGTCCCAAATCAGTGTCCCTGCAGGCTGGCACCCACCCTGGCAGGACACGTGCATGACCTACAGCAATGGCAACATCTGCGTGAGTGGGCTGTCGGTTTAAAGAAAAATTGGCAAATCTTTACAGGTTTCCAACACCCTGCTGACCTCAAAGTGCTCCTTTTCTCCTCAGACCTGTGACTAACACAGATTTACCCACAAAGTGCCATTCTCCAGGTGAAATAAGATCCAGATGAGAAGCAGTTGGCTCCAAATCAACTGAGAGAAGAGCAGCAGCCATTGGTGAGCAGCTGGGACCATGGCAAAATAATGGAAAAAACCCAGTTACCTCACCCTGTGCTCACAGCATCTCTGCTGTTCAAGAAGATGGATGCTCTTGGGGTCATAGAAGCCTCATCTGCTATGGTAACAGCTATTGCCAAAAACAAGTGCTGATTGCTGAGTGAATTTCCACAGGCTCCTTTTGTGCCAACTCCCTGAAAGCAAACCACCTCACACATGCACGGGTGGGAGTGCTCGGTGAGCATGGAATTTGGGCTCTCTGTACTGTGGGGTGCATCCTTATCCTGCCATCCACACCTCTGATACGAGGTTGTGGAGTGAAAATAACCATCTCCCCCCGAGCTGATAATGTTTCTCCCTGCAAGAAGCAGAGGTTTAGCTCCTTCCCCCACAGGCAGCAGATGGCCCAGAGAGCTGGGGGAATGTGTGCTGGACCAGCTGCTGGCTCTGCCCTCCCAGGACAGGGAGGCAGACTGAGGTGTCAAGGGTACATCTCTGGTTGTTCCTGAGATAGCCCAATGGGTTCCCCTTTTTTGTTGTCCACCCAGCAGGCATTTCTACATAGTAATGACTTTTGGAAACATGAAAGATGCTTTATAGCTTTGATGCCATTCTCAATCTCAGATTTATTGTCCAGGCAAAGCACATGAACTGCCCATGCAAAATACAAAATGGGGCTACTGTGACAAGTACAGCATGAGCAGCCCAAGGGGGTGTGTGTAAGACTTTTAATAACCAGAGCAGGAAGTTTTAAATGCAAAGAGAAGCAAAAGGTAAATTCAGCAAATAACTAAGTTTCCTAAGGATGACTTTAATCATCCCAGACAGTTAAGGTAACATCAGAGAAATGCATGAGCAAATGAAGACAAATATCAGCATTTCTGCTCCATTTTAGTGCCCTATTGCTGGGTTTAGGACAGTTAAGACATTCAGAAAGTGCAGCTGATCCACCGTGTAATATCACAGCTGCCGACTTGTACCGGCTGGGAAAGCATATTCTGTCCTGTTCTGCTCTGCTCAGCTCGCATTTCCTGGCACAGGTAATTCATATCCTGACTCTGTGCCCTACAGCAGCAGCATGAGCAGCAGAAATGGAAGATATTTAATTATTTATTTATTTATTTACTTGTTTACTTATTTACTTATTTATTTATATGAAATTTTTCTTACCTGCTTCATGGAATCAAAAGACTGGAAAGAACCTCAGCAGCTCAGCAATTTACTCTCTCTAGTCCTTTCCCCCACAAAAGCTCAGCCGTGGCTATGGCACTATTGACAAACTTTTATCCAACCTCTGCTTGGAGGCCTCCAGCTGTGGAATCCCTACAGCCTCCCCAGGAAACCCTCAACCTTGCTATTAGAAGGTTTTACTCTTATATAGTCTGAATCTTCCTTGCTGAAGTTTAAGTCATTACTTTATCTGGAGAGAAGAAAATATTATTTTCTTCTTTTCTTCCTCTTCACAGCAACACATTATGTAGAAGATCAGGGAGGCAAGGCAAAGGCAGAAGCAAAGGTTGAAGCAAAGACTGAAGCTGTTTCTGCCCCTTTTGGCAGTTCTCCTCATTGAAGGTAATTAAGTGTGAAGAGGTACTTTCTCCCAGTGCAAGAGGCATGTTGCTAACATGGAAGTAAGGCTTTGTGCCATCTGAGCAGATGCATATGTATGTAGGGAAGGAAAGGCCATGTCTGGGCATCGGGCATGAAAAAGGAATTGAAATTTAGGCAGAAACCATCAGGCTATTTCTAGTATCATAGTTTTGTCAGAGAAGAGCAGAAATTTATGTGGGTACAGCATCTTACCAAACCATGGTGTTTCATTTTTTTCCCCTTCTCCATCATTCATCTCTTTGAGATCAGAATTCTGTAAGGTGCTACCAGCACTGAAACACCAGAGCTGGAGATGCAGCATTGAGTGGCACCAATATTCCTGCAGCAGGTGGGAGATGCCCATCTCCAGGCAGTGACAAATCACCCAAAATCTAAGTCACAGCTGGCAAGAACCCCTTTCAGAGTACCAAAGTGCATGGTCCTGGCTGCCATCCTGAGGAACATGGCAGTAGTCTCTGACTATAATCAGGTCTGTCCAGCCTTCCCTGCTCCCAGGAGCAGCTGCCCAGTCTAGTTCCAAGAGCTCTGTGGGGATAACAGGAACCAAAGAGGCAGCAGGTGCCTCCAGCTGACTTCATCACATCTTTCCCCAAAATAATCTGCTGGACAGCTGTGAGGAGGAGAATCTTATCTGGCTGCAAATCAACATAAGCAGGGGAGATGGGATGTGGAGTCAGGCAGAGAGGCTGTCGTGGGTTATTTATGGTTCTCAGTGGATGGACAACTTTCCTAAGTTAATAACCCTGCAGCCAGAGCTTTTTTTGCTACTTCAAGAGCAACAAAGCACATCTGGTCTTGCTTCCCAGACTGGTAAGTACTGAATTGCCAGGGAAATAGTGTCCTTGATGCTAAGAGGACTTTTTATCTCATTTTGG